>NW_027103015.1:0-340297 GCF_036373705.1 Amia ocellicauda
TTTAAAAGCATGCCCCCAGACCCCCCTAGCAGACCTCTCTGTAATAATCATGGCCTCCTTATGGCCCCCACCCCATTTTCAAAATCCTAGAAATCACCCCTGTTCATCAGTGAAATTGTTTTTGTCCTGTTTTTCATGTTGTACAGAATTGATTTCTTATTATCATGGTTGTACAGTAAACTGTCCAATTTATTAATTCGGGACCGTTTAGGCTGGAGCTTAGGCTCACTCAAATCTTCCTCTTGAAAGTGGCGACTACAGACGCTAGTATGAGGGGTTATGCTGAACTGCTCACACCAAATATTTTGTATCCACTTTTTGAGAGTATCTTCCATGGCAGGAAAAGTATGAAAAGAAAGCTCAACACGCAGTTGAACTAGAGGAAGCCTCACGCAGCGGGACATCTGATACCCCACTCCCCCGCTGTTATTGTGAAAATGGTGCGGTCGAAACACTTGGCCAGTCAGATGTGCGGAACACACTGATGTGCATTTTGCAGCTCAGCAAAGCGGAAACTGACTAGCGAGTCAAAATGCCTCACCAAAGGCAAAAATCAGGGGACAGAGAGGAAAAGGAATCGAAAGAAGCAGAGAGGCAATGGCCACATTTCTTGCAAAGCATGAACACCAGGTATGATAGGCGAAGCTGAACATGGCAAAAGTGAGGAGCTGGTAGACTAGCAAATAAAACGTCAGCTAGAAAGCTTAACCTTTAAGTAACGTTAGCACATTCACTTCACTAGATAAGAAAAAAAAAACACTGCTTCACTGGCCATGAGAAGGGCTGTGTACCAACCCGGTATTAAACGGGCCCCGGTGCTAAATGATTAAAGACTGTAGTATTGATGAGCTCCGACGTTACGGTTCTTTTGAACGTGTCGGTGTCATTGGAAATCACGCAGCTGCAGCCGCTGCTCTGCTCTGTCGGACTGACAGACACACACACACACACACACACACACACACACACACACACACACACACACACACACACACACACACACACACACACACACACACACACACACACACACACTATGGCAGGGATGGCGAACCCGTAATGCATCGTCTGAATTTCAGTGTGAATACATATACAATAAAATAGCACCCTTCCCAGTAGCTAGAAATACCACGCATTAGGCTGCTATGGGTTAGATCATGGGTTTTCAAACCGGTCCAGGAGTAGCCCCTGCCCTGCTGGTTTTTGTTCCAATTTAGGTTTTAATTACTTAATTGAATGGTATATTGCTTTGTTAGGTCAATTAAGGATTCAATTAAGCAATTTAAGACCCCAGTTGCAGTGAACATTTTGTCAGGGTTCACATCGCAAAAAGTGAGACAAATTCACCTCCATTTGCGATGTATTTTCTTCATCGATTCGTTGATTCTACGATGCATTAAAATACGTTTTTCCGACCCAAATCAAGCATCGAAAATGCTTATAAGCAATGCTGAGGTACCTCAGGACGCCATACAGCACGAAAAAACAAATACAAAGTAGAAAAAATGCAATCTGACAAAATAAATAAAACAAATCAGCTTTCAGAAACAAATCATACATGCGGAGTCTGTTTACAGCACTATGAAAGCCACTGACAGTGTGTTGTTTGCAAGAATAAAACGCCAGGGCGGCGTGGTAGCTGGGATGAGTTACTGCATCAACATAGATAGGAGCTCTTGTAAAGAATAGCCTGTGTCTATGTAAGGCCTGAAGTGACAATATTCAAAAGCCAGATGTTTGGAATTCTGTTTCCCTGTTTAGCATTCTTATGTACTTGTATATAGTTATTCCGGCTGGTGGTAGTCTAATATAAATGGCTGTAATTTCTGTTCTGGAGGTCAGATTTGAGTAGTTATTTTTACACAAGTTCATAAGACTTCGAAGTTTCACTGTCCAGTGTCAAAAGTCTACCTGGAGCACTAAAAAAGTGTTATATTTACAATAAATTCTTCTTATAAGCGCTTTTGATTTTCTTCACTTTTTTGAGTTCTGTATTAACTCTGGTGGGGCAAACACAATTATTTGTTATTTTCCGAATTTCCATTTTGTGCTGAGTGTTTCCATATAAGATACTTGCCTCTAGCCCTTGTAGTTACAGAGTTATATGACAACAGTAAAATCAGGCAAAAATGTGGGGCCTCAGTGGGTTAAATAAAGAAGTTGTATTGAAAGTCAATTGCATAACTGTATTAGTCAAGACAGATATTATGATCTGCATTCAGTCTGATGCTGAATGTTATGCATCTATAGAGTTTCAAACTTGTATTAGCACACCAGTTCCTCTCCTATGCAATGGTGAATGCAGGCATTATTTAATAAGTAGACAATGCAGTCAGAGTCTGTGAGCAGAGATGGATAGTACTGTGCAGGATTCTGGAAAGGCTTGACTACATACTACAGGAGAAGCATGGAAGTCTTGGTGGTATAACTTGGGTACAGGGATGAGCATAGGGCAGGATATTATCTACAGTCACACACCTGCAACATGCAATCATTAAACAACAATGCAAATATCTGTAAAATGCATTTCACAATCTAAAATGCATGCAAAGTAATGTAGATACGAATGCACATATCATATGTCATGAGAACAAATCATAATCACCACTTTTGATAATTGGTAGACCAATTTAAGTTGCTAATCAAGCAACTCGTGTTGCTAAGCAAAATTATATTTGATTAGCATAACTGCTATGCAAATTTGAGACAACAAAATGTACGCTGCAGTTGGAACAAAAACCAGCAGGGCAGGGGGTACTCCAGGACCGGTTTGAAAACCACTGGGTTAGACGATTGCACTGACTCCTTTTTTCACACGCAAAATTACATCGAGAGCAACAGACATGGACGGTCACTACTACTGAGTTCAGGCAATAATTACTATGCATGCTATTTAAAGTCGTTCACATTGTCTGTCAAACCCAGCGGATTGTACATCACGCGTCACACTCCCCTCACACACACGCACACAAAGTAAGAGATAGAGAGACACCGAGAGAGACAGATAGAGAGAGAGCGCTACAGTAATTAACGGAGCACAAGAGGTGGCCGCCGAGGCCACACAAAACACGACAAAGTCAGCACAGTTTCCAAATCGACCCTATTATTTAAAATATATTCAAACTCGGCATTTACGTTTTCAAAGGAGCACAATCTGCCGGTTGTCGTGGTTGGATCGATCCATAATAATGCTAACAATGTTCCAATTTCCCAAATTACTTAGCTAGCTAGCGTTAACTAATTTGACTCAGATCAGTGTAATGTGTGATGCGCTGCATCACTACACTGCATGCTAACGCCCGCAGTTTCACGCAGCAATGACGCAGTGACGCAAATGGAACTGGCTGGCACTTATTCTGCTCGGTGATATTCTTGGTTGTTCCATGGTGGTGCTAAGTTGGGGCTGTAGCCTAACCAAGCCATACCCCGCTGCCGCCCCTGACGCTGTGCAAGATTTCTATGAGGGCAATTATTGCTGTGAGTGACCTAGACAGATGTCATCATGGGCAGACTCTCTCTATATATATTTTTTTTCACAATAATGCATATTGTCTTGTGCATCATAATAATTTACCCTTGGCTAAATTACTGACCATGCCACTCGTTTCGCCCAAATAGTTTTAGATATAATGCGCACAACTCAGGTTTCCCCCTACAAGATCTTTTTAATCAAATAAAAGTAAGCAGAGACCGGAATAAATTGTACAAAATGTTTAACAGTTTATTACAAGGAAAAATCCAAGAATAAAAGCAGGATATGCAATAAACGATTCAATAATTATTCATCTTAAATGCCACAGGCGAACTGGGGTTAGTGAAGTAAAATAAACAAATAAACCACACTAAAAACCAAACTCTCAATGTGAAAACAAATCGTAATCATTGTAACAACTCAACTCCAAAAAAGAAACCATTCAAATAAGAAACCCCAACTACCCGTTCACCAAGTGGCAATTAGACAGATGACTTTTAAAACTATTGTACGTTACAAATCATAATATAACAGTAGTTTAAAGATGGATAAAAACAAAGCAAAAAATACATAAAATCCATTGTCAGAATGATTAAACAAAAGTTACCTAAAATGCAGTTTAAATACAGTTACCTCGGGGAGGACAGGTATGCAGAGCAGCTTCCTTCATCCAAATCCTGTCACAGACAGTTAGATGAGTTGGGAGCTGTGAACACAGGTGGGACTTGATAGGGGTGGGACACTTTCCTGGTTTTCTTCTATTTTTACCCCTTTCAGAGATCCCAGTTTAATACTAATGTCTAATCACATTAATCTGTGTCCCAGTCTGCCTCTTTCATATGATATGCAAGTATTACTGATGTAACAAATATCATTTTATTTTCTAGAAAGGGGTGAGGTGACACATTAGCTGACTAATGTAGGTAGAAACTTTTTTTTTTTAATCTATGTACTATTTGTCAATAGTGAAGTCATGCTGGATTCCAAGACGTGTCTCAGGCTGCCCTCTGACAGAGAAGGAGCTTATTAAGGGCATGTGTTGTGTGCAGGGTATTGTTATTGTTGCATTGCTATGACCAGCAGTACATATTGTGATATTGTGGAGCAGTGTAGCACAGTCACTCAGAGATGGCTCACACTCTGGGCCCTCATTCACCACAGCCCAACACTATAATGGGGATCCCAGACTGACGGGTAGTGGCAAAATAGTTTTCTGTTGGTCTCAGTGTAGGATGTTGTTAATATACACTGCACTGCTGGGTTTACAGGTCACAGTGAGTGTCTCTCCTGGCTGAACAGATTTCACTGATGGAGTCTGAGTCACAGTATACTGTCCGCTGGATTCTGGAAACGAAGAATAAAAACAATGCTTACATATATATGTAATATACATGAAAACAATCTGATTTGGTCTATGAGTTTGATGTGTGCCTGTTTAGATATTACAAAGAAATACATACAAAATGGAAATAATAAAATCAAAATAATTCCCACCCTGAGTGCAGAGTGTCCAGATTAACATGGTGATGAAAGTCATTGTTGATGTGTATTGTGTTGGCATGAAGGGCAGCTGTCAGTCATGAAGTGTTAAACTCACAGGCTATAAACACTCCCAGAGCACTGAAGCATGTGCTGCCGGTGCCAAGTGTCTCGTTGTCGGACCTGCTGCATGGATTCCCCAGATCACCGCTAGCTGTCACCCCTGTCTCAAGTTTTGTGGTTTCCCTTCTAATAATTTAATTATCAATTTCACCTGTCTACTGTCTCCCTGCCCTGCTGAGAAAATCAGCTCAGACCAGCTTCAATTCCAAGATGGTCTAAGGTGGTTCATGATGGGCAATGCTGGTCTATTGCTGGTCCAAGTTGGTTTAGCTGGTTTGATGCTGGTAAAGCTGGTAAATGACAATATGATGCTGGGAGATGGTCATTTGAAAGACCAACTTGGTCAAGCTGGTTGGTTGACCATGTAACCTGGCTAAACCTGGCTAAAGTGACCAGCTAAACTGGTAATGAGATGATCTTTCTTTCAGCCTTGATCAAGATCTAAAGCAATGTATGCTCAAGGTGGTTATTAGTGATCAATTATGAAGTTGCATGCACTTATCAATAATACACGAGAGTCAGGTTTAAAATCCCAATTATTTTATAATCTGCTATTATTGTTCTCCACAATCTTAAATAGCCTTAATTCCCTGTGTTATAGCTCATGTTTTCTTGTGTATTTGATATGCAAATTCCCATAAATCTCCAGCATTGTCATTTAAAAATAATAATAAAATATATAAATACAAAATGTTATGTTTTTTAATTAAATTCCTTTATTGAGAGTTGAACACAGAAGAGTAAAACAGCACTCCTTGCTCTAAGCCTCTCCCAGCATGCATGGAGAGTAGCCTTTTCTACCCTGAGTCTACACTCTGAAATGTGCTGGGTAATAATTTGAACCCAATCATTGGGTTGTGTGTTGAGTCTAGTTTCTTACTGCTCTGAGATCTCAACCCAGCGTGTGGGTTATTTCTCTTAACTACTCGCCGTCACCTGCAGGTAACCTGCACGCGTTACAATGAAGAGCGTTTCAAATCTCTAAGAAGCAGGTAAAGTTTCTGTAACGTACCGTGGGGCACAGGAACACGGGAACCAATTGCAGTGCGTGGTAGAAGTGGTCAGACAGTCGTGGGTCAGATACGATCAGAACAGGGCAATCAAGGGCAAGGCAAAGACGTGGTCGTGGTCACAGGCAAGAGTCAGGCGATCAGGCAAACAGGGGAAGAGCAAGGTCGTGGTCGGGAAGTCAAGGAAGCAAGGCTGAGACAATGCTAAACAAGAAAGAATGCTTGGAATTGTAGAAAGAGCTGACAGAACTTCACAATGTGTGAGAGACAGTGAGGGGTTTATAAGTGGAACAGAAAACCAGGTTGGGAGGTGCAGGGTGAATGGCAGCAGAGGGGCATTGTGGAAGTGCACATGGGTTTCAGGAATGTGATTGAATGATTGAATGAAGGGAGCTGGGAGAGGTGACTGGGAATGGGTGAGTAGTACAGGTAAGTCATATTTTTATTTTATTTTTAAATGTAGGCTATTATATTTAAATATTATAGAATTAAACTATATATATATTTATATATATATATATGTGTGTGTGTGTGTGTGTGTGTGTGTGAACCCTGCAAATAGAAAAATAAGAATAGGTTGTAAGTTGCTGACTCGTGCTAATGTTTTTATATTTAACGTGTGTGTGTGTGTATATATATATATATATATATATATATATATATATATATATATATATATACACACACACAAACACAAACACACATATATATACACTGTATACAGCAGCAATTATAGCCATGAGTCTATGTGGATAAGTCTCTACCAGCTTTGCACATCTGGAAACAGCAATGTTTGCCCATTGTTTGTAAAATTGCTCAAGCTCCATCAAGTTGGATGGGGACCTTTGGTGAACAGCAATGTTCAAATCTTTCCACATATTCTCAATTGGATTGAGGCCCTGGCTTTGACTGGGCCACTCCAGGACATTCACCTTTTTGTTTTTAAGTCACTCCAGTGTGGCTTTGACTGTATGTTTGGGGTCATTGTCCTGCTGGAAGGTGAATCTTCTCCCAAGTCCCAGGTCTCTTGCAGACTCCAGCAGGTTTTCTTCCAGGGTTTCTCTGTACTTTGCTGCATCCATTTTGCCCTGTATTTGTCCTGATGCAGAGCATCCCCATAGCATGATGCTGCCAGCACCATGCTTCACAGTAGGGATGGTGTTCTCAGGATGATGTGCAGTGTTAGGCTTGCGCTAAACATAGTGCTTGGCGTTGAGGCCAAAAAGCTCTATTTTGGTCTTACCAGACTCATCTAGCCGAGATTTGATGTGAGTTTGTTTCAACAATGGCTTTTGTTTTGCCACTCTCCCATGAAGGCCACTTTTGTGAAGCACCCAGGCTATTGCTGCAGTCTGCACTGTCTCCCCCAACTCAGCCGTGGAAGACTGTAACTCTTGGTGGCCTCTGTGACTAGTGCCCTTCTTGCCCAGATACTCAGTTTTTGAGGATGACCTGATCTAGGCAGATTCACAGTCTTCACATTTTATCTCCATTTCTTAATAATGGCCTTTACTGTGTTCCAGGGGATATTCAATGCCTTGGAAACGTTCTTATTTCCTACCCCTGATTGGTGCTTTTAAAGAACCTTATTCCGGATTTGATTTAATGATGTAGTTTCTGTTAGGAATTGTACTAACCAACTGTGGGACTACTAGAATTACATTTTTATATTTTAATCAGAAGAATTCAAATAGTTTAAATAAAACAAATTAACTGTGTAACATGATTGTCACCGAAAGTTACAAAATTCAACAAAACAATCTGTAATTTGTATACAATACATTCACAATTAAACAAAATATACAAATTACATTTAATTTTACTTTATTTTCTCAACTCTGTCTTATCTTACTTTTAATAGGAAATGTAATGTATTTTTTACCCCTCATAAAATAACACAGTACCTAACCAAAATATTAGGAAATGGTATAAGGCAAGGCAAGGGAAAACAAAATCAAGCCATATGTATAGCTTGGTTATGTAACAGACAATCCAGAAAATATAGTAAAGTCTGTAAAAGAAACTCTCTGCACTGGACACGTTCGAAGCAAACATATGCTGACTTCACCAATTGTGCCATCCTATACTAAAGCACCAGTGTCATTGGACTTCTTTTGGTTTAGTTTATTCAATCAATAATCACAGGGTAGCCACAGAGTGCTTTACAGAGTGGTAAACACAACAAATGTACAGCAAAATAAAATAATACGTAAATACAAGTAAAATAAGTAAAATAAATATAGACCTGTAAACAGTTTACATGATCTAAAATAAAGTAAGTGAACATTTAAATAAATAAACCATTTTTGCACGGAGGAGAGAAAAACCAAAAACTAATAATGAATTAATAATATTGTGCATTATGTGAATAATGAATGGCAGAGATTGTTTTAGCAGTTTAGTGGATATAGGGTCTAGTGCGCAGGTTGTAGTATTCATTTTAGTAATTAAGGAGACCAATTCCTGGTGATTTACTGCGTTAAATGAGTCCAAGGTAGGCAGGGGCTGTGAAGGACTGCAGACATCGGCTATAGCATTTGTGTGTGTTTCCACTTCTGTCTGTTTTCTAATGCCGTTAACTTTGCTATTGAAATGATCCATGAAGTCATTGCAGATAATATTGGGGGGGATAACCTCTGAAGGCTTTAAATGCTGATTAGTAAGTGTCGATATTGTATAAAAAACCCTGCTGGTTTTTGTTCCAATTTAGGTTTTAATTACTTAATTGAATGGTATATTGCTTTGTTAGGTCAATTAAGGATTCAATTAAGCAATTTAAGACCCCAGTTGCAGTGAACATTTTGTCAGGGTTCACATCGCAAAAAGTGAGACAAATTCACCTCCATTTGCGATGTATTTTCTTCATCGATTCGTTGATTCTACGATGCATTAAAATACGTTTTTCCGACCCAAATCAAGCATCGAAAATGCTTATAAGCAATGCTGAGGTACCTCAGGACGCCATACAGCACGAAAAAACAAATACAAAGTAGAAAAAATGCAATCTGACAAAATAAATAAAACAAATCAGCTTTCAGAAACAAATCATACATGCGGAGTCTGTTTACAGCACTATGAAAGCCACTGACAGTGTGTTGTTTGCAAGAATAAAACGCCAGGGCGGCGTGGTAGCTGGGATGAGTTACTGCATCAACATAGATAGGAGCTCTTGTAAAGAATAGCCTGTGTCTATGTAAGGCCTGAAGTGACAATATTCAAAAGCCAGATGTTTGGAATTCTGTTTCCCTGTTTAGCATTCTTATGTACTTGTATATAGTTATTCCGGCTGGTGGTAGTCTAATATAAATGGCTGTAATTTCTGTTCTGGAGGTCAGATTTGAGTAGTTATTTTTACACAAGTTCATAAGACTTCGAAGTTTCACTGTCCAGTGTCAAAAGTCTACCTGGAGCACTAAAAAAGTGTTATATTTACAATAAATTCTTCTTATAAGCGCTTTTGATTTTCTTCACTTTTTTGAGTTCTGTATTAACTCTGGTGGGGCAAACACAATTATTTGTTATTTTCCGAATTTCCATTTTGTGCTGAGTGTTTCCATATAAGATACTTGCCTCTAGCCCTTGTAGTTACAGAGTTATATGACAACAGTAAAATCAGGCAAAAATGTGGGGCCTCAGTGGGTTAAATAAAGAAGTTGTATTGAAAGTCAATTGCATAACTGTATTAGTCAAGACAGATATTATGATCTGCATTCAGTCTGATGCTGAATGTTATGCATCTATAGAGTTTCAAACTTGTATTAGCACACCAGTTCCTCTCCTATGCAATGGTGAATGCAGGCATTATTTAATAAGTAGACAATGCAGTCAGAGTCTGTGAGCAGAGATGGATAGTACTGTGCAGGATTCTGGAAAGGCTTGACTACATACTACAGGAGAAGCATGGAAGTCTTGGTGGTATAACTTGGGTACAGGGATGAGCATAGGGCAGGATATTATCTACAGTCACACACCTGCAACATGCAATCATTAAACAACAATGCAAATATCTGTAAAATGCATTTCACAATCTAAAATGCATGCAAAGTAATGTAGATACGAATGCACATATCATATGTCATGAGAACAAATCATAATCACCACTTTTGATAATTGGTAGACCAATTTAAGTTGCTAATCAAGCAACTCGTGTTGCTAAGCAAAATTATATTTGATTAGCATAACTGCTATGCAAATTTGAGACAACAAAATGTACGCTGCAGTTGGAACAAAAACCAGCAGGGCAGGGGGTACTCCAGGACCGGTTTGAAAACCACTGGGTTAGACGATTGCACTGACTCCTTTTTTCACACGCAAAATTACATCGAGAGCAACAGACATGGACGGTCACTACTACTGAGTTCAGGCAATAATTACTATGCATGCTATTTAAAGTCGTTCACATTGTCTGTCAAACCCAGCGGATTGTACATCACGCGTCACACTCCCCTCACACACACGCACACAAAGTAAGAGATAGAGAGACACCGAGAGAGACAGATAGAGAGAGAGCGCTACAGTAATTAACGGAGCACAAGAGGTGGCCGCCGAGGCCACACAAAACACGACAAAGTCAGCACAGTTTCCAAATCGACCCTATTATTTAAAATATATTCAAACTCGGCATTTACGTTTTCAAAGGAGCACAATCTGCCGGTTGTCGTGGTTGGATCGATCCATAATAATGCTAACAATGTTCCAATTTCCCAAATTACTTAGCTAGCTAGCGTTAACTAATTTGACTCAGATCAGTGTAATGTGTGATGCGCTGCATCACTACACTGCATGCTAACGCCCGCAGTTTCACGCAGCAATGACGCAGTGACGCAAATGGAACTGGCTGGCACTTATTCTGCTCGGTGATATTCTTGGTTGTTCCATGGTGGTGCTAAGTTGGGGCTGTAGCCTAACCAAGCCATACCCCGCTGCCGCCCCTGACGCTGTGCAAGATTTCTATGAGGGCAATTATTGCTGTGAGTGACCTAGACAGATGTCATCATGGGCAGACTCTCTCTATATATATTTTTTTTCACAATAATGCATATTGTCTTGTGCATCATAATAATTTACCCTTGGCTAAATTACTGACCATGCCACTCGTTTCGCCCAAATAGTTTTAGATATAATGCGCACAACTCAGGTTTCCCCCTACAAGATCTTTTTAATCAAATAAAAGTAAGCAGAGACCGGAATAAATTGTACAAAATGTTTAACAGTTTATTACAAGGAAAAATCCAAGAATAAAAGCAGGATATGCAATAAACGATTCAATAATTATTCATCTTAAATGCCACAGGCGAACTGGGGTTAGTGAAGTAAAATAAACAAATAAACCACACTAAAAACCAAACTCTCAATGTGAAAACAAATCGTAATCATTGTAACAACTCAACTCCAAAAAAGAAACCATTCAAATAAGAAACCCCAACTACCCGTTCACCAAGTGGCAATTAGACAGATGACTTTTAAAACTATTGTACGTTACAAATCATAATATAACAGTAGTTTAAAGATGGATAAAAACAAAGCAAAAAATACATAAAATCCATTGTCAGAATGATTAAACAAAAGTTACCTAAAATGCAGTTTAAATACAGTTACCTCGGGGAGGACAGGTATGCAGAGCAGCTTCCTTCATCCAAATCCTGTCACAGACAGTTAGATGAGTTGGGAGCTGTGAACACAGGTGGGACTTGATAGGGGTGGGACACTTTCCTGGTTTTCTTCTATTTTTACCCCTTTCAGAGATCCCAGTTTAATACTAATGTCTAATCACATTAATCTGTGTCCCAGTCTGCCTCTTTCATATGATATGCAAGTATTACTGATGTAACAAATATCATTTTATTTTCTAGAAAGGGGTGAGGTGACACATTAGCTGACTAATGTAGGTAGAAACTTTTTTTTTTTAATCTATGTACTATTTGTCAATAGTGAAGTCATGCTGGATTCCAAGACGTGTCTCAGGCTGCCCTCTGACAGAGAAGGAGCTTATTAAGGGCATGTGTTGTGTGCAGGGTATTGTTATTGTTGCATTGCTATGACCAGCAGTACATATTGTGATATTGTGGAGCAGTGTAGCACAGTCACTCAGAGATGGCTCACACTCTGGGCCCTCATTCACCACAGCCCAACACTATAATGGGGATCCCAGACTGACGGGTAGTGGCAAAATAGTTTTCTGTTGGTCTCAGTGTAGGATGTTGTTAATATACACTGCACTGCTGGGTTTACAGGTCACAGTGAGTGTCTCTCCTGGCTGAACAGATTTCACTGATGGAGTCTGAGTCACAGTATACTGTCCGCTGGATTCTGGAAACGAAGAATAAAAACAATGCTTACATATATATGTAATATACATGAAAACAATCTGATTTGGTCTATGAGTTTGATGTGTGCCTGTTTAGATATTACAAAGAAATACATACAAAATGGAAATAATAAAATCAAAATAATTCCCACCCTGAGTGCAGAGTGTCCAGATTAACATGGTGATGAAAGTCATTGTTGATGTGTATTGTGTTGGCATGAAGGGCAGCTGTCAGTCATGAAGTGTTAAACTCACAGGCTATAAACACTCCCAGAGCACTGAAGCATGTGCTGCCGGTGCCAAGTGTCTCGTTGTCGGACCTGCTGCATGGATTCCCCAGATCACCGCTAGCTGTCACCCCTGTCTCAAGTTTTGTGGTTTCCCTTCTAATAATTTAATTATCAATTTCACCTGTCTACTGTCTCCCTGCCCTGCTGAGAAAATCAGCTCAGACCAGCTTCAATTCCAAGATGGTCTAAGGTGGTTCATGATGGGCAATGCTGGTCTATTGCTGGTCCAAGTTGGTTTAGCTGGTTTGATGCTGGTAAAGCTGGTAAATGACAATATGATGCTGGGAGATGGTCATTTGAAAGACCAACTTGGTCAAGCTGGTTGGTTGACCATGTAACCTGGCTAAACCTGGCTAAAGTGACCAGCTAAACTGGCAATGAGATGATCTTTCTTTCAGCCTTGATCAAGATCTAAAGCAATGTATGCTCAAGGTGGTTATTAGTGATCAATTATGAAGTTGCATGCACTTATCAATAATACACGAGAGTCAGGTTTAAAATCCCAATTATTTTATAATCTGCTATTATTGTTCTCCACAATCTTAAATAGCCTTAATTCCCTGTGTTATAGCTCATGTTTTCTTGTGTATTTGATATGCAAATTCCCATAAATCTCCAGCATTGTCATTTAAAAATAATAATAAAATATATAAATACAAAATGTTATGTTTTTTAATTAAATTCCTTTATTGAGAGTTGAACACAGAAGAGTAAAACAGCACTCCTTGCTCTAAGCCTCTCCCAGCATGCATGGAGAGTAGCCTTTTCTACCCTGAGTCTACACTCTGAAATGTGCTGGGTAATAATTTGAACCCAATCATTGGGTTGTGTGTTGAGTCTAGTTTCTTACTGCTCTGAGATCTCAACCCAGCGTGTGGGTTATTTCTCTTAACTACTCGCCGTCACCTGCAGGTAACCTGCACGCGTTACAATGAAGAGCGTTTCAAATCTCTAAGAAGCAGGTAAAGTTTCTGTAACGTACCGTGGGGCACAGGAACACGGGAACCAATTGCAGTGCGTGGTAGAAGTGGTCAGACAGTCGTGGGTCAGATACGATCAGAACAGGGCAATCAAGGGCAAGGCAAAGACGTGGTCGTGGTCACAGGCAAGAGTCAGGCGATCAGGCAAACAGGGGAAGAGCAAGGTCGTGGTCGGGAAGTCAAGGAAGCAAGGCTGAGACAATGCTAAACAAGAAAGAATGCTTGGAATTGTAGAAAGAGCTGACAGAACTTCACAATGTGTGAGAGACAGTGAGGGGTTTATAAGTGGAACAGAAAACCAGGTTGGGAGGTGCAGGGTGAATGGCAGCAGAGGGGCATTGTGGAAGTGCACATGGGTTTCAGGAATGTGATTGAATGATTGAATGAAGGGAGCTGGGAGAGGTGACTGGGAATGGGTGAGTAGTACAGGTAAGTCATATTTTTATTTTATTTTTAAATGTAGGCTATTATATTTAAATATTATAGAATTAAACTATATATATATTTATATATATATATATGTGTGTGTGTGTGTGTGTGTGTGTGTGAACCCTGCAAATAGAAAAATAAGAATAGGTTGTAAGTTGCTGACTCGTGCTAATGTTTTTATATTTAACGTGTGTGTGTGTGTATATATATATATATATATATATATATATATATATATATATATATATATACACACACACAAACACAAACACACATATATATACACTGTATACAGCAGCAATTATAGCCATGAGTCTATGTGGATAAGTCTCTACCAGCTTTGCACATCTGGAAACAGCAATGTTTGCCCATTGTTTGTAAAATTGCTCAAGCTCCATCAAGTTGGATGGGGACCTTTGGTGAACAGCAATGTTCAAATCTTTCCACATATTCTCAATTGGATTGAGGCCCTGGCTTTGACTGGGCCACTCCAGGACATTCACCTTTTTGTTTTTAAGTCACTCCAGTGTGGCTTTGACTGTATGTTTGGGGTCATTGTCCTGCTGGAAGGTGAATCTTCTCCCAAGTCCCAGGTCTCTTGCAGACTCCAGCAGGTTTTCTTCCAGGGTTTCTCTGTACTTTGCTGCATCCATTTTGCCCTGTATTTGTCCTGATGCAGAGCATCCCCATAGCATGATGCTGCCAGCACCATGCTTCACAGTAGGGATGGTGTTCTCAGGATGATGTGCAGTGTTAGGCTTGCGCTAAACATAGTGCTTGGCGTTGAGGCCAAAAAGCTCTATTTTGGTCTTACCAGACTCATCTAGCCGAGATTTGATGTGAGTTTGTTTCAACAATGGCTTTTGTTTTGCCACTCTCCCATGAAGGCCACTTTTGTGAAGCACCCAGGCTATTGCTGCAGTCTGCACTGTCTCCCCCAACTCAGCCGTGGAAGACTGTAACTCTTGGTGGCCTCTGTGACTAGTGCCCTTCTTGCCCAGATACTCAGTTTTTGAGGATGACCTGATCTAGGCAGATTCACAGTCTTCACATTTTATCTCCATTTCTTAATAATGGCCTTTACTGTGTTCCAGGGGATATTCAATGCCTTGGAAACGTTCTTATTTCCTACCCCTGATTGGTGCTTTTAAAGAACCTTATTCCGGATTTGATTTAATGATGTAGTTTCTGTTAGGAATTGTACTAACCAACTGTGGGACTACTAGAATTACATTTTTATATTTTAATCAGAAGAATTCAAATAGTTTAAATAAAACAAATTAACTGTGTAACATGATTGTCACCGAAAGTTACAAAATTCAACAAAACAATCTGTAATTTGTATACAATACATTCACAATTAAACAAAATATACAAATTACATTTAATTTTACTTTATTTTCTCAACTCTGTCTTATCTTACTTTTAATAGGAAATGTAATGTATTTTTTACCCCTCATAAAATAACACAGTACCTAACCAAAATATTAGGAAATGGTATAAGGCAAGGCAAGGGAAAACAAAATCAAGCCATATGTATAGCTTGGTTATGTAACAGACAATCCAGAAAATATAGTAAAGTCTGTAAAAGAAACTCTCTGCACTGGACACGTTCGAAGCAAACATATGCTGACTTCACCAATTGTGCCATCCTATACTAAAGCACCAGTGTCATTGGACTTCTTTTGGTTTAGTTTATTCAATCAATAATCACAGGGTAGCCACAGAGTGCTTTACAGAGTGGTAAACACAACAAATGTACAGCAAAATAAAATAATACGTAAATACAAGTAAAATAAGTAAAATAAATATAGACCTGTAAACAGTTTACATGATCTAAAATAAAGTAAGTGAACATTTAAATAAATAAACCATTTTTGCACGGAGGAGAGAAAAACCAAAAACTAATAATGAATTAATAATATTGTGCATTATGTGAATAATGAATGGCAGAGATTGTTTTAGCAGTTTAGTGGATATAGGGTCTAGTGCGCAGGTTGTAGTATTCATTTTAGTAATTAAGGAGACCAATTCCTGGTGATTTACTGCGTTAAATGAGTCCAAGGTAGGCAGGGGCTGTGAAGGACTGCAGACATCGGCTATAGCATTTGTGTGTGTTTCCACTTCTGTCTGTTTTCTAATGCCGTTAACTTTGCTATTGAAATGATCCATGAAGTCATTGCAGATAATATTGGGGGGGATAACCTCTGAAGGCTTTAAATGCTGATTAGTAAGTGTCGATATTGTATTAAAAAGAAAACGCGGGTTATTCTTATGCGTCTCTATTCAATTAGAGTAGTAGGCAGACCTAGCAGAGGACAGGGCTTGCTTGTATCTTTTTATAATGCCATATGGAAGACCATATGGAAGTTTTGTTGCTCTCCATTTACGTTCATATCTACGGCATCCTGTTTAAAGTGAGCGAGTGTGTTCGTTAAACCATGGTGAGTGGTTTGTTGCTTTAATCTGTCGTGTCCTTAATGGAGCTACTGTATCTAAAGCAGTGCTTAGTGTATTGTTGAAATTATTTAATAATTCATCTACAGATCCCGTTTTGATAAAGCTAGCATTTGGCAACAGAGTAGTACACTTATGAATAGCAGTAGGATTTAGGCAGCAAGTTTCTATGTTCCTCTCCTGTGTGTCTGATTCTACTCCAGGCAGCTCAAATGTAATAAGGCAGTGGTCAGAAATCATCTGGTTCTGGGGTGATATTATTAAGTTGTGAATCTGTACCCCATGGCTAATAACTAGATCCAGTGTGTGATTGTGATGATGTGTGGGTCCTGACACATGCTGAGTGAAGCCTACAGACTCCAATAGGGACAAGAAACTAACACTGAGGGGGTCGTCTTTAATGTCAATATGTATGTTAAAGTCCCCCAAAACATTTTACCAGAGTTTACCATGGTGAATGGCTAAGTCAGATAAGAGATCGCTAAATTCGGTCATAATACAGGAATAGGGGCCTGATGGCCTATAAACAGCTATAAGCTGAAGGTGGATTAAGCCTAAACCTGGTGAATTTCAAAAGATGTGAAGCTGTCAAATGGCTTAGTAGTCTGTGCGGTAGATGGTGGCTAGGCCCCCCCCACAGCCTGTTGTACGGGCCTTCTGGCATTAAGAGAAGTCAATAGGGGAGGCTTCTACTAATGGAATAGTGTCGTCTGGTCTTAACCAGGTCTCTCCAAGCCAATGAAAAATTACTGTTTTAATAGGATAACTATTCATTTTGTTTGTATAAGATTCAATTTCAGGATTATGTGATTTATTCGATGCCCCCAGGCATGGATCTACGATCGGGGTCAGGTTATGCTGGGAGTTCAGGCAGACTGCAGTGTAGGACTGCGAGGCTGCAGCCCGACCGGTGCTCTGAAGAGTCACGTTTTTATATTCTAATGAAAGAACCATTTGTTTATTGATAATACATATTTGGTGATTATACATATGATATCCAATCCAATACTTGGTCACCTGTTGCTCTTAGTACTTTCTTCAAATGTACTTAAACCAAGGAGTACAGTTTTTGAACCATTCAAGATGATTTTATTAATTTGTCCTTTTTAAAAAAAAACTGGTGGTTCAGTTAATTTGCTACAGAAATTCGATACCCTCTCAGTAATGTTGTGTAGATTGCTAAATGGAGAGTCTTTGACAGCATAAACATATTAACTGTGTAGTGGTGCACCTCAACAGAGCTCTTCACAAGCTTAACAAGCTTTCCATTTCCATTTTCAAAATAAGAAGCAGAATGTGCTCACAGGGCTCCCCAGGTGCGTACAATCCCCCAGGAAATTATATACTAGGCTGCAATTTAGTGCGTATCCTCCACTTGTGTTGCAATCTGACCCAAAGGGCAACACCTTTGAGTTACTAACTTAATCCTGTACCAATGTTTACATATTAGATAACTTTCACCATCTGCTGTCAGAGAAACAATGCACTATGTTTGGCAAAGCACTACGCTATGTACAGAACACACTTATTCCTGGGTAGCTGCTGCCATGCTGGAACAGGCTGGCACACAAAATCAGGCACCTGCAAAACAGTTTATATGTTGTTGCTCAACTGTCATAAATTGTAGAATACATGATCTCGATAAAAGCTCAGACATTTATCACACAGGGCAAGCCAGCTAAGTGATGAAAGGAACCATAACCGATTTAATGTGCCTTTTCACAATTGCTGGCGCTCTGTGCCACGATCAGCCGTGTTCAGCCAGCATTAATGACACAGGCCGCTTATCTAGAACGGCAACATGAATTGAGCACCATCAGAGTAAACAGACAGTCGCAGTGCGGGGGCTTCTGTAGACTTTCACAAGTATCCGAATTTACTTTTCTCGCTTTAATTCTGTGCTCTCTATATTATCGCTGGATCCAGGGTGGGGGGGGCGTGCTGGGCGTCCCAGGTGCTGCTCTCTTAGACCGAGGTGGAGCCCGAGTGGTAGTCTGAGGTCACCTTCTCTGTGGCACTCGTCACTTCCTTAGTTATTGTCATCATTGCCGCTGCTGGGGAAACTCTCCACTTTAACCGACACGTGGGATAGAAAGCCACGTGTGCAAAACACAACGGCTTAGTAGTCCATGGCCTTAAGTACAAGGCCACCTGATCCAGCTGTTCCCGGAGATGCAACTGACACGGAGGGGGACTGGTACAGTGACAGTGGCTAGGAAAAGAAGCAGGGTATGAGGTCTTGATAGTCAAGCAAGGATTTGGGACAAAGTTGGCATTCCAGAAAAGTAAGAAGTGAAGGCGTCAGCGAGGCACTTGACTGCAAGATACCTCTGGCTGTCACAAGGAAGCCCAGCAAGCTGTAAGCTTCATGAAGTGAGCACTGACTCTGGTGGGACTTGAACCCACAACCTTTGAATGACCACTGCCCTTTTCACTAGAAGTCCAACACGCTATCCATTGCGCCACAGAGCCCCACAAGACATTTATCGCCATACTGTTCTGCACGCCTACTGATGACGGGGCATCTCAGCGTGCTTGTACAAGTAGCATTTACAGATGTGTTTTTTTAATCCCTGTCTCGCTGATATTGAGACGAAAGGAAATGAATGGTTCTTCTTTTAGATAATGCGACTCATGTTGACTTGACTATGAGGGGATGTATTTGTCAGGCACACTGTGTGTTTGTCTGTTTATCTGTGGCTGTCTTTGTGTCTGTGGCAGTCTGTCTGTGTGTGTGTGTGTCTGTCTGTGTGTCTATCTGTGGCTGTCTGTGTGTCTGTGGCAGTCTGTGCTTGTGGCTGTCTTGTGTGTGTGTCTGTGGCTGGACCGTTGGGGCTGGTTGGAAACATCATCGACCTGGGTTTCTCTTCATCACAAATACATCTTTCCCTGCCCACATGCCCGAATTGCTTTTCAGCTGGATCACAGCCTCGCCCCAGGTGGGCAAAACCTCCAAAAGTGGTACAAACTCATCCACGTATTGCAGTGTTTCTGGGAAAGCTGGCATAGTGAGTGAGAAAGTCAACCCTGACAGTGTGGCGAGAGACGGGAAGCCACGGAATTTATGCGCTCTGTGATGTCATAGAAGTCAGCTGTGAGAGAGTTCTGAGATGTCATCGCTGAACTGGCAGTGAAGGGACTACCATGGCCATGGACTACTAAGCCGTTGTGTTTTGCACACGTGGCTTTCTATCCCACCTTCGTCGTGGGCATTCCTTGATTGACATTTCTTGACGAGTGACGCCGTGTACGTCCAATGGACAGTTCCAAGATTCACAAGACAGAGCTACTTGTGCATTATTGCCCGCTTAACCTGGCTGCCTCTTGAGTGAGCAAAGCATGGAAAGTGGCTGCAACAGAAATCAAGACGGTGGAATCGGACAGAGTATACACCACGCTCATCGGGAGGGATGGGCCTGCAAGATCTTGCCTAACCCTGCTGGGACAGGCTTGAAAGCATACCCATTGCACTTGCTTGCAAGCTGAAGACTCAAGTCAACATGAGCCGCTTTTACCAAATACAAGAACCCATCATTTCCATCCGTCTCAATATCAGCGAGACAGGGATTTAAAAAACACAGCTGTAAATGCTACTTGTCAAATCACGCTGAGACGACCGGTCATCTGCAGGCATGCAGAAGAGTATCTTCGTCGTACAGTTTTGTGGTTCTGTGCCACAATGGATAGTGTGCTTGACTTCTAGTGACACACACACACACACACACACACACACACAGCAATTAAATATTCAATGTGCAAACAAGTTTAACCTTAAGAAACAGAACTCTCTCAATCAAGAAATCATGAATATACATTATAAATCGATTCAGAATTTGCATAATACCATTGTATATTTACTGCGTTCCCATCTCTGCACTCTCTCATTCATCCAATCTGGCCCAGTCAGCGAGAGAAGCCACGTACATGCTTTGCCTTCCTCTCCCTCTCCCTTCACTGCCAGTTCAGCGATGACATCTCAGATCTCTCTCACAGCTGACTTCTATGACATCACAGAGCGCATAAATTCCGTGGCTTCCCGTCTCTCGCCACACTGTCAGGGTTGACTTTCTCACTCACTATGCCAGATTTCCCAGAAACCCTGCAATACGTGGATGAGTTTGTACCACTTTTGGAGGTTTTGCCCACCTGGGGCGAGGCTGTGATCCAGCTGAAAAGCAATTCGGGCATGTGGGCAGGGAAAGATGTATTTGTGATGAAGAGAAACCCAGGTCGATGATGTTTCCAACCAGCCCCAACGGTCCAGCCACAGACACACACACAGACAGCCACAAGCACAGACTGCCACAGATAAACAGACAAACACACAGTGTGCCTGACAAATACTTCCCCTCACAGTCAAGTCAACATGAGTCTCATTATCTAAAAGAAGAACCATTCATTTCCTTTCGTCTCAATATCAGCGAGACAGGGATTAAAAAAACACATCTGTAAATGCTACTTGTACAAGCACGCTGAGATGCCCTGTCATCAGTAGGCGTGCAGAACAGTATGGTGATAACACTCTTGTGGGGGCTCTGTGGCGCAATGGATAGCGCGTTGGACTTCTAGTGAAAAGGGCAGTGGTCATTCAAAGGTTGTGGGTTCGAGTCCCAACAGAGTCAGTGCTCACTTCATGAAGCTTACAGCTTGCTGGGCTTCCTCGTGACAGCCAGAGGTATCTTGCAGTCAAGTGCCTCGCTGACGCCTTCACTTCTTACTTTTCTGGAATGGCAACTTTGTCCCAAATCCTTGCTTGACTATCAAGACCTCATACCCTGCTTCTTTTCCTAGCCACTGTCACTGTACCAGTCCCCCTCCGTGTCAGTTGCATCTCCGGGAACAGCTGGATCAGCTGGCCTTGTACTTAAGGCCATGGACTACTAAGCCGTTGTGTTTTGCACACGTGGCTTTCTATCCCACCTTCGTTGTGGGCATTCCTTGTTTGACATTTCTTGACGACTCACGCCGTGTACGTCCAATGGACAGTTCCAAGATTCGCAAGACAGAGCTACTTGTGCATTATTGCCCGCTTAACCTGGCTGCCTCTCGAGTGAGCAAAGCATGTAAAGTGGCTGCAACAGAAATCAAGACGGTGGAATCGGACAGAGTATACACCACACTCGTCGGGAGGGATGGGCCTGCAAGATCTTGCCTAACCCTGCTGGCACGGGCTGGAAAGCATACCCATTGCACTTGCTTGCAAGCTGAAGACTCAAGTCAACATGAGCCGCTTGTACCAAATAGAAGAACCCATCATTTCCATCCGTCTCAATATCAGTGAGACAGGGATTTAAAAAACACAGCTGTGAATGCTACTTGTCAAATCACGCTGAGACGCCTGGTCATCTGCAGGCATGCAGAAGAGTATCTTCGTCGTACAGTTTAGTGGTTCTGTGCCACAATGGATAGTGTGCTGGACTTCTAGTGACACACACACACACACACACACACACAGCAATTAAATATTCAATGTGCAAACAAGTTTAACCTTAAGAAACAGAACTCTCTCAATCAAGAAATCATGAATATACATTATAAATCGATTCAGAATTTGCATAATACCATTGTATATTTACTGCGTTCCCATCTCTGCACTCTCTCATTCATCCAATCTTGCCCAGTCAGCGAGAGAAGCCACGTACATGCTTTGCCTTCCTCTCCCTCTCCCTTCACTGCCAGTTCAGCGATGACATCTCAGATCTCTCTCACAGCTGACTTCTATGACATCACAGAGCGCATAAATTCCGTGGCTTCCCGTCTCTCGCCACACTGTCAGGGTTGACTTTCTCACTCACTATGCCAGCTTTCCCAGAAACACACGGGGAGATCGGCGGCCGACAACGCCATGCTGCTCAGGGATGTCGTGGCCTACTCGAACGAGAGAGGGCTTCCCCTGGTCCTAATCAGCTTGGACCAGGAGAAAGCCTTCGACAGAGTGGGCCACGAATACCTGCAGCTCGTCATGGAGAGGATGGGTCTCGCTCTTGGCCTGAGGAAGTGGGTTAAGATCATCTACAGCGGCCTAAGCAGCAGGGTCCTTGTGAACCGCCACCTGACCGAACCATTTCCGGTCAGGTCGGGGGTCCGGCAGGGTTGTCCCCTGTCGGCCCTGCTGTACGTCCTCTGCTTGGAGCCGTTCATGCAGGCGATCCGCCGGGACGTCCGGGTGACAGGTTTCCATCTCCCGGGTTCCGGCGGAGAGCAACTGAAGGCCCTGGCCTATATGGACGATGTGGCCGTGGTTTGCACGGACGCTCCGTCCGTGGCCAGGGTCGAGGAACTGCTGGACGGCTTCTGCAGGGCAACGGGGGCCGCTGTGAACAAGGCCAAGAGCGAGGTCTACCTCTCCAGGGCATGGCCTGTCGGCCGGGGCCCGCCGACTGTGTTCCCTGTGAAGCCGTCTATCAAGGTTCTGGGGATCACGATCTACGGGACCAACACGGGCACCCGGAGCTGGGAGGAGGCCATAGCGAAGGTCCAAAGGAAGATCCACGGCTGGAGCACAAGGACCTTGACGATGGCTGGTAAGGTGCTGGTCGTAAAGGCCATCCTCTTCCCGATACTCCTCTACGTAGGAATGATCTTCCCCCCAGACAAGGTCATCGCAAAATTAGTGACCCGAATTATATTCCGGTTTGTCTGGGGGAGCAAAATGGAGAGGCTGAAAAGAGTGCAGATGGTGAAGGGTACCCTGGATGGAGGCAGGGGGGTCCCGGACGTTGTGCGGCTGATAAAGGCGCAGGGGCTGGCCTATGTGGTCAAGAACATCCAGGCTGCTGGCAAGAAAGTGAGTTTCATGAACCGCTTTTATTTTGCCAGCAGCCTGAGACCATTCGGCCTCTGCGCCATGAATAACACCAGGCCGCACTCGTGGGATCCCCCGCCGTTCTACAGGGCGCTCCGAGCCTTTGCGCTCGAAGTAGGCCTCCATAAAGTCGTGCTGGCCTCCTGGGATTATAAGACCATCTGTAGCCAGATGAGATCTACCCAGGAGACCAGCCGGATAGAAGATTTCCCTCCCGAAACCTGCCGGTTTATCTGGGCTAACGCTACGCACGTTTGCCTCACGAATACGCAGAAAGATGTCTCCTGGATGGCTGTGAGTCGGTGTCTCCCCACCCGAGTGTTCATGCACAGAAGGGGCATAGCTCCTTATGACACCTGCCCCTATAAGGGTTGCCTGGGGAAGGAGACGGAGGCTCACATCTTTAGTGAGTGCCCCTCCGCCCACAGGGTCTGGCTCCTGTTTTCTCCGTTCCTCCACAGGTTTGCCGTTCCTGTGCGGGCGACCGCCCAGCAGATCCTGTACGGTCCGGCCAGGGGAATATCATCATCCACCCTGAGGTGCTGGTGGCGTGTCGTCTGCGCAGTGAAGCAGGCACTGTGGGAGGGACGGAACATCTGTCTGTTCAACAAGCAGGAGCTGGACCCGATCGTCATCGCGCGGAGGGGCATGGTGTTCGTAAGAGACTATGTCAATCTGGAGGTCCATCAGAGGGGCAAGGAGGAAGCCTATAAGAACTGGCACATACAAGATCTGGGGGAGCTCAGGATCCCATGATGGGACCCACCTCCGGGGACGGTCAGTTCCCCCTGCTGGAGCCCGAGTCCAAGATCTTTTAAAGATTTTATGGATGATTGTTTTTAAAAAAGATTTTAAAAATGAATCTTAATTGTTTTTAAAGATTTAGTTGTTTTTAAACCACATTGTTTAGGGTCTTTTGATTTAGTTTTGTTATATTCTTTTGTCAAATACATTGACCGTTTTGGATTTAATTTTAAATGCATTGGACTTTTTTTTGTTTGTTTTTTATTTTTACCTTTTTAATTGTTTCTTTATTTTGTCCAATGCATTTTCAGTTATTTTCAATGTATTTGACCTTTATGTTGGTGAGCAGTTTTTGCTTTTATCACGTTTGTTTTGTTGTTTTGGGCACGTTTATTTTGAAGTTAATTGTTTTGTTCTTTGTTAAAATCACAGATTTTAAAAATTTTAAGTGATTTAAAGATTGATATTTTAATGATTTTAATCATGAGCATTAAAAAATTTGAATTGTTTTTATTTAATGTAAATGTAAAATACTAAACCAAATAAACAGTATTTCCCAGAAACACTGCAATACGTGGATGAGTTTGTACCACTTTTGGAGGTTTTGCCCACCTGGGGCGAGGCTGTGATCCAGCTGAAAAGCAATTCGGGCATGTGGGCAGGGAAAGATGTATTTGTGATGAAGAGAATCCCAGGTCGATGATGTTTCCAACCAGCCCCATCGGTCCAGCCACAGACACACACACAGACAGCCACAAGCACAGACTGCCACAGACACACAGACAGCCACAGATAGACACACAGACAGACACACACACACAGACAGACTGCCACAGACACAAAGACAGCCACAGATAAACAGACAAACACACAGTGTGCCTGACAAATACTTCCCCTCACAGTCAAGTCAACATGAGTCGCATTATCTAAAAGAAGAACCATTCATTTCCTTTCGTCTCAATATCAGCGAGACAGGGATTAAAAAAACACATCTGTAAATGCTACTTGTACAAGCACGCTGAGATGCCCCGTCATCAGTAGGCGTGCAGAACAGTATGGTGATAAATGTCTTGTTGGGCTCTGTGGCGCAATGGATAGCGTGTTGGACTTCTAGTGAAAAGGGCAGTGGTCATTCAAAGGTTGTGGGTTCAAGTCCCACCAGAGTCAGTGCTCACTTCATGAAACTTAGAGCTTGCTGGTCTTCCTCGTGACAGCCAGAGGTATCTTGCAGTCAAGTGCCTTGCTGATGCCTTCACTTCTTACTTTTCTGGAATGCCAACTTTGTCCCAAATCCTTGCTTGACTATCAAGACCTCATACCCTGCTTCTTTTCCTAGCCACTGTCACTGTACCAGTCCCCCTCCGTGTCAGTTGCATCTCCGGGAACAGCTGGATCAGCTGGCCTTGTACTTAAGGCCATGGACTACTAAGCCGTTGTGTTTTGCACACGTGGCTTTCTATCCCACCTTCGTTGTGGGCATTCCTTGTTTGACATTTCATGACGACTCACGCCGTGTACGTCCAATGGACAGTTCCAAGATTCGCAAGACAGAGCTACTTGTGCATTATTGCCCGCTTAACCTGGCTGCCTCTCGAGTGAGCAAAGCATGGAAAGTGGCTGCAACAGAAATCAAGACGGTGGAATCGGACAGAGTATACACCACACTCGTCGGGAGGGATGGGCCTGCAAAATCTTGCCTAACCCTGCTGGCACGGGCTGGAAAGCATACCCATTGCACTTCCTTGCAAGCTGAAGACTCAAGTCAACATGAGCCGCTTGTACCAAATAGAAGAACCCATCATTTCCATCCGTCTCAATATCAGTGAGACAGGGATTTAAAAAACACAGCTGTGAATGCTACTTGTCAAATCACGCTGAGACGCCTTGTCATCTGCAGGCATGCAGAAGAGTATCTTCGTCGTACAGTTTTGTGGTTCTGTGCCACAATGGATAGTGTGCTGGACTTCTAGTGACACACACACACACACACACACACACACACACACACACACACACACACAGCAATTAAATATTCAATGTGCAAACAAGTTTAACCTTAAGAAACAGAACTCTCTCAATCAAGAAATCATGAATATACATTATAAATCGATTCAGAATTTGCATAATACCATTGTATATTTACTGCGTTCCCATCTCTGCACTCTCTCATTCATCCAATCTTGCCCAGTCAGCGAGAGAAGCCACGTACATGCTTTGCCTTCCTCTCCCTCTCCCTTCACTGCCAGTTCAGCGATGACATCTCAGATCTCTCTCACAGCTGACTTCTATGACATCACAGAGCGCATAAATTCCGTGGCTTCCCGTCTCTCGCCACACTGTCAGGGTTGACTTTCTCACTCACTATGCCAGCTTTCCCAGAAACACTGCAATACGTGGATGAGTTTGTACCACTTTTGGAGGTTTTGCCCACCTGGGGCGAGGCTGTGATCCAGCTGAAAAGCAATTCGGGCATGTGGGCAGGGAAAGATGTATTTGTGATGAAGAGAATCCCAGGTCGATGATGTTTCCAACCAGCCCCATCGGTCCAGCAACAGACACACACACAGACAGCCACAAGCACAGACTGCCACAGACACACAGACAGCCACAGATAGACACACAGACAGACACACACACACAGACAGACTGCCACAGACACAAAGACAGCCACAGATAAACAGACAAACACACAGTGTGCCTGACAAATACTTCCCCTCACAGTCAAGTCAACATGAGTCGCATTATCTAAAAGAAGAACCATTCATTTCCTTTCGTCTCAATATCAGCGAGACAGGGATTAAAAAAACACATCTGTAAATGCTACTTGTACAAGCACGCTGAGATGCCCTGTCATCAGTAGGCGTGCAGAACAGTATGGCGATAAATGACTTTTTGGGCTCTGTGGCGCAATGGATAGTGCGTTGGACTTCTAGTGAAAAGGGCAGTGGTCATTCAAAGGTTGTGGGTTCGAGTCCCACCAGAGTCAGTGCTCACTTCATGAAACTTAGAGCTTGCTGGTCTTCCTCGTGACAGCCAGAGGTATCTTGCAGTCAAGTGCCTTGCTGATGCCTTCACTTCTTACTTTTCTGGAATGCCAACTTTGACCCAAATCCTTGCTTGACTATCAAGACCTCATACCCTGCTTCTTTTCCTAGCCACTGTCACTGTACCAGTCCCCCTCCGTGTCAGTTGCATCTCCGGGAACAGCTGGATCAGCTGGCCTTGTACTTAAGGCCATGGACTACTAAGCCGTTGTGTTTTGCACACGTGGCTTTCTATCCCACCTTCGTTGTGGGCATTCCTTGTTTGACATTTCATGACGACTCACGCCGTGTACGTCCAATGGACAGTTCCAAGATTCGCAAGACAGAGCTACTTGTGCATTATTGCCCGCTTAACCTGGCTGCCTCTCGAGTGAGCAAAGCATGGAAAGTGGCTGCAACAGAAATCAAGACGGTGGAATCGGACAGAGTATACACCACACTCGTCGGGAGGGATGGGCCTGCAAGATCTTGCCTAACCCTGCTGGCACGGGCTGGAAAGCATACCCATTGCACTTGCTTGCAAGCTGAAGACTCAAGTCAACATGAGCCGCTTGTACCAAATAGAAGAACCCATCATTTCCATCCGTCTCAATATCAGTGAGACAGGGATTTAAAAAACACAGCTGTGAATGCTACTTGTCAAATCACGCTGAGACGCCTGGTCATCTGCAGGCATGCAGAAGAGTATCTTCGTCGTACAGTTTTGTGGTTCTGTGCCACAATGGATAGTGTGCTGGACTTCTAGTGACACACAGACACACACACACACACACACACACACACACACACAGCAATTAAATATTCAATGTGCAAACAAGTTTAACCTTAAGAAACAGAACTCTCTCAATCAAGAAATCATGAATATACATTATAAATCGATTCAGAATTTGCATAATACCATTGTATATTTACTGCGTTCCCATCTCTGCACTCTCTCATTCATCCAATCTTGCCCAGTCAGCGAGAGAAGCCACGTACATGCTTTGCCTTCCTCTCCCTCTCCCTTCACTGCCAGTTCAGCGATGACATCTCAGATCTCTCTCACAGCTGACTTCTATGACATCACAGAGCGCATAAATTCCGTGGCTTCCCGTCTCTCGCCACACTGTCAGGGTCAACTGAAAAACATATTAATTGAACTTAATTTTTCAAGTTTTCACAACTGTAAACCAAGTCTAATTGACAAAATAGTCATTCTTCCTCAACTTTCATTACTTACAGTGAGGGAAAAAAGTATTTGATCCCCTACTGATTTTGTATGTTTGCCCACTGACAAAGAAATGATCAGTCTATAATTTTAATGTTAGGTGTATTTTAACAGTGAGAGACAGAATAACAACAAAAAAATCCAGAAAAACGCATTTCAAAAAAGTTATAAATTGATTTGCATGTTAATGAGGGAAATAAGTATTTGATCTCCTACGCCATGAAGGACTGAAATCCTGCAGCGCCCGCAAGGTCCCCCTTCTCAAGAAAGCACATGTACAGGCCCGTCTTAAGTTTGCCAATGAACATCTGAATGATTCAGAGGAGAACTGGGTGAAAGTGTTGTGGTCAGATGAGACCAAAATCGAGCTCTTTGGCATCAACTCAACTCGCCGTGTTTGGAGGAGGAGGAATGCTGCCTATGACCCCAAGAACACCATCCCCACCATCAAACATGGAGGTGGAAACATTATGCTTTGGGGGTGTTTTTCTGCTAAGGGGACAGGACAACTGCACCGCATCAAAGGGACGATGGACGGGGCCATGTACCGTCAAATCTTGGGTGAGAACCTCCTTCCCTCAGCCAGGGCATTGAAAATGGGTCGTGGATGGGTATTCCAGCATGACAATGACCCAAAACACACAGGAGTGGCTCAAAAAGAAGCACATTAAGGTCCAGGAGTGGCCTAGCCAGTTCTCCAGATCTTAATCCCATAGAAAATCTGTGGAGGGAGCTGAAGGTTCGAGTTACCAAACGTCAGCCTCGAACCCTTAATGACTTGGAGAGGATCTGCAAAGAGGAGTGGGACAAAATCCCTCCTGAGATGTGTGCAAACCTGGTGGCCAACTACAAGAAACGTCTGACCTCTGTGATTGCCAAAAAGGGTTTTGCCACCAAGTACTAAGTCGAAGGGGTCAAATACTTATTTCCCTCATTAACATGCAAATCAATTTATAACTTTTGAAATGCATTTTTCTGGATTTTCTTGTTGTTATTCTGTCTCTCACTGCTAAAATACACCTACCATTAAAACTATAGACTGATCATTTAATTGTCAGTGGGCAAACGTACAAAATCAGCAGGGGATCAAATACTTTTTTCCCCCACTGTACTTATTAATTTCATTATTTGCAATCCACAAAGTCCATCTATAATCATTCAAACGCGGGCTACTTCATCTTTTCTTGCATGATCAGCAACTTTATCCCATGCTAATTAATACAAAAAATGTCTCAACTCCGGTAAAGTAGTATGTCATCATGACGTGATGGTTTTGGCACATGCGCATTAAACAAAACGTTCATAGAACATATGTTTTGTGGTTACCTGAACACGTTATTTAAAGTTTTACAATTCTGTTCAAGTTGAGGTTGTTGTAACTCATCTTATTGTGTGGTGAGACACTGCAATTTCACAGAACATGATTTTACTTGTCCAATTTCCAAAACGAGCTCTCTTCAATCTCCGTTTCAAATCCATGTTGATTTGCGGGTAATCACTGTATCCACTCAATCTTACTACAGTTGTAAGAAAACACCTGTAATGCTGTACAATGCATGTGTTTTTCAAGCACATGAAAGATTGTAGACAGGTAGAGATCGCCACTTGAGTGCCAGACTGACTCTATTGTAAAGGGAAGGCAGGATTATGTGTTATATTTGATTTATTATGTATTTAAATGACCAGTCAAAATAACCCGATTTTGGCTATTCTAGGTAAATGTGTTTATAACTTATTTATTTTCGTGTTTATGCAGCTAAAACGCTGTAGGCATGTTTAATACATATAGTTAGGAATAGTCACGAATGGGTATATGCGCAGTGTATTTTGGAACACAGTATAATTCAAATTTGAATAACCAAAACGGTCAAATTGACCGGCTCTGCGCTTGTAGTGTTAAATGTGGGTGTCATATCGTGGGCCGCACTTCCATGTGTGACGGGCCGCAGGTCGAGAACCACTGCCCTATTCAGAACAGGTTGGTCAGATAGGACCAGAACCAGTGCAGACCCAAAGAACAGAGGACGAGCGTTAGGCAGACAAACCCCAGGGCCCCAGGGCCACAGGTTAGTGCTTTCCTGGAGGTCTTTAGCTCCCCTGTATAATGGACCATTCCAGAGAGATTCCCCTTTGCAGTCAATATCATCAGCTCAGCAGTTTGCCAATACAGATCCCTGGGGAGGTGGGGGCTCAAATCCAGGACCAGGGTTAGCCACCCCTAGCATAAAGCAAAACATTACATGTGTTTAAATGGTTGAAGTCAATACAATGATTAATGAATTGATGTATTTATTGAGGTGGCTGTGACAGAGCAGCTATAGAGACTATTGCACTCCTTCACAGCAGCATCTCTGTTGCTTATATTAAGTTATACTAAGGTATGCTGAGCTGACGATATTGAGGTTTTTACTAAAGAAAAAACAGATAACATGCCACAGGTTAACAACCAGTCCAGTCAAACCCTAAGAGAGATCAGGATAAATGAGGAGGAGGTAGTAAAGGGACTAGCAGAATTAAAAACAAACAAATCACCTGGGCCAGATGGTATATTTCCAACAGTACGTAAAGAAATTATGGAAATGATTGTATTAATTATTTCTAAATAGCACTGGTTTCACTGTTTGTGAATGTTTTGATGGTTTTTTTATTTGTCAAATGCATTGACCGTTATTGTTCTTTTAAATGCATCAGATTGTTTTGATAGTTTTTTTTTGTTTGTTGTTTTTTACATTTCAGTTATTTTGACAATTTTTTCACCATTGCATAAATTAAATAGTCTAAAATGTGCTTTTTATTATTTTGTCTTGCTTTTCAAAGACAAAATCAATTACAAAACTACAATTAAAAAATATATATTTAAGACTGAACATTAAACACTGTGCCAACAAAGCACAATAAATAAAATAAAATAAAATAGATACATTTATATCTGGCCATCTTTGAGCCCCCCTTCTTGAATAGCCTACTGTGAAAGCCGGACACAAATAACGGGGAGAGAGAGAGGGAGAGTCTCCGGTTTCGGTTGTGTCCGGGCTTTATTGAGTTCAGGTATGTCAAAAAAGGGCGGAGATACAAAACAAAAACAAAATCAAAAGCAAAAGCAAAAGCAAAAAGTGTCCACAATCGGGGTGCTCCGGGCAGACAGGGGTAATAGACTCAGTCCACCTTCTTGTCGGTTAGCTGCTTCCGTCGGGGAGGGAGAGGGATTAAATAAACAGGGCACAGCCCACTTTATAGCGAGACACTCCTTTTCAATGGTGCTATATTTACGCTCCTGGGCGATAATTGTTTACTTAGATAGAGGACGGGGTGTTCCTGACCCCCAACACTCTGGGACAGGACCGCGCCCACTCCAACTTCTGAGGCGTCGGTCTGTAGAATGAAAGGGAGAGAGAAGTCAAGGCATTTAAAAAAAGGGTGTTGGCAGAGGTGGTCCTTAATCGCCTGGAAAGCCACCTGGCACTGCTCCGTCCACTGGACCGTATCTGGAGCACCTTTTCGCGTCACTTCGGTCAGGGGGTAAGCCAGGGTGGCAAAGTCCGGCAGAAACTGGCGATAATACCCGGAAAACCCCCAAAACTGCCGAACTTCCTTTTTGGACTTAGGAGGCGGACAGGAGGCAATAGCGGACACTTTGTCAACGACTGGCCGTACCTGCCCCCCTCCTAAGAGGTACCCCAGATACTTGGTCTCCCTCCTCCCAACTGTTCACTTGCCCGGGTTTTCCGTGAGCAGCGCCCAGCCGATCCAGCAACTCATCCACACGGGGCATCGGATAGGCATCAAACCTAGACACTGCATTGAGCTCCCTATAATCAACGCAGAATCTAGTGCTGCCGTCAGGCTTTGGCACCAAGACTATAGGGCTACACCATTCCGATTGTGACTTTTCAATGACTCCCAGCTCCAACATCTTCTGCACCTCTTCATTGACAGCCTACTTTTTGTAATAAGGGGTGCGATAGGGTTTGACACGCACGCAGGTGTCCAGTGCCGTGTGGATGTGGTGTTCAATGAGAGGTGTGAGCCCGGGTCGGTGAGAAAAGACATGCTGGAAGTGGCACAATAAAGAGCGAACCTGCTGTTTCTGGGCGTTTGTTAAATGGGCGTTTGTTAAATTGAGTTCAGTGCGAACCTCAGAAACAGCGGCTTCAGACTCTTTGTTGTGGGGGGAACTAGAAGCACCCAATGCTTCCTCCTCTCGCCACTTCTTCAGCATGTTCAGATGATAGATCTGCTTTTCCCTCCGACGATCCGGGCGACACACCTCATAATCAACATCCCCTAAGCGGCGTGTGACCACAAAGGGTTCCTACCACTTAGCCAGCAGTTTAGATGTTGAATTTGGGAATAACACCAGTACCTTGTCCTTGGGTGAATGATCGTAACCGGGCTCTCCTGTTGTACATGCGCTGTTGTCGCTCCTGGGCCTGTAAGAGATGCGACTGTGCAAGTTTCCCCAGTGCCGATAGCCGATCTCTCAGGTGCAGGATGTGCTGTACCATAGAGGTCTGGGAGGGGGCGGTCGCCTCCCAGTCCTCCTTTATTAAGTCGAGGATGCCCCTCAGCCGCCTCCCGTACAGCAGCTCGAAGGGAGAGAAGCCGGTGGACATCTGGGGCACCTCGCGTACAGCGAACAGCAGGGGTGGCAATAACTTGTCCCAGTCCCGAGCGTCTGTGCTCACAAACTTACAGATCATGTTCTTTAGGGTTTTATTAAAGCGCTCCACTAGGGCGTCTAAATGGGGATGATAGATTGAGGTCCTGATGGACTTTATCCCCAGCAGCCTACAGAGGTCTCGCATCACGCTTGACATGAATGGAGAGCCCTGATCTGTCAGGATTTCCTTTGGGATCCCCACCCGAGTGAAGACCTTAAACAGCTCCTCGGCGATCCTAGTCGCTGACATTGTCCGTAGATGAATTGCCTCCAGGTACCGAGTGGCATAGTCTACTATGACCAGCACAAATTGATACCCCGGGGAGCTTTTCTCCAACGGACCGATCAAATCCATCCCAATGCGCTCAAATGTTATCTCCATGAGAGGCAGCGGTACCAGCGGAGCCCGCGGTACTGCACTGGCATTGGTCTTCTGGCACTCTGGACAGGCAGCACACCATCTTTCTACCACCTTTTTGATGCCTGGCCAGAAGAATCGGTCCATTATCCGGCTTAAGGTCTTGTCACGACCCAGGTGACCTGCCCCAGCCAAATCAGATGAGAGCCTATGATCCTTAATATTAGATAGATAGTTTTCACTAGCGAGCACCCGGCCGGGCGATGTCCAGGCTGCCCGCAACGCCGGCACATCACCGTGGTTTTTCCAGGGGACCGCACACTGCCGGGAGAGAGAGAAAAAGAAGGAGCTAAGGAGACAGATTTGTTTTTGGGACGGGTAAGGCAAGAAGGGGAAGTGGGTTGGGGAGAAACATGTTTAGGTGTGGTGTTTGGCAACGTGCTGGTATCCAGGACAGTCAGGGTCTTGGGAACGGAAGGGAGGGTGCCTGCCATCGGGCATCAGAAGGTGGCATCGTCCCAGGCAATGATGGTTCTGTGCCAGCCTGGAGCCCTCCTCCAGGTCTTCGGGTTGGACGTGAGGACGTGGGAGATGGCAGATGAACTGCTCCAAGGCCACCAGGTCGGCAACTTCCGTGGCGGAGTGCTCCTCCGGCTTGAGTCAGCGGTGGCAGGCGCCGGAAGCCAGGTTCAAACCGGAGGCTTCTGAGCTTTCAGCGCTGGCCGTCTGACGGATGGATGGAGGCATGTGTTCAAATCCCACTTCTAAAACACTGATTTATAACATCACCAATGCTAGGAATTACAAAAGTGTTCTTTTCACACTTGTGTGTAATGCATTTTGCAGCCATATTACATAAACATGAGCAAATGCCTGGCAGATAGATTGCTTTTGCTGGCCGGTTAGCTCAGTTGGTTACAGCGTGGTGCTAATAACGCCAAGATCTTGGGTTCGATCCCCACATCAGCCAATGCCAATCCAAGGTGCTCGTTCGTCCAGTAAGAGTCATGTTTTTTGCAAGTTATAGATGAAACTCCCTGAAGGCAAGCGTAGTAGTGCACTTAAGCAGTGGTAGGATCCACAAGACTTCATCAAGCCGTGTCAAAGTCGCCCATCTACATGCACACGGGAAAATGTCCTTTCTCTGCTTTGCTTTTCTCAGAACACTTCATTTGCATTCTGTCCTCTGATTGTTTCAACTCGTGGGCTCCTGCCAAATCCTAATTACACAGACTTGGAGAGGGAAGCAAAGCCAATGGCTTCAAGAATCAACGCAAGTTTCATGAATGGCACATCTAAGCCATGTTGCCAACCAGACATTTAGCTGTTGGTCACCTCGACTCGGTTTCATAAGTGTTGAAAGTCACGGAATCCAGCAATTCTGGCATATCGATCTTTACAGTTAGGAAGCCTAAGCGGTTGTGAATCACTGTCTCCATTTTTGGTGCAAATGAAAGTGACAGCAGGTGCACCGGAGAGAGGCAACAGCAAGACAACCCCAAAAAGGGAATGGTTTTGCAGGTGGTGGCCACAGACGATTGCTCTCTCCTTATCCTTCCCGACTGATTCTTCTCTCGTTTTGCCTTTTGCTAGTGTCCTTGTCACTACTGGTAATATGAGGCGCTCCCTGCAGTCCATTCAGGTTGCACAGGTAGTCCAGCTCCTCCAGTATGGCACATCCATACGTGGCGCTTGAAGAAAGTTTTCTGTGTCTCACAGTACAGTCTCAAAAGCATGAAGGTGGGAGAGTTACGAATTTTGCAATGTACGGTGAAGATTTTGAGGTTTCCTAGACTTCGATCAGGGAGATCCGATGTGTGATTTAAGTGTCCCCGCAGTTTTCTTGAGCACTATATAATCTCCCGGTGGACGTGTACATCCTGTCAGAATGGCCGAGTGGTCTAAGGCGCCAGACTCAAGGTGTTGTTCCCTCGAAGAGTGTAGAAGGGTCTTCTGGTCTCCTGATGGAGGCGTGGGTTCAAATCCCACTTCTGACAGATTGATTTATAGCATCACCAATGCTAGGAATTACAAAAGTGTTCTTTTCACACTTGTGTGTAATGCATTTTGCAGCCATTTTACATAAACATGAGCAAATGCCTGGGAGAGCTTGCTATTGCTGTCTGGTTAGCTCAGTTGGTTAGAGCATGGCGTTAATAACTACGAAGTCTTGGGTTTGATCCTCACATCAACCAAGGCCAATCCAAGGTGCTCGTCTGCCTAGTTCAAGTCCTATTTTTTGAAAGTTATAGACGACACTCCCTGAAGGCAAGCGTAGTAGTGCACTTAAGCAGTGGTAGGATCCACAAGACTTCATCAAGCCGTGTCAAAGTCGGCCATCTACATGCACACGGGAAAATGTCCTTTCTCTGCTTTGCTTTTCTCAGAACACTTCATTTGCATTCAGTCATATCAATCTTTACACTTAGGAAGCCTAAGCGGTTGTGAATCACTGTCTCCATTTTTGGTGCAAATGAAAGTGACAGCAGGTGCACCGGAGAGAGGCAACAGCAAGACAACCCCAAAAAGGGAATGGTTTTGCAGGTGGTGGCCACAGACGATTGCTCTCTCCTTATCCTTCCCAACTGATTCTTCTCTAGTTTTACCTTTTGCTAGTGTCCTTGTCACTACTGGTATTATGAGGCGCTCCCTACAGCCCATTCAGGTTGCACAGGAAGTCCAGCTCCTCCAGTATGGCACATCCATACGTGCCGTCTGACGATTGCTCTCTCCTTATCCTTCCTGACTGATTCTTCTCTCGTTTTGCCTTTTGCTAGTGTCCTTGTCACTACTGGTAATATGAGGCGCTCCCTGCAGCCCATTCAGGTTGCACAGGTAGTCCAGCTCCTCCAGTATGGCACATCCATACGTGGCGCTTGAAGAAAGTTTGCTGTGTCTCCCAGTACAGTCTCAAAAGCATGAAGGTGGGAGAGTTACGAATTTTGCAATGTACGGTGAAGATTTTGAGGTTTCCTAGACTTCGATCACGGAGATCCGATGTGTGATTTAAGTGTCCCCGCAGTTTTCTTGAGCACTATTTAATCTCCCGGTGGACATGTACACCCTGTCAGAATGGCCGAGCGGTCTAAGGCGCCAGACTCAAGGTGCTCTTCCCTTGAAGAGTGTAGAAGGGTTTTCTGGTCTCCTGATGGAGGCGTGGGTTCAAATCCCACTTCTGACAGATTGGTTTATAGCATCACCAATGCTAGGAATTGCAAAAGTGTTCTTTTCACACTTGTGTGTAATGCATTTTGCAGCCATTTTACATAAACATGAGCAAATGCCTGGCAGAGAGATTGTTTTTGCTGGCTGGTTAGCTCAGTTGGTTAGAGCATGGCGTTAATAACTACAAGGTCTTGGGTTCGATCCTCACATTGACCAAGGCCAATCCAAGGTGCTCGTCTGCCTAGTTCAAGTCCTATTTTTTGAAAGTTATAGACGACACTCCCTGAAGGCAAGCGTAGTAGTGCACTTAAGCAGTGGTAGGATCCACAAGACTTCATCAAGCCGTGTCAATGTCAGCCATCTACATGCACACGGGAAAATGTCCTTTCTCTGCATTGCTTTTCTCAGAACACTTCATTTGCATTCTGTCCTCTGATTGTTTCAACTCGTGGGCTCCTACCAATTCCTTATTACACAGACTTGGAGAGGGAAGCAAGCCAGTGGCTTCAAGAATCAACGCAAGTTTCATGAATGGCACATCTAAGCCATGTTTCCAACCAAACATTTAGCTTTTCGTCACCTCGACTCGGTTTCATAAGTGTTGAAAGTCACGGAATCCCGCAATTCTGTGGCCTCATTCTCAAGGCTATCTTCTATAATACACCACTCAAAAAAATAAGGGAACAAGTAATCATCACAGCATAACACCAAGTCAGTTACACTTTAGGCATATTAATCTGTACAGTTAGGAAGCCTAAGCGGTTGTGAATCACTGTCTCCTTTTTTGGTGCAAATGAAAGTGACAGCAGGTGCACCGGAGAGAGGAAACAGCAAGACCACCCCAATAAGGTAATGGTTTTGCAGGTGGTGGCCACGGACGATTGCTCTCTCCTTATCCTTTCTGACTGATTCTTCTCTAGTTTTGCATTTTGCTAGTGTCCTTGTCACTACTGGTATTATGAGGCGCTCCCTGCAGCCCAATTAATGTAGAGTAGGAAGTCCAGCTCCTCCAGGATGTCACATCCATACGTGCTATCAGAAGAACCAGAAGGACCAGTATCTGCTTCTTTGTGCGAGGAGGAACAGGAGGAAACAGACTTTATGAGGGTGGCATGAGGGCCCGTCATCCTCTAGTGGGACCTGTGCTCACAGCCCAGCACCGTGCAGCTCGATTGGTATTCGTGAAAGAGTCTGGAGGCACCGTGGTGAACGTCATTCTGCCTGCAACATCATCCAGCATGACCGGTTTGGCTGCTGGTTTGGAGAGAAACACAAAGTGCCCTCTGTGTATTCACTATGCAACCATCAACAACTCTGACCTGGTCATATATACGTCCCAGGGCATCATCCTGTGTCTGGTCCATAGCGAAATCGGAAAACCTGTTGAAGGTGGGATCCAGTATTGGGCCTTCCACGGGAAGAAGGAGAGAGGAGGTGAGTCCCAGAACTCGTTCCTTCCCCTGGGTCCAACAGGGTACTGTTGGCTGCTACACGACTGGAGTCAGAGGGAAGGCTGTCCCTGCCCCGCTCATCACCTGCAGTCACTAATGGTGATCGGTCCCAAGAGACATGTCCCAATTGTGCCCCAGCCAAATCAGACAATGAGAGCCTAGGATCTTTAATATTGGACAGAAATTCAGAGCAGCCGCAACACCGGGCAGTACGTTCAAAGATGATGAAGAAAGCCTCTGGGTCGTCCTCCGGTCCCATCTTTGGAACCTGCAGACCTGCCCAAGCTGGGTTTGCTGCGGCCACAGCAGGGTTAGGTGCAGGAGTTGGTACTTGAAGTTGCTGGACAAGCGTCTCGAGAGTTTGTTGTTTTTGAGCCTGCAGCTTCACCACTGGGGCCAACAACTGTTCCACTGGAGACGCCTCCATAGCTGTCCTTCCGGGTACAGAGTTCAGGGTAAGTATGTCACAAAGCTTCCCCACATTGGCCACCAATTGTAAATGCCGGACACAATAAACGGAGAGAGTCTCGGGTTCCGGCGGTGTCCGAGCTTTATTGGGGTTCACAATAGTCCAACAGAAAAAAACACAAAAAGGGGAAAACAAGGCAAAACCAGCACACAAAACATCCACATAAACAGGGTGCTCCGGGCAGTCAGAGGTAGGATCACCAGTCCTCCTTCTCAATGGTTAGCTGTCTCCCTCAGGGAAGGAGAGGGATTAAATAGATGAAGCACACCTGCCAATGACATCACAGTCGCCTCAGTGCTCATTGCATGCAGCCGTGAGCTCACAAGCTGTCTGCGAAGCAGCGGACAACACGGCTGCAACACATGAGCACCTAATTAGTGTGCGTCAGCAGCAGCCATGCCGTGACAGACAGCGTCCTGCCAAAATCACAATAAGATGTATAAAAGTACAGAAAAACAAAATGTAATAAACTATAAATGATCTTTAATACATAGAACTAAAGAAAATAGGTTTAGTGTTTACAGATTCCTTTTTGGAAATACAATGACATGCATTACAAATGAGTATTTACATTTTATTTACAGCTGGTGCTCATGTGTCACTGTGCCCCTCAGGCTGTGGCAGGTGGTGACATATTGGGCAGCCAGGGAGGCTGTGTGTCCCTCCTCCAGGAGGACTGACCATTTTAATTTTTTCTCAGTTTTGTCAAAGGTAGGGTGGCATTCATTATTTTGTTAAGGAATGTGTCCCTTATTTTGGGCATATTTATTGCATTGCAGGAGGAAGTGCAACTCTCTCTCTCTGTCTCTTTCTCTCTCTGTGTGCGTCCGTCTGTCACTGGAGGCGTTTGTCGTCCCCGTCCAGTGACTCCCTCTTAACTCCCCCGGCCCCCTGGAGCGTGACCTACAGCCGAAGGGAGCGCCTGAGGGCTGGTTGGAAGCATCTTGGACTCGGGTTCCTCTTCATCACCAGAAGGGGGAGCCGGAGTAGATTCCTGCAGAGATTGACACTTGTTTTTTTGTTTCAGTAGAAACAGTGCGGAGGCGACCCTAATCCTGGTGGGGGGAGGTGTTTAAAAAAAAAAAGTTTTATCTTCTTCATAATGACATTATCCTTCAAGAAAAGACAAAGGGCATCAGATGATCAATACGTTAATACATCTCTTATAATCTCTCTTTAAAATACCAACTATTACAATGTTAACCATACATAAACAAAACAACCTATGCTTTTGTTTTTAATGTTGCTAGATCTCACAGTGATAAAATAAGGAAGATATGGTTTAACCAAAGTTGATAAAACATTTCTTGGCAGAGCGCAAACAGAGGACATGTAAATAGGCTGACATTAAATTAAAGATAAGATTCTAAATAAGCTATCTTTTCTCTTCAGTCATGATGAGGAAAAAATAATAACTTGAATAATTTCATTCAGAATGACAAAGTTGCTCAATGTAAGTGCATTTTTCAGAGTAACGTTAGCACAGCTTTCTACAAATTGTCTGATAGATAAGATTAAAAAAGAAATCAGCTATCGGCTATGTTACAAATGAGAATTATACTATTAATATTGTACATTTATGATCATTATGTTTGTAGTTTGGATATGTCGATAATATATTTGACAGTAAATGGGTTTTATACGTTGTGTCCAAAAAAACAAAACAAAAACCCATCCCAATTTGCGTTACGTGATCGGGACCACTCCGTGGACCACAGTGCCGAGGTCCGGACCACTCAGTCGCTGTGATCCAGACCTTGGACCAAAAAATGCTACAACCCCTACTGCTCCGCTGTGTCAGTTGTTGCTGTAACTGAATCACAAAACTGGGTTTTGATGTGCTCCCCACGTGCGTGTTTACAACGTCACTGAAGAAAAAAAACATTGAATCTGGAACACTGACGAGAATTGGAAGAAGCCGTGGCTGTGGCTAACTGTGTCTGTGAGTAGTATAGATGGCAGCATCACTTATTTTGACAGCCGGAAGTCCCGCCCTCCCTATGTACCTTTGAACTGGAACTCCTCTCTCCTTCCCAGCACCACCCTGGGTTACCCTTTGACCCTCCCTCCTTATGTACCATTGAACCGGAACTCCTCTCTCCTTCCCAGCACCCCCCAGGGTTACCATTTGACCCTCCCTTGTCAGCCATCTTGGATGATATCAGCCATTTTGGCTGATATCGACCATTTGTAAGGTCATAGGTCATCTGGTAAGATGGTAGCCATTTTGTTAGGGTGACATCCATCATGGTGAATGTCCAAGGGCACCTCACCCTGCTGGTGTGGAGGTGTAATGTTTAATAGCATAAACTGTGTTTTTAAGGTTATATTGTTTTATGATACTGTGTTGGTAAATTAAAAAATAAGAAAATTAAAGTTTAATATATTTTAGGTTATATTGTTTTATGATACTGTTTAAGTAAATAAAAAGAGAATAAGAAAAGTTTTAAATACATATATATATTTAAAGTTATATTGTTTTATGATACTGTTTTAGTAAATAAAAAGAGAATAAAAGTTTTAAATACAGATTTATATATATATATTTTAGTTTAAATTGTTTTATGATACTGTTTTAGTGAATTAAAAAATAAGAAAAATTAAAGTTTAATATATATATATATACATATATATATAACAATAGGTTATATTGTTTTATGATACTGTTTTAGTAAATAAAAAGAGAATAAGAAAATAAAAGTTTGATATTTTATTTTAGGTTATAATGTTTTATGATTCGTTTTAGTAAATTAAAAAATAAGAAAAATAAACGTTGTATATATATTTAAGGTTATACTGTTTTATGATACTGTTTTAGTAAATTAAAAAAGAAACATGAATATTTACCCAGAGTGGGATTTGAACCCACATGTGTTTTTAGTTTATATGTTTTATGATTAGGCTTAGGATGATACTGTGTTGGCAAAATAAAAAGGTAAGAAAAAATCAATTAAGAAATGTATAGACTTACATATATTGCATGTCATTACATATATATTTAAGCAAACACTGATAAACACACATACCTATATCTCTTTAGTTTATATTTATCAATAGACAATAGAGAACAACAGTGAAATGTATAGAATTATTTCTGTACATTTTGACCAGCCCTGTACTTATTATATTTGTTACATTAGTGAATGCTCAAACGTAGTCTTAACATGTATCATATTTAAGAATATACTGCATTTCATTCCATTACACACACACACACACAAACATATATATATATATATATATATATATATATATATATATATATATATATATATATATCTTGTAAGGTTTTATTTATCAATAGACACTAAAGACATGCACACCACTTTTCTTACAGAGACACAGTGAAGCACTATTTGTGAATACTCATATGTAATAAATAATATATGTATATATGATTTGTTTGTGCTCAAATGTATAGAATTAATAAAATACACACACACACACACACACACAAACATATATATATATATATCTTGTAAGGTTTTATTTATCAATAGACACTAAAGACATGCACACCACTTTTCTTAGAGAGACACAGTGAAGCACTATTTGTGAATACTCATATGTAATAAATAATATATGTATATATGATTTGTTTGTGCTCAAATGTATAGAATTAATAAAATACACACACACACACACACACACACAATGGTGACTTTTATTGTGACAAACAAGCATTTTACAACATGGAACATAGTCAGAAGTAGAAAAAGATACTCCATGAAATGTTGTATAGATACTTGTAATCATTAATTTCTGGTTCACAACACCAACATTGGACAGAAAGAAACACTGACCTGTACGGAGTAATGTCATTTCCAGCATATTCCATATATATTCTATTAAGTCTTTCACTCTTGGCTTCTTTTTCAAAGTTATACCAGGTTCTGGCGACAAAGTACATCAGGTATCTATTGTAAATAAAGTGAGAAACACTTAAGTTTCTATTCCTTTGGAAATACCTTATTTTTCAAACCTACAAATACATGGTGACAACTGCAAGCATGACACACATACAAAACACAGAAATAGGGACCACATTGCAAGGATATAATAAGCACAGATGGTATTTTACTGCAAATTTTAAGTTTTGTAAAATTATTTATATAACTTCTAGGAATAATCTGCAAACTACATAGTGAAAATGCAATCAGTCTTCAGGAAACACACACAGCAGACTGAAATAAGCACAACGTCATATTTATATGAACCAAAACTGCATTCTACTAAACCCTGAAACTCTGAAAAATCACTACAAACTCTATGTTTTGTAAAATGGCTTATTTCACAGACACAGAAACAAATAGGCTCACCCTCAACATATTCCAACACTTACAAAAATTATGATGTAAACTTAAAGGTTTACCAGTAGTACAGGGGTATTATTAATCTATTCATGCAACTTTTAGACACTTGTCTAATACAGAGCTAACAACTGCATTGATAACGGGTAGCAGGGCTTTGACAATGCTGTGCAGTGGGGTTTAAAATGACTTTGTAGGCCAGGGCTTCAAAACCTTACCCCATTTTAACATTGTCAAATTAGCCTCCAACCCCTAAAATACTAAGACATGTTTTTTGTATCATATGTATCATGTTGTATTACTATGTACATTAATGTGGTTTATAATTTTGATTTAATTTGACATAATTGTATCATATTTATAATTACAAATTCATATATTTAAATAACAAATACTATATAATAATAGTAATAATAATGCAAAAACATATTAAGCAATCATATTTTTACTTACAAAATAATATATATAAAATAACAATATAATAATTTAATAATAATAATAATAATAATTTAAAAACATATTAAACAAAACTCACCCTGACTTTGTCACAACCTCAGGATGGGGAACCTCTGCTGTAGACCCTCATCCACTCTGTCAACAGTTTGTAGGTGACATGTGCAGAAACATGAAAACTCAGTCTTGGTGGGGTGTTTCTGTCCAGTGGTCTGATCTGATACAACTTTCTACTACATTTCATATTCTATTAAAATAGAACAAATTAGTAGTTCATAAAAAAGTGTTAAATCTGCTACTCTGATGAGTGTCTCTACAGCCCCTCATTGCTCCCTTGCATTACAGAGCATGACACGTGCTCTTCACATTGAAATTCACATTCATGTTGATGTAGGACTCGTCAACACAAAACTGTACAAAAATACATGAAATACGTAAACAATACAAACATTAAGAACAGAAACCACTTTCAATCTGACATTTCACAGTATAGAAATTAAATAAGTTTGAATTACCTCATGGTTTTCCTCAGGCTCGGAGCCAGGCCCCATGTTGCCATCAGCGTCAGAAGCTGAGCGCTCTGTGTAAGATTCAGAATAACGTTCAGCTGTGTGCGGTGGAGAGGGGAAATGGCGATGCAGAGCAGGCAGAGTGTCTGTGAGACGGGTCTCTGTCCTGCTTGTCCTGCAGAGCCTCTCTTATCTGAAATGGCACTGGACACAACCAAAGCAGCAACGTCCCACAGGCAACAGGTCCTTAAGAGAGAACACTGTCAAATTTAACATTCAATAAAAGTCCACAGTTTTGACCATTTTCAGTTGAATTAATCCTCCGCATCAAATGCATTGAGACCATACACAGCTTTCAGATGCCTTGTACTTTAAGATATGTTGTATATTTAGGCTACCCTGTTATTGCTTGAATAAAATGTTATTTTAAGAGAGCAGTAAGAAAAAGGGGGAACAAAGATATATAATTCAATTAATAATTTTAAGCACTCTTGCTATTAGAAATAACTAAGATGAAGGCCTAAACTGGCTATCTAGTAACTGTTTAAAAATAAATGGTTTTCCGTGAGTGTGCTAAAGAAATGAACTTCTCATTTCTGTCATTACAGTGAACTAACTGGAATACGTACAGCATACACCTAACAATTGCTAAGAATTAAATGCTTTTCTTTATGAAATGTAAGATTAGTGCTCAAAATAATTAGACATCTATATTTCTACCTGGGCTTGATTATGTTGACAGTTTATGGCTGTGCTTTGCCATTAATCCAGATTTCACCTTGTTCTCTATGGATTGGTTTCAGAGCATGATTAGCACTAGTTTAAGTACATTACTCAGAATATGTCACTCACCATTGTTTGGTATACAAAATGATTTAGCCTGAAGGACAATAAAGCATTGGTATATAGTACTATACTAGGCTAGCAAAAGTAATTTACCCATGTACATAAACAACCTACAGTCTGAATTCAACCTTCTTGGCTCTGTCTCACATGTACCAACTTTTAAAATCTCAATTTGACTTACTAGTAAAAGTTACAAAGTGAGAGGGATTTAACCATAGACAAAGAATGATAGGTTGCATATGCAACCCCGGTTATCTGAGAAAAGAAGGACTTCCCAAGGGGGAGGGGTTTTCAGCGTGCATCGCTGGACGCATCAAAGACTTTTGTCTATCAAAGCTGCCATTGGCCCTTGTGCCCGTCACTCAAACAGGACCCTTCCACTTCCTGTTTGTATAAAAGGTGACGTCTGCACAAGGACTTCCTCTTTTTGCTGGGAGCTTGAACTCCCGCGCGAGCTTGCAACCCTTGGGCAGTGCTTCTTTTCTCAGATAACCGGGGTTTCATACGCAACCTATCGTTATCTTTCGAGTCAGAAGCACTGCCCAAGGGGGAGGGGTTACAGTATAACCAAACCGTCGCAAGGGAGGAGGCAGCGAGCTGGTAAGAGAGCCTGCCCCGAGGCGAACCTACTAGGAGCCGTACCAACTCTATGATAGAACCACAGGGGCCCCTTGGGCCACATCTGTGCTGCTCAGATGCGAAGACCACAGTCACGCTGAACTGGGAAGAAATAAGCAATGGTGTATCCACAGGCAACAAGACCTTGTGCCTACCATGAAGCCTAGTAATAGCAGCCTCCTGCTCTACTAGCAGGGCTAGGAGCAGGGCCAATACCCAGACCACACCATATAAGCACAGGGCGTAGTGTCGCAGCCCGTGCTCAACATACAGCGTGCTAACCAGACTAGATAGCCACTGCTGGATAGTTCAATTATGAATAATGGAACAATATACACAGTGGACCAACAAGAACCAACTCAAGTGCCTTCCGCTGGACACCACAGCAGTGGCCTCAGTACTAGCATAGCTAGGGCGGGGCCACAGACTGCTGGCAAAGGAACTATATACATAGCGAAGCACAAGTGCCCTCGCTAACAACAGGAGCAGTTGTCCATGCTAAACTTAATAAGGAGCGGACAAGCTCAACTGTATATTCTAAAGAACTATATACACTGCGGGGCGCAGGAGCCAGTTCATGCACCACACACAAGACACAGGAGCAGGTTACCCACTGCGGCAGCTAGCGGCAACAGATGCTCTACTGATGTCAATAAATGAACTATATACACAACGGGGCACAAGAGCAAACTCAAAGCCTACTGCTGAATACAGCAGCAGCGGCCCTCAGCACAGCTAGTATAGCTAGGGAGGGGCCAAGGCCTGCTGACAAAGGAACTATGTACAATGGCGGGGTACACGTGTAAAAAACACATGCACTCCCACCTATAGAATGAACTGTATACAAGTCACAGTCCGGTAGGAAGGGATAACGGTTCTGCATTGCTTTTCCCAAGCATGCTCAACAGGGGCAGACAGGGATAGAAAAGCCAGGAGCCAGTGCCTAACAGGCTACTGCGACTCAGCTGAAGCCAACACCGGATTCCCAATAGAAGGAACTGGGCCTGTCACGTCCAGCCTGTAGAACCGAACAAAGGTGTGCGGTGAGACCCAACTCGCAGCCGCACAGATGTCTGCCAGTGGGGCGCCTTGGAAAAAGGGCCCACGACGTGGCTACACCTTGAGTCGAGTAGGCCAGCAGGTGTTCAGGCACTGGGGCTCCAGTTGACTCATAAGCCGTGGTAATGGTGTCCACAATCCAGTGCGAGAGGCGCTGCTTTGAAAGCGCCCGGCCACAAACAATTGGTCCGAGCATCGAATGTCCTTGGTGCGCTTCAAATAGCACCTGAGAGCCCGCAGCAGGCACAACAGGTGTAGCCTACTCTCCTCCTCCGAAGAGAAGGGTGGAGGATGGAAAGCCATTAACTCAATAGGCCTGTTGATATGGAAAGGAGACATATCCTTCGGGAGGAATGCAGGATTAGGCCAAAGTGTAACCCTGGAACCATCTCCTGCAAAACGCACACACACAGGGTGAACAGACAGGGCATGTAACTCGCTCACACGTTTTGCTGACGTGATTGCCAGCAAAAATGCCGTCTTCAGTGACGCAAACCTTAAGTCATATGAGCAAGGGCTCAAATGGGGCCTTGGAAAGCGCGTCCAGCACTACATCAAGGCGCCATGCGGGCAAATTTCAGAAACTGCGCTGCTAAAAAATGAGGGCCCGGAGGCTCGCCATCAATCCTGACATGACATGAGGAGAGGGCGGCTAAATAAACCTTGAGCAGCCAGTAGGGCACAGATCTGGTCCATCCTGGAGCAGCATCTCGCCCCCTGTCTTTCAGGACGTGACTAGGACCCCCGGTCCCTGACAGAGGGGGCAGATCACGTCACCACTCCAAGCCGGTAGCATGCGGTGGCCACACGTGGCACAGCAGCGGGGACGGGAGGAGAAGGAACGGGGTCTCTCCATACCGTCAATACCACGCTCGTGCACTGCAACGTACGCGCAGCGAGCACTCCGGTCAGCCATCACCTTTTATACAAACAGGAAGTGGAAGGGTCCTGTTTGAGTGACGGGCACAAGGGCCAATGGCAGCTTTGATAGACAAAAGTCTTCGATGCGTTCCAGCGATGCACGCTGAAAACCCCTCCCCCTTGGGCAGTCCTTCATTTCTCAGATAACCGGGGTTGCATATGCAACCTATCGTTCTTTGTCTATGGTTAAATCCCTCTCACTTTGTAACTTTTACTAGTAAGTCAAATTGAGATTTTAAAAGTTGGTACATGTGAGACAGAGCCAAGAAGGTTGAATTCAGACTGTAGGTTGTTTATGTACATGGGTAAATTACTTTTGCTAGCCTAGTATAGTACTATATACCAATGCTTTATTGTCCTTCAGGCTAAATCATTTTGTATACCAAACAATGGTGAGTGACATATTCTGAGTAATGTACTTAAACTAGTGCTAATCATGCTCTGAAACCAATCCATAGAGAACAAGGTGAAATCTGGATTAATGGCAAAGCACAGCCATAAACTGTCAACATAATCAAGCCCAGGTAGAAATATAGATGTCTAATTATTTTGAGCACTAATCTTACATTTCATAAAGAAAAGCATTTAATTCTTAGCAATTGTTAGGTGTATGCTGTACGTATTCCAGTTAGTTCACTGTAATGACAGAAATGAGAAGTTCATTTCTTTAGCACACTCACGGAAAACCATTTATTTTTAAACAGTTACTAGATAGCCAGTTTAGGCCTTCATCTTAGTTATTTCTAATAGCAAGAGTGCTTAAAATTATTAATTGAATTATATATCTTTGTTCCCCCTTTTTCTTACTGCTCTCTTAAAATAACATTTTATTCAAGCAATAACAGGGTAGCCTAAATATACAACATATCTTAAAGTACAAGGCATCTGAAAGCTGTGTATGGTCTCAATGCATTTGATGCGGAGGATTAATTCAACTGAAAATGGTCAAAACTGTGGACTTTTATTGAATGTTAAATTTGACAGTGTTCTCTCTTAAGGACCTGTTGCCTGTGGGACGTTGCTGCTTTGGTTGTGTCCAGTGCCATTTCAGATAAGAGAGGCTCTGCAGGACAAGCAGGACAGAGACCCGTCTCACAGACACTCTGCCTGCTCTGCATCGCCATTTCCCCTCTCCACCGCACACAGCTGAACGTTATTCTGAATCTTACACAGAGCGCTCAGCTTCTGACGCTGATGGCAACATGGGGCCTGGCTCCGAGCCTGAGGAAAACCATGAGGTAATTCAAACTTATTTAATTTCTATACTGTGAAATGTCAGATTGAAAGTGGTTTCTGTTCTTAATGTTTGTATTGTTTACGTATTTCATGTATTTTTGTACAGTTTTGTGTTGACGAGTCCTACATCAACATGAATGTGAATTTCAATGTGAAGAGCACGTGTCATGCTCTGTAATGCAAGGGAGCAATGAGGGGCTGTAGAGACACTCATAAGAGTAGCAGATTTAACACTTTTTTATGAACTACTAATTTGTTCTATTTTAATAGAATATGAAATGTAGTAGAAAGTTGTATCAGATCAGACCACTGGACAGAAACACCCCACCAAGACTGAGTTTTCATGTTTCTGCACATGTCACCTACAAACTGTTGACAGAGTGGATGAGGGTCTACAGCAGAGGTTCCCCATCCTGAGGTTGTGACAAAGTCAGGGTGAGTTTTGTTTAATATGTTTTTAAATTATTATTATTATTATTAAATTATTATATTGTTATTTTATATATATTATTTTGTAAGTAAAAATATGATTGCTTAATATGTTTTTGCATTATTATTACTATTATTATATAGTATTTGTTATTTAAATATATGAATTTGTAATTATAAATATGATACAATTATGTCAAATTAAATCAAAATTATAAACCACATTAATGTACATAGTAATACAACATGATACATATGATACAAAAAACATGTCTTAGTATTTTAGGGGTTGGAGGCTAATTTGACAATGTTAAAATGGGGTAAGGTTTTGAAGCCCTGGCCTACAAAGTCATTTTAAACCCCACTGCACAGCATTGTCAAAGCCCTGCTACCCGTTATCAATGCAGTTGTTAGCTCTGTATTAGACAAGTGTCTAAAAGTTGCATGAATAGATTAATAATACCCCTGTACTACTGGTAAACCTTTAAGTTTACATCATAATTTTTGTAAGTGTTGGAATATGTTGAGGGTGAGCCTATTTGTTTCTGTGTCTGTGAAATAAGCCATTTTACAAAACATAGAGTTTGTAGTGATTTTTCAGAGTTTCAGGGTTTAGTAGAATGCAGTTTTGGTTCATATAAATATGACGTTGTGCTTATTTCAGTCTGCTGTGTGTGTTTCCTGAAGACTGATTGCATTTTCACTATGTAGTTTGCAGATTATTCCTAGAAGTTATATAAATAATTTTACAAAACTTAAAATTTGCAGTAAAATACCATCTGTGCTTATTATATCCTTGCAATGTGGTCCCTATTTCTGTGTTTTGTATGTGTGTCATGCTTGCAGTTGTCACCATGTATTTGTAGGTTTGAAAAATAAGGTATTTCCAAAGGAATAGAAACTTAAGTGTTTCTCACTTTATTTACAATAGATACCTGATGTACTTTGTCGCCAGAACCTGGTATAACTTTGAAAAAGAAGCCAAGAGTGAAAGACTTAATAGAATATATATGGAATATGCTGGAAATGACATTACTCCGTACAGGTCAGTGTTTCTTTCTGTCCAATGTTGGTGTTGTGAACCAGAAATTAATGATTACAAGTATCTATACAACATTTCATGGAGTATCTTTTTCTACTTCTGACTATGTTCCATGTTGTAAAATGCTTGTTTGTCACAATAAAAGTCACCATTGTGTGTGTGTGTGTGTGTGTGTGTATTTTATTAATTCTATACATTTGAGCACAAACAAATCATATATACATATATTATTTATTACATATGAGTATTCACAAATAGTGCTTCACTGTGTCTCTCTAAGAAAAGTGGTGTGCATGTCTTTAGTGTCTATTGATAAATAAAACCTTACAAGATATATATATATATATATGTTTGTGTGTGTGTGTGTGTGTGTATTTTATTAATTCTATACATTTGAGCAGAAACAAATCATATATACATATATTATTTATTACATATGAGTATTCACAAATAGTGCTTCACTGTGTCTCTCTAAGAAAAGTGGTGTGCATGTCTTTAGTGTCTATTGATAAATAAAACCTTACAAGATATATATATATATATATATATATATATATATATATATATATATATGTTTGTGTGTGTGTGTGTGTGTGTGTAATGGAATGAAATGCAGTATATTCTTAAATATGATACATGTTAAGGCTACGTTTGAGCATTCACTAATGTAACAAATATAATAAGTACAGGGCTGGTCAAAATGTACAGAAATAATTCTATACATTTCACTGTTGTTCTCTATTGTCTATTGATAAATATAAACTAAAGAGATATAGGTATGTGTGTTTATCAGTGTTTGCTTAAATATATATGTAATGACATGCAATATATGTAAGTCTATACATTTCTTAATAGATTTTTTCTTACCTTTTTATTTTGCCAACACAGTATCATCCTAAGCCTAATCATAAAACATATAAACTAAAAACACATGTGGGTTCAAATCCCACTCTGGGTAAATATTCATGTTTCTTTTTTAATTTACTAAAACAGTATCATAAAACAGTATAACCTTAAATATATATACAACGTTTATTTTTCTTATTTTTTAATTTACTAAAACAGTATAATCAAACATAATCTAAAATAAAATGTATATGTGTATTTACAACTTTTATTTTTCTCAAATGTATACAATATAACCTTGTATATATATAAAACTTTTATTTTTCTTATTTTTTAATTTACTAAAACGAATCATAAAACATTATAACCTAAAATAAAATATAAAACTTTTATTTTCTTATTCTCTATATAACCTTATATATATATATATATATATATATATGTATTTAAAACTTTTCTTATTTTTTAATTTACCAAAACAGTTTCATAAAACAATATAACCTAATATATATATATATATATATATATATATATATATATATATATATATATATATATATATAACTTTTCTTATTCTTTTTATTTACTTAAACAGTATCATAAAACATTATAACCTAAAATATATAAAACTTTTATTTTCTTATTTCTTAATCTTCCAACACAGTATCATAAAACAATATAACCTTAAAAACACAGTTTACGCTATTAAACATTACATCTCCACACCAGCAGGGTGAGGTGCACTTGGACACTCACCATGATGGATGTCACCCTAACAAAATAGCTACCATCTTACCAGATGACCTATGACCTTACAAATGGCCGATGTCAGCCAAGATGGCTGACATCCAAAATAGCCAATATCATCCAAGATGGCTGACAAGGGAGGGTCAAATGATAACCTAAGGGGGGTGCTGGGAAGGAGAGAGGAGTTTCGGTTCAAAGGTACATAGGGAGGGCGAGACTTCCAGCTGTCAAAATAAGTGATGCCGCCATCTATACTACTTCTGTGGCTGTCTGTGGCTGGACCGGAGGGTTGGACCTGGGTTTCTCTTCATTACGAATACATCTTTCGATTTCTATTATGTCATCGCTGATATAGCAGTGAAGTGAGAGGAAGAGGAAGGGATAGCACGTGTGTGGGCTCACTGGCTGCCTCAGCTGGAATGGGTGAATGAGAGAGTGCAGGAACGGAACGCAGGAAATATACAATTGTATGTGACAGGCCGCTGTCTGTCACGGCACGGCTGCTGCTGACGTCTACTGATGAGGTGCTCATGTGCCACAGCTGTGTTGTCGCTGCCTCGCTAACAGGCTGTGGACTCACGGTTGCGGACAATGAGCACCGAGGCCATTGTGACGTCAGTGGCAGCTGTGCCTTCTCTATTTAATCCCTCTCCTTCCCAGACGGAGGCAGCTAACCCGCTGAGAAGGAGGACTGACACTCCCAACCCTGACTGCCCGGAGCACCCTGTTTTGTGTGGACGTTTCGTTTTGGTTGTTTTTACCCCTTGTATTTTGTCCCGTTTACCCTGTGAACCACAATAAAGCCCGGACACCAACGGAACCAGAGATTCTCTCCCTCCCTGTGTCTGGCTTTTACATTGTATTATGCATATTCTGAATCGATATGTAATGTATATTAATGATTTATTGATTGAAAGAGTTCTGTTTCTTCTGGCTAAACTTGTTTGCACATTGAATATTGAATTGTAGTGTGTGTGTGTGTGTGTGTGTGTGTGTGTCACTAGAAGTCCAGCACACTATCCATTGTGGCACAGAACCACAAAACTGTACGACGAAGATTCTCTTCTGCATGCCTGCAGATGACCGGGCGTCTCAGTGTGATTTGACAAGTAGCATTTACAGCTGTGTTTTTTAAATCCCTGTCTCACTGATATTGAGACGGATGGAAATGATGGGTTCTTCTATTTGGTACAAGCGGCTCATGTTGACTTGAGTCTTCAGCTTGCAAGCAAGTGCAATGGGTATGCTTTCCAGCCCGTGCCAGCAGGGTTAGGCAAGATCTTGCAGGCCCATCCCTCCCGACGAGCGTGGTGTATACTCTGTCCGATTCCACCGTCTTGATTTCTGTTGCAGCCACTTTCCATGCTTTGCTCACTCGAGAGGCAGCCAGGTTAAGCGGGCAATAATGTACAAGTAGCTCTGTCTTGCGAATCTTGGAACTGTCCATTGGACGTACACGGCGTCAGTCGTCAAGAAATGTCAAACAAGGAATGCCCACGACGAAGGTGGGATAGAAAGCCACGTGTGCAAAACACAACGGCTTAGTAGTCCATGGCCTTAAGTACAAGGCCACCTGATCCAGCTGTTCCCGGAGATGCAACTGACACGGAGGGGGACTGGTACAGTGACATTGGCTAGGAAAAGAAGCAGCGTATGAGGTCTTGAGAGTCAGGCAAGGATTTGGGACAAAGTCAGCATTCCAGAAAAGTAAGAAGTGAAGGTCTCAGCGAGGCACTTGACTGCAAGATACCTCTGGCTGTCCAACACACTATACATTGCACCACAGAGCCACATGAACAACTGGTGATGATGCTCTTCTGCACGCCTACTGATGACGGGGCATCTCAGCGTGCTTGTACAAGTAGCATTTTCAGATGTGTTTTTCAATCCCTGTCTCGCTGATATTGACACAAAAGGAAATGATGGGTTCTTCTTTTAGATTATGCGGCTCATGTTGACTTGACTGTGAGGGGAAGTATTTGTCAAGCACACTGTCTGTGTGTCTGTCTGTCTATCTGTGGCTGTCTGTGTGTGTCTGTGCTTGTGTGTGTGTGTCTCTGTGTGTGATGTGGGACAGTGCCCTGTCTGAGTGCCAAATATATTATATTCCCACCATTGTTGCAGCAAGATTGTGTAACCCATATATGAATTTAAGCTTTGTGTATGGCTCCGGAGAGGACAGGTACAGTAGTTCTGTGCAGGTGATTTTTAGAAAAACATTTTCATCCAAGGACATAGAAAGAACATAATGTAAGACACAGGAGACGTGTGTGTTAAAGTTTGAGGTACCTCATTACCATCATCTAGTTGCCCAGAAACCAAAGGGAGTCCTTTTGTATATGATAGCAAGTTCTTTAGAAAAACTTTAGATGTGTCTTGCCCAGTGACCATCTCCGGAGCGCTTCGTTGTAGCTCAATAAACTTTTTTGGTATTATTTCAGTTAAATCAGGTCCTGATTATTCCTTGTCCGCCTGTTTATTAAGGGAGTAAAATTTGTCCCTATCAGTGCGTCTGTGTCTGTGTCTCTGTGTGTGTGTGTCTGTGGAGGGTTGACATTTTTGATATCCGTAACATCACAGCAGATGAGCTGAACATGTTTCTCATTATGCACACTGGGCACACTATATTGAAAAGCGATAACACTACACACATATGAACACCAAACTATTGCTGAAACTTTAGTTATGCTAACTCTGAAAATGATAAAATGATCATCTGAAACACACAACAATAAAGCAAAGAACATCATTCCACAAAGCAAAGCGAGTACATACAAGGATACTGTAACATTGTAACTGTACGCATACACTTAAACTAGTTCAACTAATGTACAAGCACAATGACCATGAACTCAGACCCAATTCTTGGTGGGGGGGTTTAAGACTATAAAAGTCACTGGTGCCATCACTGGTATACATTGATTACAGATCGGGCCCTGTGTTCAGTGTGGCCACTGCTACCTTCCTACATACCAGAGGAGGCTGGTGCATAGAGGTGCGAGAGAGCAGTTCTGGATCAAACACACCTGCTGCTGCGCTCTGCTCTCCAATGCGCACTGCAGGTCAGTCTCAGAACCAGACAGTGCGCAGTAAGTTGACCATTGAAATACTCTTGCTGTGCTGGATTTTATTTCTGCTATGACACTGACAATTTGATGAATGGTGATAGCTAGTTTAGGGTTACCATACATCAGAGGAGGCTGGTCCACAGAGGCAGAGGAGGTTGCTCCTCCTCTATCTTTGAGTGTTTAGCTGTTACTGTTTCTTCAGTTATATTTGTACTATATTACCTTGTTATAGTGTTAAAATGTATTTTCATTTAATAGTGTGGTTTTTCAAAGTAAATAATTTTTATATACATTAATCATATTAACTAAAACAAATATGATATTCTTTTTAGTAAAAATAATACTAATCGTTAATGTTATTTATTGTTTGTTATTGATTGTTAAAAAAATATGTTTTAGCTCACAAGTTTTTGTGATCTTTTCTTGGTAAAGCATTTTAGCACCTTTTTGCCATGTATTGAACAAAGAAGTGCTTTTGCACAGTATATAATGTTACATAAGGGTCCAGGGATTGAATGTTACACTCATAACTTATTGTTCAGACATTAATACATAGATTTTGTTTTGCATGTAAATACTTGTTTGAGGTCATAACACTTTGTTGTAAAAGGGACTACTTAACATACAGTGTTAAAGATGCATTCTAGTGATGTTGGGGGGAGTTGTGTACCCATTCTCTCCAGTCAGGCATTTTCTTTGTTTTTGCATATTAAGGGGACCCTATTTTGTTCACTAATACCATTCCCTCTTGCACTGAACACATGCTCAAGGAATGTGTCCATATTGAAGCACTTTTGGGGGTGAGGCGGGTGGAAAAGTTGTCTGTATTGTCTTGTGTTCATGGCAAGAAGGCATCACCGTTGTCTATTGTGTTCATTTTAAAATACATTTGTCACTAGCAAATGGTAGCAAATATGGTGGTACATTAATGCTGGATTGTTATGAATAGCTCAGCTTATCCTTGTAATTTGCTTCAATCTTGACTTACAAACTGAGTTTTTAAAATCAATTTTAAAAGCATGCCCCCAGACCCCCCTAGCAGACCTCTCTGTAATAATCATGGCCTCCTTATGGCCCCCACCCCATTTTCAAAATCCTAGAAATCACCCCTGTTCATCAGTGAAATTGTTTTTGTCCTGTTTTTCATGTTGTACAGAATTGATTTCTTATTATCATGGTTGTACAGTAAACTGTCCAATTTATTAATTCGGGACCGTTTAGGCTGGAGCTTAGGCTCACTCAAATCTTCCTCTTGAAAGTGGCGACTGCAGACGCTAGTATGAGGGGTTATGCTGAACTGCTCACACCAAATATTTTGTATCCACTTTTTGAGAGTATCTTCCATGGCAGGGAAAGTATGAAAAGAAAGCTCAACACGCAGTTGAACTAGAGGAAGCCTCACGCAGCGGGACATCTGATACCCCACTCCCCCGCTGTTATTGTGAAAATGGTGCGGTCGAAACACTTGGCCAGTCAGATGTGCGGAACACACTGATGTGCATTTTGCAGCTCAGCAAAGCGGAAACTGACTAGCGAGTCAAAATGCTCACCAAAGTCAAAAATCAGGGGACAGAGAGGAAAAGGAATCGAAACAAGCAGAGAGGCAATGGCCACATTTCTTGCAAAGCATGAACACCAGGTATGATAGGCGAAGCTGAACATGGCAAAAGTGAGGAGCTGGTAGACTAGCAAATAAAACGTCAGCTAGAAAGCTTAACCTTTAAGTAACGTTAGCACATTCACTTCACTAGATAAGAAAAAAAAAAACACTGCTTCACTGGCCATGAGAAGGGCTGTGTACCAACCCGGTATTAAACGGGCCCCGGTGCTAAATGATTAAAGACTGTAGTATTGATGAGCTCCGACGTTACGGTTCTTTTGAACGTGTCGGTGTCATTGGAAATCACGCAGCTGCAGCCGCTGCTCTGCTCTGTCGGACTGACAGACACACACACACACACACACACACACACACACACACACACACACACACACACACACACACACACACACACTATGGCAGGGATGGCGAACCCGTAATGCAACGTCTGAATTTCAGTGTGAATACATATACAATAAAATAGCACCCTTCCCAGTAGCTAGAAATACCACGCATTAGGCTGCTATGAGTTAGATCATGGGTTTTCAAACCGGTCCTGGAGTACCCCCTGCCCTGCTGGTTTTTGTTCCAATTTAGGTTTTAATTACTTAATTGAATGGTATATTGCTTTGTTAGGTCAATTAAGGATTCAATTAAGCAATTTAAGACCCCAGTTGCAGTGAACATTTTGTCAGGGTTCACATCGCAAAAAGTGAGACAAATTCACCTCCATTTGCGATGTATTTTCTTCATTGATTCGTTGATTCTGCGATGCATTAAAATACGTTTTTCCGACCCAAATCAAGCATCGAAAATGCGTATAAGCAATGCTGAGGTACCTCCCCTTTAAGAAACGCGTATTTTTTTTTTTATTGTGACGCCCGAGAGGCGGCCCGCACTCCGTGCCCTGTCACCCGAATCCCGTCCCTCATTGGCCAGCGGGTCTGTCACTCATACAGGGCAGGGCTGTAGCTTTCCAATTACACCAGACACGCCCATATCCGAGCACTTGGCTGCGCTGCGTGTTTGTGTGAGAGGCACAGAGCGCACATGGGGAAGACGGGGCGCACACAGAATAGAGGCGATTCACAGACAGCAGAAAGACGCCATACATCACGAAAAAACAAATACAAAGTAGAAAAAATGCAATCTGACAAAATAAATAAAACACCTCAGCTTTCAGAAACAAATCATACATGCGGAGTCTGTTTACAGCACTATGAAAGCCACTGACAGTGTGTTGTTTGCAAGAATAAAACGCCAGGGCGGCGTGGTAGCTGGGATGAGTTACTGCATCAACATAGATAGGAGCTCTTGTAAAGAATAGCCTGTGTCTATGTAAGGCCTGAAGTGACAATATTCAAAAGCCAGATGTTTGGAATTCTGTTTCCCTGTTTAGCATTCTTATGTACTTGTATATAGTTATTCCGGCTGGTGGTAGTCTAATATAAATGGCTGTAATTTCTGTTCTGGAGGTCAGATTTGAGTAGTTATTTTTACACAAGTTCATAAGACTTCGAAGTTTCACTGTCCAGTGTCAAAAGTCTACCTGGAGTACTAAAAAAGTGTTATATTTACAATACATTCATTTTTTCTTATAAGCGCTTTTGATTTTCTTCACTTTTGTGAGTTCTGTATTAACTCTGGTGGGGCAAACACAATTATTTGTTATTTTCCAAATTTCCATTTTGTGCTGAGTGTTTCCATATAAGATACTTGCCTCTAGCCCTTGTAGTTACAGAGTTATATGACAACAGTAAATTCAGGCAAAAATGGGGGGCCTCAGTGGGTTAAATAAAGAAGTTGTATTGAAAGTCAAGTGCATAACTGTATTAGTCAAGACAGATATTATGATCTGCATTCAGTCTGATGCTGAATGTTATGCATCTATAGAGTTTCAAACTTGTATTAGCACACCAGTTCCTCTCCTATGCAATGGTGAATGCAGGCATTATTTAATAAGTAGACAATGCAGTCAGAGTCTGTGAGCAGAGATGGATAGTACTGTGCAGGATTCTGGAAAGGCTTGACTACATACTACAGGAGAAGCATGGAAGTCTTGGTGGTATAACTTGGGTACAGGGATGAGCATAGGGCAGGATATTATCTACAGTCACACACCTGCAACATGCAATCATTAAACAACAATGCAAATATCTGTAAAATGCATTTCACAATCTAAAATGCATGCAGAGTAATGTAGATAAGAATGCACATATCATATGTCATGAGAACAAATCATAATCACCACTTTTGATAATTGGTAGACCAATTTAAGTTGCTAATCAAGCAACTCGTGTTGCTAAGCAAAATTATATTTGATTAGCATAACTGCTATTCAAATTTGAGACAACAAAATGTACGCTGCAGTTGGAACAAAAACCAGCAGGGCAGGGGGTACTCCAGGACCGGTTTGAAAACCACTGGGTTAGACGATTGCACTGACTCCTTTTTTCACACGCAAAATTACATCGAGAGCAACAGACGTGGACGGTCACTACTACTGAGTTCAGGCAATAATTACTATGCATGCTATTTAAAGTCGTTCACATTGTCTGTCAAACCCAGCAGATTGTACATCACGCGTCACACTCCCCTCACACACACGCACACAAAGTAAGAGATAGAGAGACACCGAGAGAGACAGATAGAGAGAGAGAGCGCTACAGTAATTAACGGAGCACAAGAGGTGGCCGCCGAGGCCACACAAAACACGACAAAGTCAGCACAGTTTCCAAATCGACCCTATTATTTAAAATATATTCAAACTCGGCATTTACGTTTTCAAAGGAGCACAATCTGCCGGTTGTCGTGGTTGGATCGATCCATAATAATGCTAACAATGTTCCAATTTCCCAAATTACTTAGCTAGCTAGCGTTAACTAATTTGACTCAGATCAGTGTAATGTGTGATGCGCTGCATCACTACACTGCATGCTAACGCCCGCAGTTTCACGCAGCAATGACGCAGTGACGCAAATGGAACTGGCTGGCACTTATTCTGCTCGGTGATATTCTTGGTTGTTCCATGGTGGTGCTAAGGTGGGGCTGTAGCCTAACCAAGCCATACCCCGCCGCCGCCCCTGACGCTGTGCAAGATTTCTATGAGGGCAATTATTGCTGTGAGTGACCTAGACAGATGTCATCATGGGCAGACTCTCTCTATATATTTTTTTTTTCACAATAATGCATATTGTCTTGTGCATCATAATAATTGTAACCAGGTGGCTGATGTGTACACTCTACCCTTGGCTAAATTACTGACCATGCCACTCGTTTCGCCCAAATAGTTTTAGATATAATGCGCACAACTCAGGTTTCCCCCTACAAGATCTTTTTAATCAAATAAAAGTAAGCAGAGACCGGAATAAATTGTACAAAATGTTTAACAGTTTATTACAAGCAAAAATCCAAGAATAAAAGCAGGATATACAATAAACGATTCAATTATTATTCATCTTAAATGCCACAGGCGGACTGGGGTTAGTGAAGCAAAATAAACAAATAAACCACAGTACAAACCAAACTCTAAATGTGAAAACAAATCGTGATCATTGTAACAACTCAACTCCAAAAGAGAAACCATTCAAATAAGAAACCCCAACTACCCGTTCACCAAGTGGCAATTAGACAGATGACTTTTAAAACTATTGTACGTTACAAATCATAATATAACAGTAGTTTAAAGATGGATACAAACAAAGCAAAAAATACATAAAATCCATTGTCAGCATGATTAAACAAAAGTTACCTAAAATCCAGTTTAAATCCAGTTACCTCGGGGAGGAGAGGTATGCAGAGCAGCTTCCTTCATCCAAATCCTGTCACAGACAGTTAGATGAGTTGGGAGCTGTGAACACAGGTGGGACTTGATAGGGGTGGGACACTTTCCTGGTTTTCTTCGATTTTTACCCCTGTCAGAGATCCCAGTTTAATACTAATGTCTAATCAGATTAATCTGTGTCCCAGTCTCCCTCTTTCATATGATATGCAAGTATTACTGATGTAACAAATATCATTTTATTTTCTAGAAAGGGGTGAGGTGACACATTAGCTGACTAAAGTAGGTAGAAACTTTTTTTTTTTAATCTATGTACTATTTGTCAATAGTGAAGTCATGCTGGATTCCAAGACGTGTCTCAGGCTGCCCTCTGACATAGAAGGAGCTTATTAAGGGCATGTGTTGTGTGCAGGGTATTGTTACTGTTGTATTGCTATGACCAGCAGTACATATTGTGATATTGTGGAGCAGTGTAGCACAGTCACTCAGAGATGGCTCACACTCTGGGCCCTCATTCACCTCAGCCCAACACTATAATGGGGATCCCAGACTGACGGGTAGTGGCAAAATAAATCAGTTTTCTGTTGGTCTCAGTGTAGGATGTTGTTAATATACACTGCACTGCTGGGTTTACAGGTCACAGTGAGTGTCTCTCCTGGCTGAACAGATTTCACTGATGGAGTCTGAGTCACAGTATACTGTCCGCTGGATTCTGGAAACGAAGAATAAAAATAATGCTTACATATATATGTAATATACATGAAAACAATCTGATTTGGTCTATGAGTTTGATGTGTGCCTATTTAGATATTACAAAGAAATACATACAAAATGGAAATAATAAAATCAAAATAATTCCCAAGGTGAGTCCAAGGTAGGCAGGGGCTGTGAAGGACTGCAGACATCGGCTATAGTATTTGTGTGTGTTTCCACTTCTGTCTGTTTTCTAATGCCGTTAACTTTGCTATTGAAATGATCCATGAAGTCATTGCAGATAATATTGGGGGGGATAACCTCTGAAGGCTTTAAATGCTGATTAGTAAGTGTCGATATTGTATTAATAAGAAAACGCGGGTTATTCTTATGCGTCTTTATTCAATTAGAGTAGTAGGCAGACCTAGCAGAGGACAGGGCTTGCTTGTATCTTTTTATAATGCCATATGGAAGACCATATGGAAGTTTTGTTGCTCTCCATTTACGTTCATATCTACGGCATCCTGTTTAAAGTGAGCGAGTGTGTTCGTTAAACCATGGTGAGTGGTTTGTTGCTTTAATCTGTCGTGTCCTTAATGGAGCTACTGTATCTAAAGCAGTGCTTAGTGTATTGTTGAAATGATTTAATAATTCATCTACAGATCCTGTTTTGATAAAGCTAGCATTTGGCAACAGAGTAGTACACTTATGAATAGCAGTAGGATTTAGGCAGCAAGTTTCTATGTTCCTCTCCTGTGTGTCTGATTCTACTCCAGGCAGCTCAAATCTAATAAGGCAGTGGTAAGAAATCATCTGGTTCTGGGGTGATATTATTAAGTTGTGAATCTGTACCCCATGGGTAATAACTAGATCCAGTGTGTGATTGTGATGATGTGTGGGTCCTGACACATGCTGAGTGAAGCCTACAGACTCCAATAGGGACAAGAAACTAACACTGAGGGGGTCGTCTTTAATGTCAATATGTATGTTAAAGTCCCCCAAAATAATGAGTTTACCATGGTGTATGGCTAAGTCAGATAAGAGATCGCTAAATTCGGTCATAATACAGGAATAGGGGCCTGATGGCCTATAAACAGCTATAAGCTGAAGGTGGATTAAGCCTAAACCTGGTGAATTTCAAAAGATGTGAAGCTGTCAAATGCCTTAGTAGATAGGCGCAGGTCTGTGCGGTAGATGGTGGCTAGGCCCCCCCCACAGCCTGTTGTACGGGCCTTCTGGCATTAAGAGAAGTCAATAGGGGAGGCTTCTACTAATGGAATAGTGTCGTCTGGTCTTAACCAGGTCTCTCCAAGCCAATGAAAAATTACTGTTTTAATAGGATAACTATTCATTTTGTTTGTATAAGATTTAATTTCAGGATTATGTGATTTATTCGATGCCCCCAGGCATGGATCTACGATCGGGGTCAGGTTATGCTGGAAGTTACAGGCAGACTGCAGTGTAGGACTGCGAGGCTGCAGCCCGACCAGTGCTCTGAAGAGTCACGTTTTTATATTCTAATGAAAGAACCATTTGTTTATTGATAATACATATTTGGTGATTATACATATGATATCCATCCAAGACTTGGTCACCTGTTGCTCTTAGTACTTTCTTCAAATGTACTTAAACCAAGGAGTACAGTTTTTGAACCATTCAAGACGATTTTATTAATTTTCCTTTAAAAAAAAAAAACTGGTGGTTCAGTTAATTTGCTACAGAAATTCGATACCCTTTCAGTAATGTTGTGTAGATTGCTAAATGGAGAGTCTTTGACAGCATAAACATATTAACTGTGTAGTGGTGCACCTCAACAGCTTAACAAGCTTTCCATTTCCATTTTCAAAATAAGAAGCAGAATGTGCTCACAGGGCTCCCCAATTATTGACATTTGAGGCCAGAGGAGTAAATTGATGCACATTGAATGTCATATTTTTTTCTCCATAAAGGATCTGAACACGAATTACAAATTCTACAAGGATAAGGGCAGCAAAATGAGTATCCCGCTTATCAATTTCACTTTCTAACAATATATGCATTGGTTGCACAAGCAGAGCAAATTGAGCATTATTTAAGAAGCATCTTTCAATCACAAAGGCAACATGTTCCCTATGACCCACTGGGCTTTGGAAAGCTGTTCCTCTGCTCTATATCGGACCTCCGGATCATTTGTTTGTTGCTAATTGATTGGTTTAAGCCGCAGGTGCGTACAATCCCCCAGGAAATTATATACTAGGCTGCAATTTAGTGCGTATCCTCCACTTGTGTTGCAATCTGACCCAAAGGGCAACACCTTTGAGTTACTAACTTAATCCTGTACCAATGTTTACATATTAGATAACTTTCACCATCTGCTGTCAGAGAAACAATGCACTATGTTTGGCAAAGCACTACGCTATGTACAGAACACACTTATTCCTGGGTAGCTGCTGCCATGCTGGAACAGGCTGGCACACAAAATCAGGCACCTGCAAAACAGTTTATATGTTATTGCTCAACTGTCATAAATTGTAGAATACATGATCTCGATAAAAGCTCAGACATTTATCACACAGGGCAAGCCAGCTAAGCGATGAAAGGAACCATAACCATTTAATGTGCCTTTTCACAATTGCTGGCGCTCTGTGCCACGATCAGCCGTGTTCAGCCAGCATTAATGACACAAGGCCGCTTGTCTAGAACGGCAACATGAATTGAGCACCATCAGAGTAAACAGACAGTCGCAGTGCGGGGGCTTCTGTAGACTTTCACAATTATCCGAATTTACTTTTCTCGCTTTAATTCTGTGCTCTCTATATTATCGCTGGATCCAGGGGACTGGGGACAGTGCTGGCTCAGTACCGGTACACTGTGTGTGTGTGTGTGTGTGTGTGTGTGTGTGTGTGTGTGTGGGGTGGCGGGAGGGACGTGCTGGACATCCCAGGTGCTGCTGTCTTAGACCGAGGTAGAGCCCGAGTGGTAGTCTGACGTCACCTTCTCTGTGGCACTCGTCACTTCCTTAGTTATTGTCATCATCGCCGCTGCTGGGGAAACTCTCCACTTTAAAAGCGTCATTGTCCTCACCATACCTGGAGAAATAAAATAAAACGGTTCAGAATGGTTACTGGAAATCAGGGTGTGTGCCCTGCGCTGAAACCAAATACAAGAAAGGACGAGAGTGAAAAGGAAGAAAGGGAAATAAGGAGAGAGAAACGCTCACCTGCACCACAGCTCTCCAGGGTCGACCCATAGTGAGCGCCCAACAAACCAAATGGCCCATCCCTAGCTCCATAATATCACTATCTATATCATATATGTTTGCTTATATATTGACTTAAATACGGTGTTGCTTATTTATGGTGTATGCAACTGTGTTAAAGGATTTATGCACAAAGTTTCTTCAGTTTAATCTAGTACCCCCCCCAATACCAAATGGCCCATCCCTAACTGCACAATATCACTCTATACGTTTACTTGTATTTTAACGTAGCTTATTTATGGTCTATGCAACTGTATTTAAGGATTGATACACACGTTTTCTTGTCTTTTGGCTTTGTTTTAGGATTATACTCACGTTTAATGATGCTCTGGTCACTCCACAGACTGCCTCTGTTGTCTGCTGCAAGTGGTACATTCGATTACATCTTGACGTGCGCTAGTAGCGATCGTTTCCAGTACATTTCTATATAAAATACTACCGGAGTAAGGCTGGAGGACACAAACCGAACGCAACCGCTGGCACATTGTCAGTTGCACGCATGCGCGAAACTAGCGCACCGAGGAAAAATCTGTAGATTTAAATCGTAACAGCTGTAAAACGTAAGATAATATGCACTAGCCACACGGACTAGTTCTAGAGAATCTGTACTGACCCGCAGCGATCTGCACTAGCCATTGGCAAGTGGGCTCGCGTTAAGATCGACCCCTGTAGTAGAACAGTGTGTCTCTATGGTTACCTATGTAGAAGCCCCAGTATAGACCAGTGTGTCTCTGGTCTATTAGATGGACTGTATTATAGAGTTAGACTTATAATTGTCACATTGTGCCAAATGTTGTGTCAAACGTAGTGAGAAGTCTGTTAATTATACAGTAGTCAAGCTGGCTTGCATTAGTCAGTCACTAGTCAGTGGGAACTGTTTCTCTTTGGGTCTAGTCCAGTATGGTCCTGCCTATGACTAGTCTATTGTTGAATGGATTGTTGTTTTAATGAGGGCTCAGATTCTAGTCCAGTTGATGTTCTACTCTCAGACTTTTGATTTTAAAATTTACTTTTCACGTTGTGCCTCAGAATGCTCAGGAGTATATGAATCAGATGTGAATTGATAATGAAACAATGATTGGTAAAAATCGATGAAGATCGATGGTTCCATGTTTATGAAATGTTTTGATTCTTGAAGGCAATGTCACTCAATGCGTGTGACTTCTTAATTATAAGTATTACAGTTCAGGCCAAATGGCAGCTGGAATTTGAATACTCTGTATTTCATGTGTTTTAAGTGGTATTGTTCAAATACAGCACATTTAGAAGCCTGAATGATGCAGCAAATTGACAAAACATTGAGTGACAGTGAGTGCAAATTAAATAAGAAATAACAAAGTTTGTTACAGTTTTAAATAATACAAATTGACAATATTTTCAACAATTTTCTTTTCCTGACAATAATTTAAAATCAGGACTGGATCCAAATTGGCGGGCTAGTGCAACTTGAGAGCCACTAGTCCTGTTGGCTAGTGGGAAAAATAGTTAAGATCTACCCCTGTACTACATACATACAGGTAACCATAGAGACACACTGGTCTATACTGGGTCTACTACATAGGTAACCATGGAGACACACTGGTCTATACTGGGGCTACTACATAGGTAACCATAGAGACACACTGGTCTATACTGGGGCTACTACATAGGTAAACATAGAGACACACTGGTCTATACTGGGGCTACTATATAGGTAACTATAGAGACACACTAGTCTATACTGGGGCTACTACATAGGTAACCATGGAGACACACTGGTCTATACTTGGGCCACTTCATAGGTAACCATAGAGACACACTGCTCTATATGGGGCTACTACATAGGTAACCATAGAGACACACTGGTCTTAACTGGGGCTACTACATAGGTAACCATAGAGACACACTGGTCTATATGGGGCTACTACATAGGTAACCATAGAGACACACTAGTCTATACTGGGGCTACTACATAGGTAACCCAGGGCTCTACAGTGCGAGCGTTATGCTCGAATTTGTGAGTGAAAATAATGTTGTGCGAGTGTGAAATACAATTTGGGCGCACAGTGCGTATACAATATTTGAACTCTATAAGTAAATACTACATTGACAGGATTTTGATAATAATTATATTTTACACTAATCATTATTACGTTAGAAAATGTGGGAAATGTAGTTCGGTTGTGTATTGTCGCAATTAACATTAATTAGGCAATGAAAACTACAAGAACCGTGAATGACGTTCATGACCCAGTGCTGCAGCGGTACATTTGGTACAACATCCAATCACCTACCATCTGGCGTCATTAAAACACACTTACGGATACAGTAGTACTCAGCGACAGCGGGGCTGCCAACGACTTAGCGATAAAGTTGATTAAAATCGAATAAAATCTTAAAATGTAATTAATCGTCGATTACTTGGGTCTACCTGGGGCGCAGCTACTAGAAAAAACCTTGAGAGAGGCAACAGCTACACCCGTGGAAAGTAAAGGAGCACTTTACATGGAATTTACACTGAAGAGTTTGCTGCAACATGTGCACAGGTGAACTCACACGGTGCGGGCACAATGACACAGAAAACTGAAGAGACGCACTTGAGCCGATGGCAGGATGGAGACATTCAGCTGGTACATGTCTGGACCGAAAACTTGTCCATTAAGGATGGCACAGTGGACCCGTTTAAACCACACAAGTACTCAACCTTTCTGTTACTTGAGCTACACCTAGTTTGTTTCTTACGGTGGCCCTGAAGTGCAACTGCTGAAAACATAAAACAGCAGCTGCGAGATTTGCAGTGGCTGTGAGATTTGGAAGTGCTGAAAAATAGAGCCGCTGCTGCAGCATTTTCAGAAGCAATTACGGAAAGGGAGGGTGTGTTTTAAAATATATTTGACTGATGCCATTGGACAGCAAACAAGTCACGTCGGCCGAGCTGCTTCTCCAGAAGAGTCAACAGAATCTGAGGAAGGGGCGCCAACTGCGCAGTGCGCGAAGTATTCATATTAATATTGTTGTGATCTTCTGCTCTCTCAAGGCTCCACTGTACAGCACTGTATTTAAATGTCTTGCACATTGTTACATTTGTTTTTCATTTTAGCATTAAATATGAACCATTTATGATGATGTACCACTAATTGTTTTTTCTTCTGAGTGTGACCCTAAATTTTGGACTGTGCCCCTACATTTTTTTCAATTTAGGGTAACAGTGCTCCTGAGGAAAAAAGTCAACGTAGAGCCCTGTAACCATAGAGACATGTGGTTCTAAACTGGGATTAGGTAACTATAGAAACACACTGTCCTATACTGGGGCTACTACACAGGTAACCATAGAGACACACTATTGTATACTGGTCCTACTACATAGGTAACCATGGAGACACACTGGTCTGTACTGGGCATACGAAAGAGGTAACCATAGAGACACACGGTTCTATACTGGGACCAGGTAACCATAGAGAGACACTGTCCTATACTGGGGTTACTATTTTATTTTGTAATAATTATCTGAATCTCAGCCAATGAGTTCCTCATCCACCTAACAGACACTCATACAAGACAGTGTCCTAGTCCTGCGCTCTTGTTGGGAAGGATATATCACAAGAACCATCTTAAATTACCCACTGTTCTAAAACTTACTATATAAGGACCTACCTCGCTCTCCTTGTTTGTTGGGTAGAAAGATTGTGGTGGTTTTGACTGTGTTAATATATATATATTTTAAGGATTGCTTGTGTTTTTGATTTGGACTGTTACTGAGAACCCTGATTTTGTGATTGAACCTGGACTGGCTGAGGACCCACTGCCTACTGATTTGGACAAGCACTTTCACAATGTCAGAGAAGCCTCTGGTGTTTGATCACTTTGTAAACTTAAGTGATGGTAACAAAGAAGGAAACCTGGACCCCACCGGACCTCACTTTCGCAGCCCCCCAGCCCCCCCGGACCTCACTTCATCAGCATCAGGTCTATACTGGGGCTACTACATAGGTAACCATAGAGAGACACCATTCTGTACTGGGGCTTCTACATAGGTAACCATATGTAACGAGGAGTTTGTAAATGTCCTGCTGTTGTAGGGGTTCTAAGCTAGATATCTTGGATGGATGAGAAACTAAAGGATCTAAGTCCGCGCCCCCAACACAGTTCGTCCCTATACCCCCCAAATTTGAGGTATGTGCCCATCCTGCGCTATCTTTTTTTTACATACCGAAGTATAGCTGTGACCTAATTTGGCAAAGTAGGGTTCAAGATTTAAATTCACAATGGCTACCTGAACTAACAGTAATGGGGCACACAAAAAGTAAACAGAGAGGATAACTAAACTATTCCTACCCTCCCGAATCTTACAGGACAGACGAGACACCCCTACACCAAGATACTTATACAATAGAAAAACTATGGTCATGCTATGCTTCAAAGAAAGAAAATGCTATTGCTGCTTACTTGCGTTTTTCCCTTTTTACCTTCTCTGATCACAATGCTTTTTGACAAAAACTCAGGTGCAGGTGCACCCTGCGCTATCCTTTGCCCGAGTTTGGCCAGGAAATCTCACTGTAGTCATCTTAGTTCAACACGGGCAGTCATTAACTGCGTGTCACACGGGTCCAGTTCACTTTGCACCTAGAACAGTCTCTTCTAAAAAAAAACTTGAAAAGAAACACAATTGCAGGCCAGTGTTCAGAAACAAAGTTCATTGTTTTCATATAAAAAACATGTTTATTTCCTCTGCACACTACACAGCTCCAATTAGCACACTCAACTAATCATGGCGACTACTCTTCCCGAACTACAGCCCACCCTTTTTCTCGAGAAAGCTACATTCCGATTGGACAGCAGGTTAGGCGATTCAGTAATTCAGTTGGTTTGCGAAGCCATCCATTACATTAGACCTCTCTGGTGTTCTTAATGTAACAATACCATATTCTGAACAAAGTAGTATCCCTTACAGTATCCCCCCTGTTGAAAACCTGCTGAATTAATACAGGTTATATATCAAAACATTCCAGGCAATTTCAGGATACCTTTTAAGGGGTCTGTGATCTATAATGTCAAAACACTGCATATTTTTTGTAAATACCCTTCTATTAAGCTTACTGGAAGTGTACCCTTGTTATGTCTCTGGGAGCATCTCACAACAGGGGAATCCTCCCTCTCTAGCTCTAGATCATCCAAGGGTTCTGGTTCCTGCCCATCTAGAATTCCCTCTGGTTCTAGAATATTTTCCATCTGTGTTTTTGTGACTACACACAGAGACGCACTGTTCTGTACTGGGGCTTCTATATAGCTAACCATAGAGACACACTGGTCTATACTGGGGCTTCTACATAGGTAACCATAGAGACACTGTTCTACACTGGGGCTTCTACATAGGTAACCATTAGTAATATTACGTATTAGTCCTTCTATTCCCTGGAAGATAGCACTTCACAGCATTTTATCATGCTTCTTGTGTTACTAATACTTGTATTATTGATTGATTTCCCCCTTGCTCCCTTTCCCGTAACCCTTGACTGTGACCTTACATCTTGACAGCACTTAGCTTTTACGTTCCAGGATGTATGACCTCACTTACTGTACTTTCCTGTGTAAATTGGAAGTTGTAAAATGTATTATAGTTTGAATTGCTTTGTACAATGTAAATTTGTATTTGTAATATTTGATGCCTTGTACTTAACTGTATTCTTGCAATTTGTATAGCACTTATGTTATAAGTCGCCCTGGATAAGGGCATCTGCCAAGAAATAATAATAATAATAATAATAATAATAATAATAATAATAATAATAATAATAATAGCCATAGAGACACACTGGTCTGTACTGGGACAAGGTAACCATAGAGACACTGGTCTATACTGAACTGATGCTGGTCTTGAAATGTACCCCGTGATGAGGTGTGTGTGATGGTAAAGCAGTAGCTCTTTTGGAGTATCAGGGCTCATAGTGTTGCATTTTTGCGGAGTTCTTCAAGACAGGTTTGTATTTCACTATCATGTTTACTTTAAATAGCTCAGAGAAATGTCCTTTATGTAGAGCTTCTCTGAGACCCCTGATTGGCATTCACTGCTTTGTGCAGTACATCAGAATGTCAGTCACAGCTTTAATCACAATTCCTCTCAAATAAGCCTTCCTGGAATCCCGATTTAACCGATTAAAAATGTTTCTGTGTGGCTTTGTCTGTAACCTTCGGATGGACAGTACCAATTGCTTGCTTCATGTTTTGAACGGCTCTGATTCAAATGCTTCCAATCTTTAAAACCATTTTTAGTGAACGTTTCTTCAGTGTGGGAATCAGAACAAATGCCTGCATATCTACAGATAATTGCATTTCTGGCTATGCTGTATTCCATCCAGCGATACTTCTCATACCACCACTGTGATGAAAAACTTTGGGATTTAACACAAATTAAAGCAAATGCCTGCAATTTTGGCCATGTAGGTGACTCATCTATTCCTTATAAATCCGAGGGACAGTTAAATGTTTCCTTACCGAATTCAACACTGGCCTGTGGATGCAAAGCAGTGCTTATATTGGTTTCTTCTGATGCAGTTGGTGATTTATCAGGTTGTGTAATGTGCTGTTCTGATAGTTCTCTTCTCGTCTTTTGAAATAATTCAACAAATAATTTTGTTTCACCATTTGTAGGAACTCTGTTCACAACTACATTTGTTCAGTTGTCATGGTGTGATGAACTACGTAAAAAAACATTTACCACAGCCAGTTATAACCTGCTTGTGCATAACTTAGCCAAAATGTAACCATTAGACTTGAAATGAACCAGCCCCCATGCTTTGGAATAAAGCCTGTGATTTGCTGAAACACGTTATTGCTTCAGAATCTTGTATTTATAATGTTTTTTTAACACGCTTGAGAAATTTTACACTCTCTGATTGGGTGGACCTGAGAGGTAAGTAGGTGGGCCATGGCCCACCCAGGCCCACCCAGGCCCACCCATGGCTACGCTCCTGTTGTGGCCCAGGTGCTTATTTGACACCCAGACTTACGGCCCACTGATTAATTTAGGTTAACGTTGTAGCTCCCCCGTCTGGGGATACAGTGGAATTGTTGCCTTTATTAAAGAGTCTAAAGACGGCTGTCCGGTTCTGAACTTGTACCTGAAGTATTGCGTAGTATAAGTATCGCCTGTCTTCAAAGCATGCAGGGAAAAAGTACAATGACTCGAGATCGTCACCCTTGAACTCCCTCACTACTTTTGTTCTCTGAAAGTAGCTGATAGAAACTTGCACACAACTAGTTATTCAGAGATAACATTACCACTTTAAACGATTTCTGAATTGGGCTATAGTGGCTGTTATAATGGGGTTTTAGATTTCCTAAACATTGACTGGGAAAGCCCAGTTGAGACTACAGAAGCAGAAGTAGAAATGCTTTAGAGGGCAAACGACTGCTTTCTACCTCAATTAGTCAGGGAACCAACCAGAGAGAGCAAATGCTAGTTAGCTTTGAGGCATACTTTCACAAAACAAGGACCTACACTCAGTTGAGCCACTTACTAAAAATGAAGCCACATTTCTTCAAATCATAAATGTAACCACTTCACTGTAAAAATTATTTGTTGACGCAACGTGACTTAGTCAAGTCATCTTGTTGCTTTGACTCAGTTTAGCAAACATGAAGTGTTAAGTTTACTCACTGTTGAAATAACATGCAGTACATTGAGCCAACGTACTCTATCAATTAATAAGCATTTAGAATTTTTAGTTAAGTCAACTGAAAAACATATTAATTGAACTTAATTTTTCAAGATTTCACAACTATAAACCAAGTCTAATTGACAAAATAGTCATTCTTCCTCAACTTTCATTACTTACAGTGAGGGAAAAAAGTATTTGATCCCCTACTGATTTTGTACGTTTGCCCACTGACAAAGAAATGATCAGTCTATAATTTTAATGTTAGGTGTATTTTAACAGTGAGAGACAGAATAACAACAAAAAAATCCAGAAAAACGCATTTCAAAAAAGTTATAAATTGATTTGCATGTTAATGAGGGAAATAAGTATTTGATCTCCTATCAATCAGCAAGATTTCTGGCTCCGAGGTGTCTTTTATACAGGTAACGAGCTGACATTAGGAGCGCTCCTAATCTCAGCTCGTTACCTGTATAAAAGACACCTGTCCACAGAAGCAATCAATCAATCAGATTCCAAACTCTCCACCATGGCCAAGACCAAAGAGCTGTCCAAGGCTGTCAGGGACAAGATTGTAGACCTACACAAGGCTGGAATGGGCTACAAGACCATCGCCAAGCAGCTTGGTGAGAAGGTGACAACAGTTGGTGCGATTATTCGCAAATGGAAGAAACACAAAATAACTGTCAGTCTCACTCATTCTGGGGCTCCATGCAAGATCTCACCTTGTGGAGTTTCAATGATCATGAGAACGGTGAGGAATCAGCCCAGAACTACACGGGAGGATCTTGTTAATGATCTCAAGGCAGCTGGGACCATAGTCACCAAGAAAACAATTGGTAACACACTACGCCATGAAGGACTGAAATCCTGCAGCGCCCGCAAGGTCCCCCTTCTCAAGAAAGCACATGTACAGGCCCGTCTTAAGTTTGCCAATGAACATCTGAATGATTCAGAGGAGAACTGGGTGAAAGTGTTGTGGTCAGATGAGACCAAAATCGAGCTCTTTGGCATCAACTCAACTCGCCGTGTTTGGAGGAGGAGGAATGCTGCCTATGACCCCAAGAACACCATCCCCACCATCAAACATGGAGGTGGAAACATTATGCTTTGGGGGTGTTTTTCTGCTAAGGGGACAGGACAACTGCACCGCATCAAAGGGACGATGGACGGGGCCATGTACCGTCAAATCTTGGGTGAGAACCTCCTTCCCTCAGCCAGGGCATTGAAAATGGGTCGTGGATGGGTATTCCAGCATGACAATGACCCAAAACACACAGGAGTGGCTCAAAAAGAAGCACATTAAGGTCCAGGAGTGGCCTAGCCAGTTCTCCAGATCTTAATCCCATAGAAAATCTGTGGAGGGAGCTGAAGGTTCGAGTTACCAAACGTCAGCCTCGAACCCTTAATGACTTGGAGAGGATCTGCAAAGAGGAGTGGGACAAAATCCCTCCTGAGATGTGTGCAAACCTGGTGGCCAACTACAAGAAACGTCTGACCTCTGTGATTGCCAACAAGGGTTTTGCCACCAAGTACTAAGTCGAAGGGGTCAAATACTTATTTCCCTCATTAACATGCAAATCAATTTATAACTTTTGAAATGCATTTTTCTGGATTTTCTTGTTGTTATTCTGTCTCTCACTGCTAAAATACACCTACCATTAAAACTATAGACTGATCATTTAATTGTCAGTGGGCAAACGTACAAAATCAGCAGGGGATCAAATACTTTTTTCCCCCACTGTACTTATTAATTTCATTATTTGCAATCCACAAAGTCCATCTATAATCATTCAAACGCGGGCTACTTCATCTTTTCTTGCATGATCAGCAACTTTATCCCATGCTAATTAATACAAAAAATGTCTCAACTCCGGTAAAGTAGTATGTCATCATGACGTGATGGTTTTGGCACATGCGCATTAAACAAAACGTTCATAGAACATATGTTTTGTGGTTACCTGAACACGTTATTTAAAGTTTTACAATTCTGTTCAAGTTGAGGTTGTTGTAACTCATCTTATTGTGTGGTGAGACACTGCAATTTCACAGAACATGATTTTACTTGTCCAATTTCCAAAACGAGCTCTCTTCAATCTCCGTTTCAAATCCATGTTGATTTGCGGGTAATCACTGTATCCACTCAATCTTACTACAGTTGTAAGAAAACACCTGTAATGCTGTACAATGCATGTGTTTTTCAAGCACATGAAAGATTGTAGACAGGTAGAGATCGCCACTTGAGTGCCAGACTGACTCTATTGTAAAGGGAAGGCAGGATTATGTGTTATATTTGATTTATTATGTATTTAAATGACCAGTCAAAATAACCCGATTTTGGCTATTCTAGGTAAATGTGTTTATAACTTATTTATTTTCGTGTTTATGCAGCTAAAACGCTGTAGGCATGTTTAATACATATAGTTAGGAATAGTCACGAATGGGTATATGCGCAGTGTATTTTGGAACACAGTATAATTCAAATTTGAATAACCAAAACGGTCAAATTGACCGGCTCTGCGCTTGTAGTGTTAAATGTGGGTGTCATATCGTGGGCCGCACTTCCATGTGTGACGGGCCGCAGGTCGAGAACCACTGCCCTATTCAGAACAGGTTGGTCAGATAGGACCAGAACCAGTGCAGACCCAAAGAACAGAGGACGAGCGTTAGGCAGACAAACCCCAGGGCCCCAGGGCCACAGGTTAGTGCTTTCCTGGAGGTCTTTAGCTCCCCTGTATAATGGACCATTCCAGAGAGATTCCCCTTTGCAGTCAATATCATCAGCTCAGCAGTTTGCCAATACAGATCCCTGGGGAGGTGGGGGCTCAAATCCAGGACCAGGGTTAGCCACCCCTAGCATAAAGCAAAACATTACATGTGTTTAAATGGTTGAAGTCAATACAATGGTTAATGAATTGATGTATTTATTGAGGTGGCTGTGACAGAGCAGCTATAGAGACTATTGCACTCCTTCACAGCAGCATCTCTGTTGCTTATATTAAGTTATACTAAGGTATGCTGAGCTGACGATATTGAGGTTTTTACTAAAGAAAAAACAGATAACATGCCACAGGTTAACAACCAGTCCAGTCAAACCCTAAGAGAGATCAGGATAAATGAGGAGGAGGTAGTAAAGGGACTAGCAGAATTAAAAACAAACAAATCACCTGGGCCAGATGGTATATTTCCAACAGTACGTAAAGAAATTATGGAAATGATTGTATTAATTATTTCTAAATAGCACTGGTTTCACTGTTTGTGAATGTTTTGATGTTTTTTTTATTTGTCAAATGCATTGACCGTTATTGTTCTTTTAAATGCATCAGATTGTTTTGATAGTTTTTTTTTGTTTGTTGTTTTTTACATTTCAGTTATTTTGACAATTTTTTCACCATTGCATAAATTAAATAGTCTAAAATGTGCTTTTTATTATTTTGTCTTGCTTTTCAAAGACAAAATCAATTACAAAACTACAATTAAAAAATATATATTTAAGACTGAACATTAAACACTGTGCCAACAAAGCACAATAAATAAAATAAAATAAAATAGATACATTTATATCTGGCCATCTTTGAGCCCCCCTTCTTGAATAGCCTACTGTGAAAGCCGGACACAAATAACGGGGAGAGAGAGAGGGAGAGTCTCCGGTTTCGGTTGTGTCCGGGCTTTATTGAGTTCAGGTATGTCAAAAAAGGGCGGAGATACAAAACAAAAACAAAATCAAAAGCAAAAGCAAAAGCAAAAAGTGTCCACAATCGGGGTGCTCCGGGCAGACAGGGGTAATAGACTCAGTCCACCTTCTTGTCGGTTAGCTGCTTCCGTCGGGGAGGGAGAGGGATTAAATAAACAGGGCACAGCCCACTTTATAGCGAGACACTCCTTTTCAATGGTGCTATATTTATGCTCCTGGGCGATAATTGTTTGCTTAGATAGAGGACGGGGTGTTCCTGACCCCCAACACTCTGGGACAGGACCGCGCCCACTCCAACTTCTGAGGCGTCGGTCTGTAGAATGAAAGGGAGAGAGAAGTCAAGGCATTTAAAAAAAGGGTGTTGGCAGAGGCGGTCCTTAATCGCCTGGAAAGCCACCTGGCACTGCTCCGTCCACTGGACCGTATCTGGAGCACCTTTTCGCGTCACTTCGGTCAGGGGGTAAGCCAGGGTGGCAAAGTCCGGCAGAAACTGGCGATAATACCCGGAAAACCCCCAAAACTGCCGAACTTCCTTTTTGGACTTAGGAGGCGGACAGGAGGCAATAGCGGTCACTTTGTCAACGACTGGCCGTACCTGCCCCCCTCCTAAGAGGTACCCCAGATACTTGGTCTCCCTCCTCCCAACTGTTCACTTGCCCGGGTTTTCCGTGAGCAGCGCCCAGCCGATCCAGCAACTCATCCACACGGGGCATCGGATAGGCATCAAACCTAGACACTGCATTGAGCTCCCTATAATCAACGCAGAATCTAGTGCTGCCGTCAGGCTTTGGCACCAAGACTATAGGGCTACACCATTCCGATTGTGACTTTTCAATGACTCCCAGCTCCAACATCTTCTGCACCTCTTCATTGACAGCCTACTTTTTGTAATAAGGGGTGCGATAGGGTTTGACATGCACGCAGGTGTCCAGTGCCGTGTGGATGTGGTGTTCAATGAGAGGTGTGAGCCCGGGTCGGTGAGAAAAGACATGCTGGAAGTGGCACAATAAAGAGCGAACCTGCTGTTTCTGGGCGTTTGTTAAATGGGCGTTTGTTAAATTGAGTTCAGTGCGAACCTCAGAAACAGCGGCTTCAGACTCTTTGTTGTGGGGGGAACTAGAAGCACCCAATGCTTCCTCCTCTCGCCACTTCTTCAGCATGTTCAGATGATAGATCTGCTTTTCCCACCGACGATCCGGGCGACACACCTCATAATCAACATCCCCTAAGCGGCGTGTGACCACAAAGGGTTCCTACCACTTAGCCAGCAGTTTAGATGTTGAATTTGGGAATAACACCAGTACCTTGTCCTTGGGTGAACGATCGTAACCGGGCTCTCCTGTTGTACATGCGCTGTTGTCGCTCCTGGGCCTGTAAGAGATGCGACTGTGCAAGTTTCCCCAGTGCCGATAGCCGATCTCTCAGGTGCAGGATGTGCTGTACCATAGAGGTCTGGGAGGGGGCGGTCGCCTCCCAGTCCTCCTTTATTAAGTCGAGGATGCCCCTCAGCCGCCTCCCGTACAGCAGCTCGAAGGGAGAGAAGCCGGTGGACATCTGGGGCACCTCGCGTACAGCGAACAGCAGGGGTGGCAATAACTTGTCCCAGTCCCGAGCGTCTGTGCTCACAAACTTACAGATCATGTTCTTTAGGGTTTTATTAAAGCGCTCCACTAGGGCGTCTGTCTGGGGATGATAGATTGAGGTCCTGATGGACTTTATCCCCAGCAGCCTACAGAGGTCTCGCATCACGCTTGACATGAATGGAGAGCCCTGATCTGTCAGGATTTCCTTTGGGATCCCCACCCGAGTGAAGACCTTAAACAGCTCCTCGGCGATCCTAGTCGCTGACATTGTCCATAGATGAATTGCCTCCAGGTACCGAGTGGCATAGTCTACTATGACCAGCACAAATTGATACCCCGGGGGCTTTTCTCCAACGGACCAATCAAATCCATCCCAATGCGCTCAAATGTTATCTCCATGAGAGGCAGCGGTACCAGCGGAGCCCGCGGTACTGCACTGGCATTGGTCTTCTGGCACTCCGGACAGGCAGCACACCATCTTTCTACCACCTTTTTGATGCCTGGCCAGAAGAATCGGTCCATTATCCGGCTTAAGGTCTTGTCACGACCCAGGTGACCTGCCCCAGCCAAATCAAATGAGAGCCTATGATCCTTAATATTAGATAGATAGTTTTCACTAGCGAGCACCCGGCCGGGCGATGTCCAGGCTGCCCGCAACGCCGGCACATCACCGTGGTTTTTCCAGGGGACCGCACACTGCCGGGAGAGAGAGAAAAAGAAGGAGCTAAGGAGACAGATTTGTTTTTGGGACGGGCAAGGCAAGAAGGGGAAGTGGGTTGGGGAGAAACATGTTTAGGTGTGGTGTTTGGCAACGTGCTGGTATCCAGGACAGTCGGGGTCTTGGGAACGGAAGGGAGGGTGACTGCCATCGGGCATCAGAAGGTGGCATCGTCCCAGGCAATGATGGTTCTGTGCCAGCCTGGAGGCCTCCTCCAGGTCTTCGGGTTGGACGTGAGGACGTGGGAGATGGCAGATGAACTGCTCCAAGGCCACCAGGTCGGCAACTTCCGTGGCGGAGTGCTCCTCCGGCTTGAGCCAGCGGTGGCAGGCGCCGGAAGCCAGGTTCAAACCGGAGGCTTCTGAGCTTTCAGCGCTGGCCGTCTGACGGATGGATGGAGGCGTGTGTTCAAATCCCACTTCTAAAACACTGATTTATAACATCACCAATGCTAGGAATTACAAAAGTGTTCTTTTCACACTTGTGTGTAATGCATTTTGCAGCCATATTACATAAACATGAGCAAATGCCTGGCAGATAGATTGCTTTTGCTGGCCGGTTAGCTCAGTTGGTTACAGCGTGGTGCTAATAACGCCAAGATCTTGGGGTCGATCCCCACATCAGCCAATGCCAATCCAAGGTGCTCGTTCGTCCAGTAAGAGTCATGTTTTTTGCAAGTTATAGATGAAACTCCCTGAAGGCAAGCGTAGTAGTGCACTTAAGCAGTGGTAGGATCCACAAGACTTCATCAAGCCGTGTCAAAGTCGCCCATCTACATGCACACGGGAAAATGTCCTTTCTCTGCTTTGCTTTTCTCAGAACACTTCATTTGCATTCTGTCCTCTGATTGTTTCAACTCGTGGGCTCCTGCCAAATCCTAATTACACAGACTTGGAGAGGGAATCAAAGCCAATGGCTTCAAGAATCAACGCAAGTTTCATGAATGGCACATCTAAGCCATGTTGCCAACCAAACATTTAGCTGTTGGTCACCTCGACTCGGTTTCATAAGTGTTGAAAGTCACGGAATCCAGCAATTCTGGCATATCGATCTTTACAGTTAGGAAGCCTAAGCGGTTGTGAATCACTGTCTCCATTTTTGGTGCAAATGAAAGTGACAGCAGGTGCACCGGAGAGAGGCAACAGCAAGACAACCCCAAAAAGGGAATGGTTTTGCAGGTGGTGGCCACAGACGATTGCTCTCTCCTTATCCTTCCCGACTGATTCTTCTCTCGTTTTGCCTTTTGCTAGTGTCCTTGTCACTACTGGTAATATGAGGCGCTCCCTGCAGTCCATTCAGGTTGCACAGGTAGTCCAGCTCCTCCAGTATGGCACATCCATACGTGCCGTCTGACGATTGCTCTCTCCTTATCCTTCCTGACTGATTCTTCTCTCGTTTTGCCTTTTGCTAGTGTCCTTGTCACTACTGGTAATATGAGGCGCTCCCTGCAGCCCATTCAGGTTGCACAGGTAGTCCAGCTCCTCCAGTATGGCACATCCATACGTGCCGTCTGACGATTGCTCTCTCCTTATCCTTCCTGACTGATTCTTCTCTCGTTTTGCCTTTTGCTAGTGTCCTTGTCACTACTGGTAATATGAGGCGCTCCCTGCAGCCCATTCAGGTTGCACAGGTAGTCCAGCTCCTCCAGTATGGCACATCCATACGTGGCGCTTGAAGAAAGTTTGCTGTGTCTCCCAGTACAGTCTCAAAAACATGAAGGTGGGAGAGTTACGAATTTTGCAATGTACGGTGAAGATTTTGAGGTTTCCTAAACTTCGATCACGGAGATCCGATGTGTGATTTAAGTGTCCCCGCAGTTTTCTTGAGCACTATATAATCTCCCGGTGGACATGTACATCCTGTCAGAATGGCCGAGTGGTCTAAGGCGCCAGACTCAAGGTGTTGTTCCCTCGAAGAGTGTAGAAGGGTTTTCTGGTCTCCTGATGGAGGCGTGGGTTTAAATCCCACTTCTGACAGATTGATTTATAGCATCACCAATGCTAGGAATTGCAAAAGTGTTCTTTTCACACTTGTGTGTAATGCATTTTGCAGCCATTTTACATAAACATGAGCAAATGCCTGGCAGAGAGATTGCTTTTGCTGGCTGGTTAGCTGAGTTGGTTAGAGCATGGCGTTTATAACTACAAGGTCTTGGGTTCGATCCTCACATCGACCAAGGCCAATCCAAGGTGCTCGTCTGTCTAGTACGAGTCCTATTTTTTGAAAGTTATAGACGACACTCCCTGAAGGCAAGCGTAGTAGTGCACTTAAGCAGTGGTAGGATCCACAAGACTTCATCAAGCCGTGTCAAAGTCGCCCATCTACATGCACACGGGAAAATGTCCTTTCTCTGCTTTGCTTTTCTCAGAACACTTCATTTGCATTCTGTCCTCTGATTGTTTCAACTCGTGGGCTCCTGCCAAATCCTAATTACACAGACTTGGAGAGGGAATCAAAGCCAATGGCTTCAAGAATCAACGCAAGTTTCATGAATGGCACATCTAAGCCATGTTGCCAACCAAACATTTAGCTGTTGGTCACCTCGACTCGGTTTCATAAGTGTTGAAAGTCACGGAATCCAGCAATTCTGGCATATCGATCTTTACAGTTAGGAAGCCTAAGCGGTTGTGAATCACTGTCTCCATTTTTGGTGCAAATGAAAGTGACAGCAGGTGCACCGGAGAGAGGCAACAGCAAGACAACCCCAAAAAGGGAATGGTTTTGCAGGTGGTGGCCACAGACGATTGCTCTCTCCTTATCCTTCCCGACTGATTCTTCTCTAGTTTTACCTTTTGCTAGTGTCCTTGTCACTACTGGTATTATGAGGCGCTCCCTGCAGCCCATTCAGGTTGCACAGGTAGTCCAGCTCCTCCAGTATGGCACATCCATACGTGCCGTCTGACGATTGCTCTCTCCTTATCCTTCCTGACTTATTCTAATCTCGTTTTGCCTTTTGCTAGTGTCCTTGTCACTACTGGTAATATGAGGCGCTCCCTGCAGCCCATTCAGGTTGCACAGGTAGTCCAGCTCCTCCAGTATGGCACATCCATACGTGGCGCTTGAAGAAAGTTTTCTGTGTCTCACAGTACAGTCTCAAAAGCATGAAGGTGGGAGAGTTACGAATTTTGCAATGTACGGTGAAGATTTTGAGGTTTCCTAGACTTCGATCACGGAGATCCGATGTGTGATTTAAGTGTCCCCGCAGTTTTCTTGAGCACTATATAATCTCCCGGTGGACGTGTACATCCTGTCAGAATGGCCGAGTGGTCTAAGGCGCCAGACTCAAGGTGTTGTTCCCTCGAAGAGTGTAGAAGGGTCTTCTGGTCTCCTGATGGAGGCGTGGGTTCAAATCCCACTTCTGACAGATTGATTTATAGCATCACCAATGCTAGGAATTACAAAAGTGTTCTTTTCACACTTGTGTGTAATGCATTTTGCAGCCATTTTACATAAACATGAGCAAATGCCTGGGAGAGCTTGCTATTGCTGTCTGGTTAGCTCAGTTGGTTAGAGCATGGCGTTAATAACTACAAAGTCTTGGGTTTGATACTCACATCAACCAAGGCCAATCCAAGGTGCTCCTCTGCCTAGTTCGAGTCCTATTTTTTGAAAGTTATAGACGACACTCCCTGAAGGCAAGCGTAGTAGTGCACTTAAGCAGTGGTAGGATCCACAAGACTTCATCAAGCCGTGTCAAAGTCGGCCATCTACATGCACACGGGAAAATGTCCTTTCTCTGCTTTGCTTTTCTCAGAACACTTCATTTGCATTCAGGCATATCAATCTTTACAGTTAGGAAGCCTAAGCGGTTGTGAATCACTGTCTCCATTTTTGGTGCAATTGAAAGTGACAGCAGGTGCACCGGAGAGAGGCAACAGCAAGACAACCCCAAAAAGGGAATGGTTTTGCAGGTGGTGGCCACAGACGATTGCTCTCTCCTTATCCTTCCCGACTGATTCTTCTCTAGTTTTACCTTTTGCTAGTGTCCTTGTCACTACTGGTATTATGAGGCGCTCCCTGCAGCCCATTCAGGTTGCACAGGTAGTCCAGCTCCTCCAGTATGGCACATCCATACGTGCCGTCTGACGATTGCTCTCTCCTTATCCTTCCTGACTGATTCTTCTCTCGTTTTGCCTTTTGCTAGTGTCCTTGTCACTACTGGTAATATGAGGCGCTCCCTGCAGCCCATTCAGGTTGCACAGGTAGTCCAGCTCCTCCAGTATGGCACATCCATACGTGGCGCTTGAAGAAAGTTTGCTGTGTCTCCCAGTACAGTCTCAAAAACATGAAGGTGGGAGAGTTACGAATTTTGCAATGTACGGTGAAGATTTTGAGGTTTCCTAGACTTCGATCACGGAGATCCGATGTGTAATTTAAGTGTCCCCGCAGTTTTCTTGAGCACTATATAATCTCCCGGTGGACATGTACATCCTGTCAGAATGGCCGAGTGGTCTAAGGCGCCAGACTCAAGGTGTTGTTCCCTCGAAGAGTGTAGAAGGGTTTTCTGGTCTCCTGATGGAGGTGTGGATTCAAATCCCACTTCTGACAGATTGATTTACAGCATCAGCCATGCTAGGAATTGCAACAGTGTTCTTTTCACACTTGTGTGTAATGCATTTTGCAGCCATTTTACATAAACATGAGCACATGTCTGGCAGAGAGATTGCTTTTGCTCGCTGGTTAGCTCAGTTGGTTAGAGCATGGCGTTAATAACTACAAGATCTTGCGTTCGGTCCTCACATCGACCAAGGCCAATCCAAGGTGCTTGTCTGCCTAGTACGAGTCCTACTTTTTGAAAGTTATAGACGACACTCCCTGAAGGCAAGCGTAGTAGTGCACTTAAGCAGTGGTAGGATCCACAAGACTTCATCAAGCCGTGTCAAAGTCGGCCATCTACATGCACACGGGAAAATGTCCTTTCTCTGCTTTGCTTTTCTCAGAACACTTCATTTGCATTCTGTCCTCTGATTGTTTCAACTCATGGGCTCCTGCCAATTCATTATTACACAGACTTGGAGAGGGAAGCAAAGCCAATGGCTTCAAGAATCAACGCAAGTTTCATGAATGGCACATCTAAGCCATGTTGCCAACCAAACATTTAGCTTTTCGTCACCTCGACTCGGTTTCATAAGTGTTGAAAGTCACGGAATCCTGCAATTCTGTGGCCTCATTCTCAAGGCTATCTTCTATAATACACCTCTCAAAAAAATAAGGGAACAAGTAATCATCACAGCATAACACCAAGTCAGATACACTTCAGGCATATCAATCTTTACAGTTAGGAAGCCTAAGCGGTTGTGAATCACTGTCTCCATTTTTGGTGCAAATGAAAGTGACAGCAGGTGCACCGGAGAGAGGCAACAGCAAGACAACCCCAAAAAGGGAATGGTTTTGCAGGTGGTGGCCACAGACGATTGCTCTCTCCTTATCCTTCCCGACTGATTCTTCTCTAGTTTTACCTTTTGCTAGTGTCCTTGTCACTACTGGTATTATGAGGCGCTCCCTGCAGCCCATTCAGGTTGCACAGGTAGTCCAGCTCCTCCAGTATGGCACATCCATACGTGCCGTCTGACGATTGCTCTCTCCTTATCCTTCCTGACTTATTCTAATCTCGTTTTGCCTTTTGCTAGTGTCCTTGTCACTACTGGTAATATGAGGCGCTCCCTGCAGCCCATTCAGGTTGCACAGGTAGTCCAGCTCCTCCAGTATGGCACATCCATACGTGGCGCTTGAAGAAAGTTTTCTGTGTCTCACAGTACAGTCTCAAAAGCATGAAGGTGGGAGAGTTACGAATTTTGCAATGTACGGTGAAGATTTTGAGGTTTCCTAGACTTCGATCACGGAGATCCGATGTGTGATTTAAGTGTCCCCGCAGTTTTCTTGAGCACTATATAATCTCCCGGTGGACGTGTACATCCTGTCAGAATGGCCGAGTGGTCTAAGGCGCCAGACTCAAGGTGTTGTTCCCTCGAAGAGTGTAGAAGGGTCTTCTGGTCTCCTGATGGAGGCGTGGGTTCAAATCCCACTTCTGACAGATTGATTTATAGCATCACCAATGCTAGGAATTACAAAAGTGTTCTTTTCACACTTGTGTGTAATGCATTTTGCAGCCATTTTACATAAACATGAGCAAATGCCTGGGAGAGCTTGCTATTGCTGTCTGGTTAGCTCAGTTGGTTAGAGCATGGCGTTAATAACTACAAAGTCTTGGGTTTGATACTCACATCAACCAAGGCCAATCCAAGGTGCTCCTCTGCCTAGTTCGAGTCCTATTTTTTGAAAGTTATAGACGACACTCCCTGAAGGCAAGCGTAGTAGTGCACTTAAGCAGTGGTAGGATCCACAAGACTTCATCAAGCCGTGTCAAAGTCGGCCATCTACATGCACACGGGAAAATGTCCTTTCTCTGCTTTGCTTTTCTCAGAACACTTCATTTGCATTCAGGCATATCAATCTTTACAGTTAGGAAGCCTAAGCGGTTGTGAATCACTGTCTCCATTTTTGGTGCAAATGAAAGTGACAGCAGGTGCACCGGAGAGAGGCAACAGCAAGACAACCCCAAAAAGGGAATGGTTTTGCAGGTGGTGGCCACAGACGATTGCTCTCTCCTTATCCTTCCCAACTGATTCTTCTCTAGTTTTACCTTTTGCTAGTGTCCTTGTCACTACTGGCATTATGAGGCGCTCCCTACAGCCCATTCAGGTTGCACAGGAAGTCCAGCTCCTCCAGTATGGCACATCCATACGTGCAGTCTGACGATTGCTCTCTCCTTATCCTTCCCGACTGATTCTTCTCTCGTTTTGCCTTTTGCTAGTGTCCTTGTCACTACTGGTAATATGAGGCGCTCCCTGCAGCCCATTCAGGTTGCACAGGTAGTCCAGCTCCTCCAGTATGGCACATCCATACGTGGTGCTTGAAGAAAGTTTGCTGTGTCTCCCAGTACAGTCTCAAAAGCATGAAGGTGGGAGAGTTACGAATTTTGCAATGTACGGTGAAGATTTTGAGGTTTCCTAGACTTCGATCACGGAGATCCGATGTGTGATTTAAGTGTCCCCGCAGTTTTCTTGAGCACTATATAATCTCCCGGTGGACGTGTACATCCTGTCAGAATGGCCGAGTGGTCTAAGGCGCCAGACTCAAGGTGTTGTTCCCTCGAAGAGTGTAGAAGGGTTTTCTGGTCTCCTGATGGAGGCGTGGGTTCAAATCCCAATTCTGACAGATTGGTTTATAGCATCACCAATGCTAGGAATTGCAAAAGTGTTCTTTTCACACTTGTGTGTAATGCATTTTGCAGCCATTTTACATAAACATGAGCAAATGCCTGGCAGAGAGATTGCTTTTGCTGGCTGGTTAGCTGAGTTGGTTAGAGCATGGCGTTAATAACTACAAGATCTTGGGTTCGATCCTCACATCGACCCAGGCCAATCCAAGGTGCTCGTCTGCCTAGTTCGAGTCCTATTTTTTGAAAGTTATAGACGACACTCCCTGAAGGCAAGCGTAGTAGTGCACTTAAGCAGTGGTAGGATCCTCAAGACTTCATCAAGCCGTGTCAAAGTCGGCCATCTACATGCACACGGGAAAATGTCCTTTCTCTGCTTTGCTTTTCTCAGAACACTTCATTTGCATTCTGTCCTCTGATTGTTTCAACTCGTGGGCTCCTGCCAATTCTTAATTACACAGACTTGGAGAGGGAAGCAAAGCCAATGGCTTCAAGAATCAACACAAGTTTCATGAATGGCACATCTAAGCCATGTTGCCAACCAAACATTTAGCTTTTCGTCACCTCGACTCGGTTTCATAAGTGTTGAAAGTCACGGAATCCCGCAATTCTGTGGCCTCATTCTCAAGGCTATCTTCTATAATACACCACTCAAAAAAATAAGGGAACAAGTAATCATCACAGCATAACACCAAGTCAGTTACACTTCAGGCATATTAATCTGTACAGTTAGGAAGCCTAAGCGGTTGTGAATCACTGTCTCCTTTTTTGGTGCAAATGAAAGTGACAGCAGGTGCACCGGAGAGAGGAAACAGCAAAACCACCCCAATAAGGGAATGGTTTTGCAGGTGGTGGCCACGGACGATTGCTCTCTCCTTATCCTTCCTGACTGATTCTTCTCTAGTTTTGCCTTTTGCTAGTGTCCTTGTCACTACTGGTATTATGAGGCGCTCCCTGCAGCCCAGTTAATGTAGAGTAGGAAGTCCAGCTCCTCCAGGATGTCACATCCATACGTGCTATCAGAAGAACCAGAAGGACCAGTATCTGCTTCTTTGTGCGAGGAGGAACAGGAGGAAACAGACTCTATGAGGGTGGCATGAGGGCCCGTCATCCTCTAGTGGGACCTGTGCTCACAGCCCAGCACCGTGCAGCTCGATTGGTATTCGTGAAAGAGTCTGGAGGCACCGTGGTGAACGTCATTCTGCCTGCAATATCATCCAGCATGACCGGTTTGGCTGCTGGTTTGGAGAGAAACACAAAGTGCCCTCTGTGTATTCACTATGCAACCATCAACAACTCTGACCTGGTCATATATACGTCCCAGGGCATCATCCTGTGTCTGGTCCATAGCGAAATCGGAAAACCTGTTGAAGGTGGGATCCAGTATTGGGCCTTCCACGGGAAGAAGGAGAGAGGAGGTGAGTCCCAGAACTCGTTCCTTCCCCTGGGTCCAACAGGGTACTGTTGGCTGCTACACGACTGGAGTCAGAGGGAAGGCTGTCCCTGCCCCGCTCATCACCTGCAGTCACTAATGGTGATCGGTCCCAAGAGACATGTCCCAATTGTGCCCCAGCCAAATCAGACAATGAGAGCCTAGGATCTTTAATATTGGACAGAAATTCAGAGCAGCCGCAACACCGGGCAGTACGTTCAAAGATGATGAAGAAAGCCTCTGGGTCGTCCTCCGGTCCCATCTTTGGAACCTGCAGACCTGCCCAAGCTGGGTTTGCTGCGGCCACAGCAGGGTTAGGTGCAGGAGTTGGTACTTGAAGTTGCTGGACAAGCGTCTCGAGAGTTTGTTGTTTTTGAGCCTGCAGCTTCACCACTGGGGCCAACAACTGTTCCACTGGAGACGCCTCCATAGCTGTCCTTCCGGGTACAGAGTTCAGGGTAAGTATGTCACAAAGCTTCCCCACATTGGCCACCAATTGTAAATGCCGGACACAATAAACGGAGAGAGTCTCGGGTTCCGGCGGTGTCCGAGCTTTATTGGGGTTCACAATAGTCCAACAGAAAAAAACACAAAAAGGGGAAAACAAGGCAAAACCAGCACACAAAACATCCACATAAACAGGGTGCTCCGGGCAGTCAGAGGTAGGATCACCAGTCCTCCTTCTCAATGGTTAGCTGTCTCCCTCAGGGAAGGAGAGGGATTAAATAGATGAAGCACACCTGCCAATGACGTCACAGTCGCCTCAGTGCTCATTGCATGCAGCCGTGAGCTCACAAGCTGTCTGCGAAGCAGCGGACAACACGGCTGCAACACATGAGCACCTAATTAGTGTGCGTCAGCAGCAGCCATGCCGTGACAGACAGCGTCCTGCCAAAATCACAATAAGATGTATAAAAGTACAGAAAAACAAAATGTAATAAACTATAAATGATCTTTAATACATAGAACTAAAGAAAATAGGTTTAGTGTTTACAGATTCCTTTTTGGAAATACAATGACATGCATTACAAATGAGTATTTACATTTTATTTACAGCTGGTGCTCATGTGTCACTGTGCCCCTCAGGCTGTGGCAGGTGGTGACATATTGGGCAGCCAGGGAGGCTGTGTGTCCCTCCTCCAGGAGGACTGACCATTTTAATTTTTTCTCAGTTTTGTCAAAGGTAGGGTGGCATTCATTATTTTGTTAAGGAATGTGTCCCTTATTTTGGGCATATTTATTGCATTGCAGGAGGAAGTGCAACTCTCTCTCTCTGTCTCTTTCTCTCTCTGTGTGCGTCCGTCTGTCACTGGAGGCGTTTGTCGTCCCCGTCCAGTGACTCCCTCTTAACTCCCCCGGCCCCCTGGAGCGTGACCTACAGCCGAAGGGAGCGCCTGAGGGCTGGTTGGAAGCATCTTGGACTCGGGTTCCTCTTCATCACCAGAAGGGGGAGCCGGAGTAGATTCCTGCAGAGATTGACACTTGTTTTTTTGTTTCAGTAGAAACAGTGCGGAGGCGACCCTAATCCTGGTGGGGGGAGGTGTTTAAAAAAAAAAAGTTTTATCTTCTTCATAATGACATTATCCTTCAAGAAAAGACAAAGGGCATCAGATGATCAATACGTTAATACATCTCTTATAATCTCTCTTTAAAATACCAACTATTACAATGTTAACCATACATAAACAAAACAACCTATGCTTTTGTTTTTAATGTTGCTAGATCTCACAGTGATAAAATAAGGAAGATATGGTTTAACCAAAGTTGATAAAACATTTCTTGGCAGAGCGCAAACAGAGGACATGTAAATAGGCTGACATTAAATTAAAGATAAGATTCTAAATAAGCTATCTTTTCTCTTCAGTCATGATGAGGAAAAATTAATAACTTGAATAATTTCATTCAGAATGACAAAGTTGCTCAATGTAAGCGCATTTTTCAGAGTAACGTTAGCACAGCTTCCTACAAATTGTCTGATAGATAAGATTAAAAAAGAAATCAGCTATCGGCTATGTTACAAATGAGAATTATACTATTAATATTGTACATTTATGATCATTATGTTTGTAGTTTGGATATGTCGATAATATATTTGACAGTAAATGGGTTTTATACGTTGTGTCCAAAAAAACAAAACAAAAACCCATCCCAATTTGCGTTACGTGATCGGGACCACTCCGTGGACCACAGTGCCGAGGTCCGGACCACTCAGTCGCTGTGATCCAGACCTTGGACCAAAAAATGCTACAACCCCTACTGCTCCGCTGTGTCAGTTGTTGCTGTAACTGAATCACAAAACTGGGTTTTGATGTGCTCCCCACGTGCGTGTTTACAACGTCACTGAAGAAAAAAAACATTGAATCTGGAACACTGACGAGAATTGGAAGAAGCCGTGGCTGTGGCTAACTGTGTCTGTGAGTAGTATAGATGGCAGCATCACTTATTTTGACAGCCGGAAGTCCCGCCCTCCCTATGTACCTTTGAACTGGAACTCCTCTCTCCTTCCCAGCACCACCCTGGGTTACCCTTTGACCCTCCCTCCTTATGTACCATTGAACCGGAACTCCTCTCTCCTTCCCAGCACCCCCCAGGGTTACCATTTGACCCTCCCTTGTCAGCCATCTTGGATGATATCAGCCATTTTGGCTGATATCGACCATTTGTAAGGTCATAGGTCATCTGGTAAGATGGTAGCCATTTTGTTAGGGTGACATCCATCATGGTGAATGTCCAAGGGCACCTCACCCTGCTGGTGTGGAGGTGTAATGTTTAATAGCATAAACTGTGTTTTTAAGGTTATATTGTTTTATGATACTGTGTTGGTAAATTAAAAAATAAGAAAATTAAAGTTTAATATATTTTAGGTTATATTGTTTTATGATACTGTTTAAGTAAATAAAAAGAGAATAAGAAAAGTTTTAAATACATATATATATTTAAAGTTATATTGTTTTATGATACTGTTTTAGTAAATAAAAAGAGAATAAAAGTTTTAAATACAGATTTATATATATATATTTTAGTTTAAATTGTTTTATGATACTGTTTTAGTGAATTAAAAAATAAGAAAAATTAAAGTTTAATATATATATATACATATATATATAACAATAGGTTATATTGTTTTATGATACTGTTTTAGTAAATAAAAAGAGAATAAGAAAATAAAAGTTTGATATTTTATTTTAGGTTATAATGTTTTATGATTCGTTTTAGTAAATTAAAAAATAAGAAAAATAAACGTTGTATATATATTTAAGGTTATACTGTTTTATGATACTGTTTTAGTAAATTAAAAAAGAAACATTAATATTTACCCAGAGTGGGATTTGAACACACATGTGTTTTTAGTTTATGTTTTATGATTAGGCTTAGGATGATACTGTGTTGGCAAAATAAAAAGGTAAGAAAAAATCAATTAAGAAATGTATAGACTTACATATATTGCATGTCATTACATATATATTTAAGCAAACACTGATAAACACACATACCTATATCTCTTTAGTTTATATTTATCAATAGACAATAGAGAACAACAGTGAAATGTATAGAATTATTTCTGTACATTTTGACCAGCCCTGTACTTATTATATTTGTTACATTAGTGAATGCTCAAACGTAGCCTTAACATGTATCATATTTAAGAATATACTGCATTTCATTCCATTACACACACACACACACACACACAAACATATATATATATATATCTTGTAAGGTTTTATTTATCAATAGACACTAAAGACATGCACACCACTTTTCTTAGAGAGACACAGTGAAGCACTATTTGTGAATACTCATATGTAATAAATAATATATGTATATATGATTTGTTTGTGCTCAAATGTATAGAATTAATAAAATACACACACACACACACACACACACACACAATGGTGACTTTTATTGTGACAAACAAGCATTTTACAACATGGAACATAGTCAGAAGTAGAAAAAGATACTCCATGAAATGTTGTATAGATACTTGTAATCATTAATTTCTGGTTCACAACACCAACATTGGACAGAAAGAAACACTGACCTGTACGGAGTAATGTCATTTCCAGCATATTCCATATATATTCTATTAAGTCTTTCACTCTTGGCTTCTTTTTCAAAGTTATACCAGGTTCTGGCGACAAAGTACATCAGGTATCTATTGTAAATAAAGTGAGAAACACTTAAGTTTCTATTCCTTTGGAAATACCTTATTTTTCAAACCTACAAATACATGGTGACAACTGCAAGCATGACACACATACAAAACACAGAAATAGGGACCACATTGCAAGGATATAATAAGCACAGATGGTATTTTACTGCAAATTTTAAGTTTTGTAAAATTATTTATATAACTTCTAGGAATAATCTGCAAACTACATAGTGAAAATGCAATCAGTCTTCAGGAAACACACACAGCAGACTGAAATAAGCACAACGTCATATTTATATGAACCAAAACTGCATTCTACTAAACCCTGAAACTCTGAAAAATCACTACAAACTCTATGTTTTGTAAAATGGCTTATTTCACAGACACAGAAACAAATAGGCTCACCCTCAACATATTCCAACACTTACAAAAATTATGATGTAAACTTAAAGGTTTACCAGTAGTACAGGGGTATTATTAATCTATTCATGCAACTTTTAGACACTTGTCTAATACAGAGCTAACAACTGCATTGATAACGGGTAGCAGGGCTTTGACAATGCTGTGCAGTGGGGTTTAAAATGACTTTGTAGGCCAGGGCTTCAAAACCTTACCCCATTTTAACATTGTCAAATTAGCCTCCAACCCCTAAAATACTAAGACATGTTTTTTGTATCATATGTATCATGTTGTATTACTATGTACATTAATGTGGTTTATAATTTTGATTTAATTTGACATAATTGTATCATATTTTTAATTACAAATTCATATATATAAATAACAAATACTATATAATAATAGTAATAATAATGCAAAAACATATTAAGCAATCATATTTTTACTTACAAAATAATATATATAAAATAACAATATAATAATTTAATAATAATAATAATAATTTAAAAACATATTAAACAAAACTCACCCTGACTTTGTCACAACCTCAGGATGGGGAACCTCTGCTGTAGACCCTCATCCACTCTGTCAACAGTTTGTAGGTGACATGTGCAGAAACATGAAAACTCAGTCTTGGTGGGGTGTTTCTGTCCAGTGGTCTGATCTGATACAACTTTCTACTACATTTCATATTCTATTAAAATAGAACAAATTAGTAGTTCATAAAAAAGTGTTAAATCTGCTACTCTTATGAGTGTCTCTACAGCCCCTCATTGCTCCCTTGCATTACAGAGCATGACACGTGCTCTTCACATTGAAATTCACATTCATGTTGATGTAGGACTCGTCAAAACAAAACTGTACAAAAATACATGAAATACGTAAACAATACAAACATTAAGAACAGAAACCACTTTCAATCTGACATTTCACAGTATAGAAATTAAATAAGTTTGAATTACCTCATGGTTTTCCTCAGGCTCGGAGCCAGGCCCCATGTTGCCATCAGCGTCAGAAGCTGAGCGCTCTGTGTAAGATTCAGAATAACGTTCAGCTGTGTGCGGTGGAGAGGGGAAATGGCGATGCAGAGCAGGCAGAGTGTCTGTGAGACGGGTCTCTGTCCTGCTTGTCCTGCAGAGCCTCTCTTATCTGAAATGGCACTGGACACAACCAAAGCAGCAACGTCCCACAGGCAACAGGTCCTTAAGAGAGAACACTGTCAAATTTAACATTCAATAAAAGTCCACAGTTTTGACCATTTTCAGTTGAATTAATCCTCCGCATCAAATGCATTGAGACCATACACAGCTTTCAGATGCCTTGTACTTTAAGATATGTTGTATATTTAGGCTACCCTGTTATTGCTTGAATAAAATGTTATTTTAAGAGAGCAGTAAGAAAAAGGGGGAACAAAGATATATAATTCAATTAATAATTTTAAGCACTCTTGCTATTAGAAATAACTAAGATGAAGGCCTAAACTGGCTATCTAGTAACTGTTTAAAAATAAATGGTTTTCCGTGAGTGTGCTAAAGAAATGAACTTCTCATTTCTGTCATTACAGTGAACTAACTGGAATACGTACAGCATACACCTAACAATTGCTAAGAATTAAATGCTTTTCTTTATGAAATGTAAGATTAGTGCTCAAAATAATTAGACATCTATATTTCTACCTGGGCTTGATTATGTTGACAGTTTATGGCTGTGCTTTGCCATTAATCCAGATTTCACCTTGTTCTCTATGGGTTGGTTTCAGAGCATGATTAGCACTAGTTTAAGTACATTACTCAGAATATGTCACTCACCATTGTTTGGTATACAAAATGATTTAGCCTGAAGGACAATAAAGCATTGGTATATAGTACTATACTAGGCTAGCAAAAGTAATTTACCCATGTACATAAACAACCTACAGTCTGAATTCAACCTTCTTGGCTCTGTCTCACATGTACCAACTTTTAAAATCTCAATTTGACTTACTAGTAAAAGTTACAAAGTGAGAGGGATTTAACCATAGACAAAGAATGATAGGTTGCATATGCAACCCCGGTTATCTGAGAAAAGAAGGACTTCCCAAGGGGGAGGGGTTTTCAGCGTGCATCGCTGGAACGCATCAAAGACTTTTGTCTATCAAAGCTGCCATTGGCCCTTGTGCCCGTCACTCAAACAGGACCCTTCCACTTCCTGTTTGTATAAAAGGTGACGTCTGCACAAGGACTTCCTCTTTTTGCTGGGAGCTTGAACTCCCGCGCGAGCTTGCAACCCTTGGGCAGTGCTTCTTTTCTCAGATAACCGGGGTTTCATACGCAACCTATCGTTATCTTTCGAGTCAGAAGCACTGCCCAAGGGGGAGGGGTTACAGTATAACCAAACCGTCGCAAGGGAGGAGGCAGCGAGCTGGTAAGAGAGCCTGCCCCGAGGCGAACCTACTAGGAGCCGTACCAACTCTATGATAGAACCACAGGGGCCCCTTGGGCCACATCTGTGCTGCTCAGACGCGAAGACCACAGTCACGCTGAACTGGGAAGAAATAAGCAATGGTGTATCCACAGGCAACAAGACCTTGTGCCTACCATGAAGCCTAGTAATAGCAGCCTCCTGCTCTACTAGCAGGGCTAGGAGCAGGGCCAATACCCAGACCACACCATATAAGCACAGGGCGTAGTGTCGCAGCCCGTGCTCAACATACAGCGGGCTAACCAGACTAGATAGCCACTGCTGGATAGTTCAATTATGAATAATGGAACAATATACACAGTGGACCAACAAGAACCAACTCAAGTGCCTTCCGCTGGACACCACAGCAGTGGCCTCAGTACTAGCATAGCTAGGGCGGGGCCACAGACTGCTGGCAAAGGAACTATATACATAGCGAAGCACAAGTGCCCTCGCTAACAACAGGAGCAGTTGTCCATGCTAAACTTAATAAGGAGCGGACAAGCTCAACTGTATATTCTAAAGAACTATATACACTGCGGGGCGCAGGAGCCAGTTCATGCACCACACACAAGACACAGGAGCAGGTTACCCACTGCGGCAGCTAGCGGCAACAGATGCTCTACTGATGTCAATAAATGAACTATATACACAACGGGGCACAAGAGCAAACTCAAAGCCTACTGCTGAATACAGCAGCAGCGGCCCTCAGCACAGCTAGTATAGCTAGGGAGGGGCCAAGGCCTGCTGACAAAGGAACTATGTACAATGGCGGGGTACACGTGTAAAAAACACATGCACTCCCACCTATAGAATGAACTGTATACAAGTCACAGTCCGGTAGGAAGGGATAACGGTTCTGCATTGCTTTTCCCAAGCATGCTCAACAGGGGCAGACAGGGATAGAAAAGCCAGGAGCCAGTGCCTAACAGGCTACTGCGACTCAGCTGAAGCCAACACCGGATTCCCAATAGAAGGAACTGGGCCTTTCACGTCCAGCCTGTAGAACCGAACAAAGGTGTGCGGTGAGACCCAACTCGCAGCCGCACAGATGTCTGCCAGTGGGGCGCCTTGGAAAAAGGGCCCACGACGTGGCTACACCTTGAGTCGAGTAGGCCAGCAGGTGTTCAGGCACTGGGGCTCCAGTTGACTCATAAGCCGTGGTAATGGTGTCCACAATCCAGTGCGAGAGGCGCTGCTTTGAAAGCGCCCGGCCACAAACAATTGGTCCGAGCATCGAATGTCCTTGGTGCGCTTCAAATAGCACCTGAGAGCCCGCAGCAGGCACAACAGGTGTAGCCTACTCTCCTCCTCCAAAGAGAAGGGTGGAGGATGGAAAGCCATTAACTCAATAGGCCTGTTGATATGGAAAGGAGACATATCCTTCGGGAGGAATGCAGGATTAGGCCAAAGTGTAACCCTGGAACCATCTCCTGCAAAACGCACACACACAGGGTGAACAGACAGGGCATGTAACTCGCTCACACGTTTTGCTGACGTGATTGCCAGCAAAAACGCCGTCTTCAGTGACGCAAACCTTAAGTCATATGAGCAAGGGCTCAAATGGGGCCTTGGAAAGCGCGTCCAGCACTACATCAAGGCGCCATGCGGGCAAATTTCAGAAACTGCGCTGCTAAAAAATGAGGGCCCGGAGGCTCGCCATCAATCCTGACATGACATGAGGAGAGGGCGGCTAAATAAACCTTGAGCAGCCAGTAGGGCACAGATCTGGTCCATCCTGGAGCAGCATCTCGCCCCCTGTCTTTCAGGACGTGACTAGGACCCCCGGTCCCTGACAGAGGGGGCAGATCACGTCACCACTCCAAGCCGGTAGCATGCGGTGGCCACACGTGGCACAGCAGCGGGGACGGGAGGAGAAGGAACGGGGTCTCTCCATACCGTCAATACCACGCTCGTGCACTGCAACGTACGCGCGCAGCGAGCACTCCGGTCAGCCATCACCTTTTATACAAACAGGAAGTGGAAGGGTCCTGTTTGAGTGACGGGCACAAGGGCCAATGGCAGCTTTGATAGACAAAAGTCTTTGATGCGTTCCAGCGATGCACGCTGAAAACCCCTCCCCCTTGGGAAGTCCTTCTTTTCTCAGATAACCGGGGTTGCATATGCAACCTATCGTTCTTTGTCTATGGTTAAATCCCTCTCACTTTGTAACTTTTACTAGTAAGTCAAATTGAGATTTTAAAAGTTGGTACATGTGAGACAGAGCCAAGAAGGTTGAATTCAGACTGTAGGTTGTTTATGTACATGGGTAAATTACTTTTGCTAGCCTAGTATAGTACTATATACCAATGCTTTATTGTCCTTCAGGCTAAATCATTTTGTATACCAAACAATGGTGAGTGACATATTCTGAGTAATGTACTTAAACTAGTGCTAATCATGCTCTGAAACCAACCCATAGAGAACAAGGTGAAATCTGGATTAATGGCAAAGCACAGCCATAAACTGTCAACATAATCAAGCCCAGGTAGAAATATAGATGTCTAATTATTTTGAGCACTAATCTTACATTTCATAAAGAAAAGCATTTAATTCTTAGCAATTGTTAGGTGTATGCTGTACGTATTCCAGTTAGTTCACTGTAATGACAGAAATGAGAAGTTCATTTCTTTAGCACACTCACGGAAAACCATTTATTTTTAAACAGTTACTAGATAGCCAGTTTAGGCCTTCATCTTAGTTATTTCTAATGGCAAGAGTGCTTAAAATTATTAATTGAATTATATATCTTTGTTCCCCCTTTTTCTTACTGCTCTCTTAAAATAACATTTTATTCAAGCAATAACAGGGTAGCCTAAATATACAACATATCTTAAAGTACAAGGCATCTGAAAGCTGTGTATGGTCTCAATGCATTTGATGCGGAGGATTAATTCAACTGAAAATGGTCAAAACTGTGGACTTTTATTGAATGTTAAATTTGACAGTGTTCTCTCTTAAGGACCTGTTGCCTGTGGGACGTTGCTGCTTTGGTTGTGTCCAGTGCCATTTCAGATAAGAGAGGCTCTGCAGGACAAGCAGGACAGAGACCCGTCTCACAGACACTCTGCCTGCTCTGCATCGCCATTTCCCCTCTCCACCGCACACAGCTGAACGTTATTCTGAATCTTACACAGAGCGCTCAGCTTCTGACGCTGATGGCAACATGGGGCCTGGCTCCGAGCCTGAGGAAAACCATGAGGTAATTCAAACTTATTTAATTTCTATACTGTGAAATGTCAGATTGAAAGTGGTTTCTGTTCTTAATGTTTGTATTGTTTACGTATTTCATGTATTTTTGTACAGTTTTGTGTTGACGAGTCCTACATCAACATGAATGTGAAATTCAATGTGAAGAGCACGTGTCATGCTCTGTAATGCAAGGGAGCAATGAGGGGCTGTAGAGACACTCATAAGAGTAGCAGATTTAACACTTTTTTATGAACTACTAATTTGTTCTATTTTAATAGAATATGAAATGTAGTAGAAAGTTGTATCAGATCAGACCACTGGACAGAAACACCCCACCAAGACTGAGTTTTCATGTTTCTGCACATGTCACCTACAAACTGTTGACAGAGTGGATGAGGGTCTACAGCAGAGGTTCCCCATCCTGAGGTTGTGACAAAGTCAGGGTGAGTTTTGTTTAATATGTTTTTAAATTATTATTATTATTATTAAATTATTATATTGTTATTTTATATATATTATTTTGTAAGTAAAAATATGATTGCTTAATATGTTTTTGCATTATTATTACTATTATTATATAGTATTTGTTATTTATATATATGAATTTGTAATTAAAAATATGATACAATTATGTCAAATTAAATCAAAATTATAAACCACATTAATGTACATAGTAATACAACATGATACATATGATACAAAAAACATGTCTTAGTATTTTAGGGGTTGGAGGCTAATTTGACAATGTTAAAATGGGGTAAGGTTTTGAAGCCCTGGCCTACAAAGTCATTTTAAACCCCACTGCACAGCATTGTCAAAGCCCTGCTACCCGTTATCAATGCAGTTGTTAGCTCTGTATTAGACAAGTGTCTAAAAGTTGCATGAATAGATTAATAATACCCCTGTACTACTGGTAAACCTTTAAGTTTACATCATAATTTTTGTAAGTGTTGGAATATGTTGAGGGTGAGCCTATTTGTTTCTGTGTCTGTGAAATAAGCCATTTTACAAAACATAGAGTTTGTAGTGATTTTTCAGAGTTTCAGGGTTTAGTAGAATGCAGTTTTGGTTCATATAAATATGACGTTGTGCTTATTTCAGTCTGCTGTGTGTGTTTCCTGAAGACTGATTGCATTTTCACTATGTAGTTTGCAGATTATTCCTAGAAGTTATATAAATAATTTTACAAAACTTAAAATTTGCAGTAAAATACCATCTGTGCTGTTTATATCCTTGCAATGTGGTCCCTATTTCTGTGTTTTGTATGTGTGTCATGCTTGCAGTTGTCACCATGTATTTGTAGGTTTGAAAAATAAGGTATTTCCAAAGGAATAGAAACTTAAGTGTTTCTCACTTTATTTACAATAGATACCTGATGTACTTTGTCGCCAGAACCTGGTATAACTTTGAAAAAGAAGCCAAGAGTGAAAGACTTAATAGAATATATATGGAATATGCTGGAAATGACATGACTCCGTACAGGTCAGTGTTTCTTTCTGTCCAATGTTGGTGTTGTGAACCAGAAATTAATGATTACAAGTATCTATACAACATTTCATGGAGTATCTTTTTCTACTTCTGACTATGTTCCATGTTGTAAAATGCTTGTTTGTCACAATAAAAGTCACCATTGTGTGTGTGTGTGTGTGTGTGTGTATTTTATTAATTCTATACATTTGAGCACAAACAAATCATATATACATATATTATTTATTACATATGAGTATTCACAAATAGTGCTTCACTGTGTCTCTCTAAGAAAAGTGGTGTGCATGTCTTTAGTGTCTATTGATAAATAAAACCTTACAAGATATATATATATATATATATATATATATATATATATATATATATATATATATATATATATATATATATATGTTTGTTTGTGTGTGTGTGTGTGTGTGTGTGTAATGGAATGAAATGCAGTATATTCTTAAATATGATACATGTTAAGGCTACGTTTGAGCATTCACTAATGTAACAAATATAATAAGTACAGGGCTGGTCAAAATGTACAGAAATAATTCTATACATTTCACTGTTGTTCTCTATTGTCTATTGATAAATATAAACTAAAGAGATATAGGTATGTGTGTTTATCAGTGTTTGCTTAAATATATATGTAATGACATGCAATATATGTAAGTCTATACATTTCTTAATTGATTTTTTCTTACCTTTTTATTTTGCCAACACAGTATCATCCTAAGCCTAATCATAAAACATATAAACTAAAAACACATGTGGGTTCAAATCCCACTCTGGGTAAATATTCATGTTTCTTTTTTAATTTACTAAAACAGTATCATAAAACAGTATAACCTTAAATATATATACAACGTTTATTTTTCTTATTTTTTAATTTACTAAAACAGTATAATCAAACATAATCTAAAATAAAATGTATATGTGTATTTACAACTTTTATTTTTCTCAAATGTATACAATATAACCTTGTATATATATAAAACTTTTATTTTTCTTATTTTTTAATTTACTAAAACGAATCATAAAACATTATAACCTAAAATAAAATATAAAACTTTTATTTTCTTATTCTCTATATAACCTTAAATATATATATATATATATATGTATTTAAAACTTTTCTTATTTTTTAATTTACCAAAACAGTTTCATAAAACAATATAACCTAATATATATATATATATATATATATATATATATATAACTTTTCTTATTCTTTTTATTTACTTAAACAGTATCATAAAACATTATAACCTAAAATATATAAAACTTTTATTTTCTTATTTCTTAATCTTCCAACACAGTATCATAAAACAATATAACCTTAAAAACACAGTTTACGCTATTAAACATTACATCTCCACACCAGCAGGGTGAGGTGCACTTGGACACTCACCATGATGGATGTCACCCTAACAAAATAGCTACCATCTTACCAGATGACCTATGACCTTACAAATGGCCGATGTCAGCCAAGATGGCTGACATCCAAAATAGCCAATATCATCCAAGATGGCTGACAAGGGAGGGTCAAATGATAACCTAAGGGGGGTGCTGGGAAGGAGAGAGGAGTTTCGGTTCAAAGGTACATAGGGAGGGCGAGACTTCCAGCTGTCAAAATAAGTGATGCCGCCATCTATACTACTTCTGTGGCTGTCTGTGGCTGGACCGGAGGGTTGGACCTGGGTTTCTCTTCATTACGAATACATCTTTCGATTTCTATTATGTCATCGCTGATATAGCAGTGAAGTGAGAGGAAGAGGAAGGGATAGCACGTGTGTGGGCTCACTGGCTGCCTCAGCTGGAATGGGTGAATGAGAGAGTGCAGGAACGGAACGCAGGAAATATACAATTGTATGTGACAGGCCGCTGTCTGTCACGGCACGGCTGCTGCTGACGTCTACTGATGAGGTGCTCATGTGCCACAGCTGTGTTGTCGCTGCCTCGCTAACAGGCTGTGGACTCACGGTTGCGGACAATGAGCACCGAGGCCATTGTGACGTCAGTGGCAGCTGTGCCTTCTCTATTTAATCCCTCTCCTTCCCAGACGGAGGCAGCTAACCCGCCGAGAAGGAGGACTGACACTCCCAACCCTGACTGCCCGGAGCACCCTGTTTTGTGTGGACGTTTCGTTTTGGTTGTTTTTACCCCTTGTATCTTGTCCCGTTTACCCTGTGAACCACAATAAAGCCCGGACACCAACGGAACCAGAGATTCTCTCCCTCCCTGTGTCTGGCTTTTACATTGTATTATGCATATTCTGAATCGATATGTAATGTATATTAATGATTTATTGATTGAAAGAGTTCTGTTTCTTCTGGCTAAACTTGTTTGCACATTGAATATTGAATTGTAGTGTGTGTGTGTGTGTGTGTGTGTGTGTGTGTGTGTGTGTGTGTGTGTGTGTGTGTGTGTGTGTGTGTGTGTGTGTGTGTCACTAGAAGTCCAGCACACTATCCATTGTGGCACAGAACCACAAAACTGTACGATGAAGATTCTCTTCTGCATGCCTGCAGATGACCGGGCGTCTCAGCCCGTGCCAGCAGGGTTAGGCAAGATCTTGCAAGCCCATCCCTCCCGACAAGCGTGGTTTATACTCTGTCCGATTCCACCGTCTTGATTTCTGTTGCAGCCACTTTCCATGCTTTGCTCACTCGAGAGGCAGCCAGGTTAAGCGGGCAATAATGCACAAGTAGCTCTGTCTTGCGAATCTTGGAACTGTCCATTGGACGTACACGGCGTCAGTCGTCAAGAAATGTCAAACAAGGAATGCCCACGACGAAGGTGGGATAGAAAGCCACGTGTGCAAAACACAACGGCTTAGTAGTCCATGGCCTTAAGTACAAGGCCACCTGATCCAGCTGTTCCCGGAGATGCAACTGACACGGAGGGGGACTGGTACAGTGACATTGGCTAGGAAAAGAAGCAGCGTATGAGGTCTTGAGAGTCAGGCAAGGATTTGGGACAAAGTCAGCATTCCAGAAAAGTAAGAAGTGAAGGTCTCAGCGAGGCACTTGACTGCAAGATACCTCTGGCTGTCCAACACACTATACATTGCACCACAGAGCCACATGAACAACTGGTGATGATGCTCTTCTGCACGCCTACTGATGACGGGGCATCTCAGCGTGCTTGTACAAGTAGCATTTTCAGATGTGTTTTTCAATCCCTGTCTCGCTGATATTGACACAAAAGGAAATGATGGGTTCTTCTTTTAGATTATGCGGCTCATGTTGACTTGACTGTGAGGGGAAGTATTTGTCAAGCACACTGTCTGTGTGTCTGTCTGTCTATCTGTGGCTGTCTGTGTGTGTCTGTGCTTGTGTGTGTGTGTCTCTGTGTGTGATGTGGGACAGTGCCCTGTCTGAGTGCCAAATATATTATATTCCCACCATTGTTGCAGCAAGATTGTGTAACCCATATATGAATTTAAGCTTTGTGTATGGCTCCGGAGAGGACAGGTACAGTAGTTCTGTGCAGGTGATTTTTAGAAAAACATTTTCATCCAAGGACATAGAAAGAACATAATGTAAGACACAGGAGACGTGTGTGTTAAAGTTTGAGGTACCTCATTACCATCATCTAGTTGCCCAGAAACCAAAGGGAGTCCTTTTGTATATGATAGCAAGTTCTTTAGAAAAACTTTAGATGTGTCTTGCCCAGTGACCATCTCCGGAGCGCTTCGTTGTAGCTCAATAAACTTTTTTGGTATTATTTCAGTTAAATCAGGTCCTGATTATTCCTTGTCCGCCTGTTTATTAAGGGAGTAAAATTTGTCCCTATCAGTGCGTCTGTGTCTGTGTCTCTGTGTGTGTGTGTCTGTGGAGGGTTGACATTTTTGATATCCGTAACATCACAGCAGATGAGCTGAACATGTTTCTCATTATGCACACTGGGCACACTATATTGAAAAGCGATAACACTACACACATATGAACACCAAACTATTGCTGAAACTTTAGTTATGCTAACTCTGAAAATGATAAAATGATCATCTGAAACACACAACAATAAAGCAAAGAACATCATTCCACAAAGCAAAGCGAGTACATACAAGGATACTGTAACATTGTAACTGTACGCATACACTTAAACTAGTTCAACTAATGTACAAGCACAATGACCATGAACTCAGACCCAATTCTTGGTGGGGGGGTTTAAGACTATAAAAGTCACTGGTGCCATCACTGGTATACATTGATTACAGATCGGGCCCTGTGTTCAGTGTGGCAACTGCTACCTTCCTACATACCAGAGGAGGCTGGTGCATAGAGGTGCGAGAGAGCAGTTCTGGATCAAACACACCTGCTGCTGCGCTCTGCTCTCCAATGCGCACTGCAGGTCAGTCTCAGAACCAGACAGTGCGCAGTAAGTTGACCATTGAAATACTCTTGCTGTGCTGGATTTTATTTCTGCTATGACACTGACAATTTGATGAATGGTGATAGCTAGTTTAGGGTTACCATACATCAGAGGAGGCTGGTCCACAGAGGCAGAGGAGGTTGCTCCTCCTCTATCTTTGAGTGTTTAGCTGTTACTGTTTCTTCAGTTATATTTGTACTATATTACCTTGTTATAGTGTTAAAATGTATTTTCATTTAATAGTGTGGTTTTTCAAAGTAAATAATTTTTATATACATTAATCATATTAACTAAAACAAATATGATATTCTTTTTAGTAAAAATAATACTAATCGTTAATGTTATTTATTGTTTGTTATTGATTGTTAAAAAAATATGTTTTAGCTCACAAGTTTTTGTGATCTTTTCTTGGTAAAGCATTTTAGCACCTTTTTGCCATGTATTGAACAAAGAAGTGCTTTTGCACAGTATATAATGTTACATAAGGGTCCAGGGATTGAATGTTACACTCATAACTTATTGTTCAGACATTAATACATAGATTTTGTTTTGCATGTAAATACTTGTTTGAGGTCATAACACTTTGTTGTAAAAGGGACTACTTAACATACAGTGTTAAAGATGCATTCTAGTGATGTTGGGGGGAGTTGTGTACCCATTCTCTCCAGTCAGGCATTTTCTTTGTTTTTGCATATTAAGGGGACCCTATTTTGTTCACTAATACCATTCCCTCTTGCACTGAACACATGCTCAAGGAATGTGTCCATATTGAAGCACTTTTGGGGGTGAGGCGGGTGGAAAAGTTGTCTGTATTGTCTTGTGTTCATGGCAAGAAGGCATCACCGTTGTCTATTGTGTTCATTTTAAAATACATTTGTCACTAGCAAATGGTAGCAAATATGGTGGTACATTAATGCTGGATTGTTATGAATAGCTCAGCTTATCCTTGTAATTTGCTTCAATCTTGACTTACAAACTGAGTTTTTAAAATCAATTTTAAAAGCATGCCCCCAGACCCCCCTAGCAGACCTCTCTGTAATAATCATGGCCTCCTTATGGCCCACACCCCATTTTCAAAATCCTAGAAATCACCCCTGTTCATCAGTGAAATTGTTTTTGTCCTGTTTTTCATGTTGTACAGAATTGATTTCTTATTATCATGGTTGTACAGTAAACTGTCCAATTTATTAATTCGGGACCGTTTAGGCTGGAGCTTAGGCTCACTCAAATCTTCCTCTTGAAAGTGGCGACTGCAGACGCTAGTATGAGGGGTTATGCTGAACTGCTCACACCAAATATTTTGTATCCACTTTTTGAGAGTATCTTCCATGGCAGGGAAAGTATGAAAAGAAAGCTCAACACGCAGTTGAACTAGAGGAAGCCTCACGCAGCGGGACATCTGATACCCCACTCCCCCGCTGTTATTGTGAAAATGGTGCGGTCGAAACACTTGGCCAGTCAGATGTGCGGAACACACTGATGTGCATTTTGCAGCTCAGCAAAGCGGAAACTGACTAGCGAGTCAAAATGCCTCACCAAAGGCAAAAATCAGGGGACAGAGAGGAAAAGGAATCGAAAGAAGCAGAGAGGCAATGGCCACATTTCTTGCAAAGCATGAACACCAGGTATGATAGGCGAAGCTGAACATGGCAAAAGTGAGGAGCTGGTAGACTAGCAAATAAAACGTCAGCTAGAAAGCTTAACCTTTAAGTAACGTTAGCACATTCACTTCACTAGATAAGAAAAAAAAAAACACTGCTTCACTGGCCATGAGAAGGGCTGTGTACCAACCCGGTATTAAACGGGCCCCGGTGCTAAATGATTAAAGACTGTAGTATTGATGAACTCCGACGTTACGGTTCTTTTGAACGTGTCGGTGTCATTGGAAATCACGCAGCTGCAGCCGCTGCTCTGCTCTGTCGGACTGACAGACACACACACACACACACACACACACACACACACTATGGCAGGGATGGCGAACCCGTAATGCAACGTCTGAATTTCAGTGTGAATACATATACAATAAAATAGCACCCTTCCCAGTAGCTAGAAATACCACGCATTAGGCTGCTATGAGTTAGATCATGGGTTTTCAAACCGGTCCTGGAGTACCCCCTGCCCTGCTGGTTTTTGTTCCAATTTAGGTTTTAATTACTTAATTGAATGGTATATTGCTTTGTTAGGTCAATTAAGGATTCAATTAAGCAATTTAAGACCCCAGTTGCAGTGAACATTTTGTCAGGGTTCACATCGCAAAAAGTGAGACAAATTCACCTCCATTTGCGATGTATTTTCTTCATCGATTCGTTGATTCTACGATGCATTAAAATACGTTTTTCCGACCCAAATCAAGCATCGAAAATGCTTATAAGCAATGCTGAGGTACCTCCCCTTTAAGAAACGCGTTTTTTATTTTTTTATTGTGACGCCCGAGAGGCGGCCCGCACTCCGTGCCCTGTTACCCGAATCCCGTCCCTCATTGGCCAGCGGGTCTGTCACTCATACAGGGCAGGGCTGTAGCTTTCCAATTACACCAGACACGCCCATATCCGAGCACTTGGCTGCGCTGCGTGTTTGTGTGAGAGGCACAGAGCGCACATGGGGAAGACGGGGCGCACACAGAATAGAGGCGATTCACAGACAGCACAAAGACGCCATACAGCACGAAAAAACAAATACAAAGTAGAAAAAATGCAATCTGACAAAATAAATAAAACAAATCAGCTTTCAGAAACAAATCATACATGCGGAGTCTGTTTACAGCACTATGAAAGCCACTGACAGTGTGTTGTTTGCAAGAATAAAACGCCAGGGCGGCGTGGTAGCTGGGATGAGTTACTGCATCAACATAGATAGGAGCTCTTGTAAAGAATAGCCTGTGTCTATGTAAGGCCTGAAGTGACAATATTCAAAAGCCAGATGTTTGGAATTCTGTTTCCCTGTTTAGCATTCTTATGTACTTGTATATAGTTATTCCGGCTGGTGGTAGTCTAATATAAATGGCTGTAATTTCTGTTCTGGAGGTCAGATTTGAGTAGTTATTTTTACACAAGTTCATAAGACTTCGAAGTTTCACTGTCCAGTGTCAAAAGTCTACCTGGAGCACTAAAAAAGTGTTATATTTACAATAAATTCATTTTTTCTTATAAGCGCTTTTGATTTTCTTCACTTTTTTGAGTTCTGTATTAACTCTGGTGGGGCAAACACAATTATTTGTTATTTTCCGAATTTCCATTTTGTGCTGAGTGTTTCCATATAAGATACTTGCCTCTAGCCCTTGTAGTTACAGAGTTATATGACAACAGTAAAATCAGGCAAAAATGTGGGGCCTCAGTGGGTTAAATAAAGAAGTTGTATTGAAAGTCAATTGCATAACTGTATTAGTCAAGACAGATATTATGATCTGCATTCAGTCTGATGCTGAATGTTATGCATCTATAGAGTTTCAAACTTGTATTAGCACACCAGTTCCTCTCCTATGCAATGGTGAATGCAGGCATTATTTAATAAGTAGACAATGCAGTCAGAGTCTGTGAGCAGAGATGGATAGTACTGTGCAGGATTCTGGAAAGGCTTGACTACATACTACAGGAGAAGCATGGAAGTCTTGGTGGTATAACTTGGGTACAGGGATGAGCATAGGGCAGGATATTATCTACAGTCACACACCTGCAACATGCAATCATTAAACAACAATGCAAATATCTGTAAAATGCATTTCACAATCTAAAATGCATGCAAAGTAATGTAGATACGAATGCACATATCATATGTCATGAGAACAAATCATAATCACCACTTTTGATAATTGGTAGACCAATTTAAGTTGCTAATCAAGCAACTGGTGTTGCTAAGCAAAATTATATTTGATTAGCATAACTGCTATGCAAATTTGAGACAACAAAATGTACGCTGCAGTTGGAACAAAAACCAGCAGGGCAGGGGGTACTCCAGGACCGGTTTGAAAACCACTGGGTTAGACGATTGCACTGACTCCTTTTTTCACACGCAAAATTACATCGAGAGCAACAGACATGGACGGTCACTACTACTGAGTTCAGGCAATAATTACTATGCATGCTATTTAAAGTCGTTCACATTGTCTGTCAAACCCAGCGGATTGTACATCACGCGTCACACTCCCCTCACACACACGCACACAAAGTAAGAGATAGAGAGACACCGAGAGAGACAGATAGAGAGAGAGAGCGCTACAGTAATTAACGGAGCACAAGAGGTGGCCGCCGAGGCCACACAAAACACGACAAAGTCAGCACAGTTTCCAAATCGACCCTATTATTTAAAATATATTCAAACTCGGCATTTACGTTTTCAAAGGAGCACAATCTGCCGGTTGTCGTGGTTGGATCGATCCATAATAATGCTAACAATGTTCCAATTTCCCAAATTACTTAGCTAGCTAGCGTTAACTAATTTGACTCAGATCAGTGTAATGTGTGATGCGCTGCATCACTACACTGCATGCTAACGCCCGCAGTTTCACGCAGCAATGACGCAGTGACGCAAATGGAACTGGCTGGCACTTATTCTGCTCGGTGATATTCTTGGTTGTTCCATGGTGGTGCTAAGGTGGGGCTGTAGCCTAACCAAGCCATACCCCGCTGCCGCCCCTGACGCTGTGCAAGATTTCTATGAGGGCAATTATTGCTGTGAGTGACCTAGACAGATGTCATCATGGGCAGACTCTCTCTCTATATATTTTTTTTCACAATAATGCATATTGTCTTGTGCATCATAATAATTTACCCTTGGCTAAATTACTGACCATGCCACTCGTTTCGCCCAAATAGTTTTAGATATAATGCGCACAACTCAGGTTTCCCCCTACAAGATCTTTTTAATCAAATAAAAGTAAGCAGAGACCGGAATAAATTGTACAAAATGTTTAACAGTTTATTACAAGGAAAAATCCAAGAATAAAAGCAGGATATGCAATAAACGATTCAATAATTATTCATCTTAAATGCCACAGGCGAACTGGGGTTAGTGAAGTAAAATAAACAAATAAACCACACTAAAAACCAAACTCTCAATGTGAAAACAAATCGTGATCATTGTAACAACTCAACTCCAAAAAAGAAACCATTCAAATAAGAAACCCCAACTACCCGTTCACCAAGTGGCAATTAGACAGATGACTTTTAAAACTATTGTACGTTACAAATCATAATATAACAGTAGTTTAAAGATGGATAAAAACAAAGCAAAAAATACATAAAATCCATTGTCAGAATGATTAAACAAAAGTTACCTAAAATGCAGTTTAAATACAGTTACCTCGGGGAGGACAGGTATGCAGAGCAGCTTCCTTCATCCAAATCCTGTCACAGACAGTTAGATGAGTTGGGAGCTGTGAACACAGGTGGGACTTGATAGGGGTGGGACACTTTCCTGGTTTTCTTCTATTTTTACCCCTTTCAGAGATCCCAGTTTAATACTAATGTCTAATCACATTAATCTGTGTCCCAGTCTGCCTCTTTCATATGATATGCAAGTATTACTGATGTAACAAATATCATTTTATTTTCTAGAAAGGGGTGAGGTGACACATTAGCTGACTAATGTAGGTAGAAACTTTTTTTTTTTAATCTATGTACTATTTGTCAATAGTGAAGTCATGCTGGATTCCAAGACGTGTCTCAGGCTGCCCTCTGACAGAGAAGGAGCTTATTAAGGGCATGTGTTGTGTGCAGGGTATTGTTATTGTTGTATTGCTATGACCAGCAGTACATATTGTGATATTGTGGAGCAGTGTAGCACAGTCACTCAGAGATGGCTCACACTCTGGGCCCTCATTCACCACAGCCCAACACTATAATGGGGATCCCAGACTGACGGGTAGTGGCAAAATAGTTTTCTGTTGGTCTCAGTGTAGGATGTTGTTAATATACACTGCACTGCTGGGTTTACAGGTCACAGTGAGTGTCTCTCCTGGCTGAACAGATTTCACTGATGGAGTCTGAGTCACAGTATACTGTCCGCTGGATTCTGGAAACGAAGAATAAAAACAATGCTTACATATATATGTAATATACATGAAAACAATCTGATTTGGTCTATGAGTTTGATGTGTGCCTGTTTAGATATTACAAAGAAATACATACAAAATGGAAATAATAAAATCAAAATAATTCCCACCCTGAGTGCAGAGTGTCCAGATTAACATGGTGATGAAAGTCATTGTTGATGTGTATTGTGTTGGCATGAAGGGCAGCTGTCAGTCATGAAGTGTTAAACTCACAGGCTATAAACACTCCCAGAGCACTGAAGCATGTGCTGCCGGTGCCAAGTGTCTCGTTGTCGGACCTGCTGCATGGATTCCCCAGATCACCGCTAGCTGTCACCCCTGTCTCAAGTTTTGTGGTTTCCCTTCTAATAATTTAATTATCAATTTCACCTGTCTACTGTCTCCCTGCCCTGCTGAGAAAATCAGCTCAGACCAGCTTCAATTCCAAGATGGTCTAAGGTGGTTCATGATGGGCAATGCTGGTCTATTGCTGGTCCAAGTTGGTTTAGCTGGTTTGATGCTGGTAAAGCTGGTAAATGACAATATGATGCTGGGAGATGGTCATTTGAAAGACCAACTTGGTCAAGCTGGTTGGTTGACCATGTAACCTGGCTAAACCTGGCTAAAGTGACCAGCTAAACTGGCAATGAGATGATCTTTCTTTCAGCCTTGATCAAGATCTAAAGCAATGTATGCTCAAGGTGGTTATTAGTGATCAATTATGAAGTTGCATGCACTTATCAATAATACACGAGAGTCAGGTTTAAAATCCCAATTATTTTATAATCTGCTATTATTGTTCTCCACAATCTTAAATAGCCTTAATTCCCTGTGTTATAGCTCATGTTTTCTTGTGTATTTGATATGCAAATTCCCATAAATCTCCAGCATTGTCATTTAAAAATAATAATAAAATATATAAATACAAAATGTTATGTTTTTTAATTAAATTCCTTTATTGAGAGTTGAACACAGAAGAGTAAAACAGCACTCCTTGCTCTAAGCCTCTCCCAGCATGCATGGAGAGTAGCCTTTTCTACCCTGAGTCTACACTCTGAAATGTGCTGGGTAATAATTTGAACCCAATCATTGGGTTGTGTGTTGAGTCTAGTTTCTTACTGCTCTGAGATCTCAACCCAGCGTGTGGGTTATTTCTCTTAACTACTCGCCGTCACCTGCAGGTAACCTGCACGCGTTACAATGAAGAGCGTTTCAAATCTCTAAGAAGCAGGTAAAGTTTCTGTAACGTACCGTGGGGCACAGGAACACGGGAACCAATTGCAGTGCGTGGTAGAAGTGGTCAGACAGTCGTGGGTCAGATACGATCAGATCAGGGCAATCAAGGGCAAGGCAAAGACGTGGTCGTGGTCACAGGCAAGAGTCAGGCGATCAGGCAAACAGGGGAAGAGCAAGGTCGTGGTCGGGAAGTCAAGGAAGCAAGGCTGAGACAATGCTAAACAAGAAAGAATGCTTGGAATTGTAGAAAGAGCTGACAGAACTTCACAATGTGTGAGAGACAGTGAGGGGTTTATAAGTGGAACAGAAAACCAGGTTGGGAGGTGCAGGGTGAATGGCAGCAGAGGGGCATTGTGGAAGTGCACATGGGTTTCAGGAATGTGATTGAATGATTGAATGAAGGGAGCTGGGAGAGGTGACTGGGAATGGGTGAGTAGTACAGGTAAGTCATATTTTTATTTTATTTTTAAATGTAGGCTATTATATTTAAATATTATAGAATTAAACTATATATATATTTATATATATATATATATGTGTGTGTGTGTGTGTGTGTGTGAACCCTGCAAATAGAAAAATAAAAATAGGTTGTAAGTTGCTGACTAGTGCTAATGTTTTTATATTTAACGTGTGTGTGTGTATATATATATATATATATATACACACACACAAACACAAACACACATATATATACACTGTATACAGTGGCTCTCAAAAGTATTCACTCCCCTTGGACTTTTCCACATTTCCTTGTGTTACAACAGGAAATCAGTTTTTGTAGTTTTTGCCACTGATCAACACAGAAAATGTCCATAATGTCAAAGTGAAAACTGCAAATTGTTCTAAATGAATTACAAATACAAAACAGAAAATAATTGAATGCATAAGTAATCACCCACTTCAGTCAATATTTGGTAGAGGCACCTTTGGCAGCAATTATAGCCATGAGTCTATGTGGATAAGTCTCTACCAGCTTTGCACATCTGGAAACAGCAATGTTTGCCCATTGTTTGTAAAATTGCTCAAGCTCCATCAAGTTGGATGGGGACCTTTGGTGAACAGCAATGTTCAAATCTTTCCACATATTCTCAATTGGATTGAGGCCCTGGCTTTGACTGGGCCACTCCAGGACATTCACCTTTTTGTTTTTAAGTCACTCCAGTGTGGCTTTGACTGTATGTTTGGGGTCATTGTCCTGCTGGAAGGTGAATCTTCTCCCAAGTCCCAGGTCTCTTGCAGACTCCAGCAGGTTTTCTTCCAGGGTTTCTCTGTACTTTGCTGCATCCATTTTGCCCTGTATTTGTCCTGATGCAGAGCATCCCCATAGCATGATGCTGCCAGCACCATGCTTCACGGTAGGGATGGTGTTCTCAGGATGATGTGCAGTGTTAGGCTTGCGCTAAACATAGTGCTTGGCGTTGAGGCCAAAAAGCTCTATTTTGGTCTTATCAGACTCATCTAGCCGAGATTTGATGTGAGTTTGTTTCAACAACGGCTTTCGTTTTGCCACTCTCCCATGAAGGCCACTTTTGTGAAGCACCCAGGCTATTGCTGCAGTCTGCACTGTCTCCCCCAACTCAGCCGTGGAAGACTGTAACTCTTGGTGGCCTCTGTGACTAGTGCCCTTCTTGCCCAGATACTCAGTTTTTGAGGATGACCTGATCTAGGCAGATTCACAGTCTTCACATTTTATCTCCATTTCTTAATAATGGCCTTTACTGTGTTCCAGGGGATATTCAATGCCTTGGAAACGTTCTTATTTCCTACCCCTGATTGGTGCTTTTAAAGAACCTTATTCCGGATTTGATTTAATGATGTAGTTTCTGTTAGGAATTGTACTAACCAACTGTGGGACTACTAGAATTACATTTTTATATTTTAATCAGAAGAATTCAAATAGTTTAAATAAAACAAATTAACTGTGTAACATGATTGTCACCGAAAGTTACAAAATTCAACAAAACAATCTGTAATTTGTATACAATACATTCACAATTAAACAAAATATACAAATTACATTTAATTTTACTTTATTTTCTCAACTCTGTCTTATCTTACTTTTAATAGGAAATGTAATGTATTTTTTACCCCTCATAAAATAACACAGTACCTAACCAAAATATTAGGAAATGGTATAAGGCAAGGCAAGGGAAAACAAAATCAAGCCATATGTATAGCTTGGTTATGTAACAGACAATCCAGAAAATATAGTAAAGTCTGTAAAAGAAACTCTCTGCACTGGACACGTTCGAAGCAAACATATGCTGACTTCACCAATTGTGCCATCCTATACTAAAGCACCAGTGTCATTGGACTTCTTTTGGTTTAGTTTATTCAATCAATAATCACAGGGTAGCCACAGAGTGCTTTACAGAGTGGTAAACACAACAAATGTACAGCAAAATAAAATAATACGTAAATACAAGTAAAATAAGTAAAATAAATATAGACCTGTAAACAGTTTACATGATCTAAAATAAAGTAAGTGAACATTTAAATAAATAAACCATTTAGGCACGGAGGAGAGAAAAACCAAAAACTAATAATGAATTAATAATATTGTGCATTATGTGAATAATGAATGGCAGAGATTGTTTTAGCAGTTTAGTGGATATAGGGTCTAGTGCGCAGGTTGTAGTATTCATTTTAGTAATTAAGGAGACCAATTCCTGGTGATTTACTGCGTTAAATGAGTCCAAGGTAGGCAGGGGCTGTGAAGGACTGCAGACATCGGCTATAGCATTTGTGTGTGTTTCCACTTCTGTCTGTTTTCTAATGCCGTTAACTTTGCTATTGAAATGATCCATGAAGTCATTGCAGATAATATTGGGGGGGATAACCTCTGAAGGCTTTAAATGCTGATTAGTAAGTGTCGATATTGTATTAAAAAGAAAACGCGGGTTATTCTTATGCGTCTCTATTCAATTAGAGTAGTAGGCAGACCTAGCAGAGGACAGGGCTTGCTTGTATCTTTTTATAATGCCATATGGAAGACCATATGGAAGTTTTGTTGCTCTCCATTTACGTTCATATCTACGGCATCCTGTTTAAAGTGAGCGAGTGTGTTCGTTAAACCATGGTGAGTGGTTTGTTGCTTTAATCTGTCGTGTCCTTAATGGAGCTACTGTATCTAAAGCAGTGCTTAGTGTATTGTTGAAATTATTTAATAATTCATCTACAGATCCCGTTTTGATAAAGCTAGCATTTGGCAACAGAGTAGTACACTTATGAATAGCAGTAGGATTTAGGCAGCAAGTTTCTATGTTCCTCTCCTGTGTGTCTGATTCTACTCCAGGCAGCTCAAATGTAATAAGGCAGTGGTCAGAAATCATCTGGTTCTGGGGTGATATTATTAAGTTGTGAATCTGTACCCCATGGCTAATAACTAGATCCAGTGTGTGATTGTGATGATGTGTGGGTCCTGACACATGCTGAGTGAAGCCTACAGACTCCAATAGGGACAAGAAACTAACACTGAGGGGGTCGTCTTTAATGTCAATATGTATGTTAAAGTCCCCCAAAATAATGAGTTTACCATGGTGTATGGCTAAGTCAGATAAGAGATCGCTAAATTTGGTCATAATACAGGAATAGGGGCCTGATGGCCTATAAACAGCTATAAGCTGAAGGTGGATTAAGCCTAAACCTGGTGAATTTCAAAAGATGTGAAGCTGTCAAATGGCTTAGTAGATAGGCGCAGGTCTGTGCGGTAGATGGTGGCTAGGCCCCCCCCCCACGGCCTGTTGTACGGGCCTTCTGGCATTAAGAGAAGTCAATAGGGGAGGCTTCTACTAATGGAATAGTGTCGTCTGGTCTTAACCAGGTCTCTCCAAGCCAATGAAAAATTACTGTTTTAATAGGATAACTATTCATTTTGTTTGTATAAGATTTAATTTCAGGATTATGTGATTTATTCGATGCCCCCAGGCATGGATCTACGATCGGGGTCAGGTTATGCTGGAAGTTACAGGCAGACTGCAGTGTAGGACTGTGAGGCTGCAGCCTGACCGGTGCTCTGAAGAGTCACGTTTTTATATTCTAATGAAAGAACCATTTGTTTATTGATAATACATATTTGGTGATTATACATATGATATCCATCCAAGACTTGGTCACCTGTTGCTCTTAGTACTTTCTTCAAATGTACTTAAACCAAGGAGTACAGTTTTTGAACCATTCAGGACGATTTTATTAATTTTCCTTTTTATAAAAAAAATGGTGGTTCAGTTAATTTGCTACAGAAATTCGATACCCTCTCAGTAATGTTGTGTAGATTGCTAAATGGAGAGTCTTTGACAGCATAAACATATTAACTGTGTAGTGGTGCACCTCAACAGCTTAACAAGCTTTCCATTTCCATTTTCAAAATAAGAAGCAGAATGTGCTCACAGGGCTCCCCAATTATTGACATTTGAGGCCAGAGGAGTAAATTGATGCACATTGAATGTCATATTTTTTTCTCCATAAAGGATCTGAACACGAATTACAAATTCTACAAGGATAAGGGCAGCAAAATGAGTATCCCGCTTATCAATTTCACTTTCTAACAATATATGCATTGGTTGCACAAGCAGAGCAAATTGAGCATTATTTAAGAAGCATCTTTCAATCACAAAGGCAACATGTTCCCTATGACCCACTGGGCTTTGGAAAGCTGTTCCTCTGCTCTATATCGGACCTCCGGATCATTTGTTTGTTGCTAATTGATTGGTTTAAACCGCAGGTGCGTACAATCCCCCAGGAAATTATATACTAGGCTGCAATTTAGTGCGTATCCTCCACTTGTGTTGCAATCTGACCCAAAGGGCAACACCTTTGAGTTACTAACTTAATCCTGTACCAATGTTTACATATTAGATAACTTTCACCATCTGCTGTCAGAGAAACAATGCACTATGTTTGGCAAAGCACTATGCTATGTACAGAACACACTTATTCCTGGGTAGCTGCTGCCATGCTGGAACAGGCTGGCACACAAAATCAGGCACCTGCAAAACAGTTTATATGTTATTGCTCAACTGTCATAAATTGTAGAATACATGATCTCGATAAAAGCTCAGACATTTATCACACAGGGCAAGCCAGCTAAGTGATGAAAGGAACCATAACCGATTTAATGTGCCTTTTCACAATTGCTGGCGCTCTGTGCCACGATCAGCCGTGTTCAGCCAGCATTAATGACACAGGCCGCTTGTCTAGAACGGCAACATGAATTGAGCACCATCAGAGTAAACAGACAGTCGCAGTGCGGGGGCTTCTGTAGACTTTCACAAGTATCCGAATTTACTTTTCTCGCTTTAATTCTGTGCTCTCTATATTATCGCTGGATCCAGGGTGGGGGGGGCGTGCTGGGCGTCCCAGGTGCTGCTCTCTTAGACCGAGGTGGAGCCCGAGTGGTAGTCTGAGGTCACCTTCTCTGTGGCACTCGTCACTTCCTTAGTTATTGTCATCATTGCCGCTGCTGGGGAAACTCTCCACTTTAACCGACACGTGGGATAGAAAGCCACGTGTGCAAAACACAACGGCTTAGTAGTCCATGGCCTTAAGTACAAGGCCACCTGATCCAGCTGTTCCCGGAGATGCAACTGACACGGAGGGGGACTGGTACAGTGACAGTGGCTAGGAAAAGAAGCAGGGTATGAGGTCTTGATAGTCAAGCAAGGATTTGGGACAAAGTTGGCATTCCAGAAAAGTAAGAAGTGAAGGCGTCAGCGAGGCACTTGACTGCAAGATACCTCTGGCTGTCACAAGGAAGCCCAGCAAGCTGTAAGCTTCATGAAGTGAGCACTGACTCTGGTGGGACTCGAACCCACAACCTTTGAATGACCACTGCCCTTTTCACTAGAAGTCCAACGCGCTATCCATTGCGCCACAGAGCCCCACAAGACGTTTATCGCCATACTGTTCTGCACGCCTACTGATGACGGGGCATCTCAGCGTGCTTGTACAAGTAGCATTTACAGATGTGTTTTTTTAATCCCTGTCTCGCTGATATTGAGACGAAAGGAAATGAATGGTTCTTCTTTTAGATAATGCGACTCATGTTGACTTGACTATGAGGGGAAGTATTTGTCAGGCACACTGTGTGTTTGTCTGTTTATCTGTGGCTGTCTTTGTGTCTGTGGCAGTCTGTCTGTGTGTGTGTGTCTGTCTGTGTGTCTATCTGTGGCTGTCTGTGTGTCTGTGGCAGTCTGTGCTTGTGGCTGTCTTGTGTGTGTGTCTGTGGCTGGACCGTTGGGGCTGGTTGGAAACATCATCGACCTGGGTTTCTCTTCATCACAAATACATCTTTCCCTGCCCACATGCCCGAATTGCTTTTCAGCTGGATCACAGCCTCGCCCCAGGTGGGCAAAACCTCCAAAAGTGGTACAAACTCATCCACGTATTGCAGTGTTTCTGGGAAAGCTGGCATAGTGAGTGAGAAAGTCAACCCTGACAGTGTGGCGAGAGACGGGAAGCCACGGAATTTATGCGCTCTGTGATGTCATAGAAGTCAGCTGTGAGAGAGTTCAGCGATGACATCTCAGATCTCTTTCACAGCTGACTTCTATGACATCACAGAGCGCATAAATTCCGTGGCTTCCCGTCTCTCGCCACACTGTCAGGGTCAACTGAAAAACATATTAATTGAACTTAATTTTTCAAGTTTTCACAACTATAAACCAAGTCTAATTGACAAAATAGTCATTCTTCCTCAACTTTCATTACTTACAGTGAGGGAAAAAAGTATTTGATCCCCTACTGATTTTGTACGTTTGCCCACTGACAAAGAAATGATCAGTCTATAATTTTAATGTTAGGTGTATTTTAACAGTGAGAGACAGAATAACAACAAAAAAATCCAGAAAAACGCATTTTAAAAAAGTTATAAATTGATTTGCATGTTAATGAGGGAAATAAGTATTTGATCTCCTATCAATCAGCAAGATTTCTGGCTCCGAGGTGTCTTTTATACAGGTAACGAGCTGACATTAGGAGCGCTCCTAATCTCAGCTCGTTACCTGTATAAAAGACACCTGTCCACAGAAGCAATCAATCAATCAGATTCCAAACTCTCCACCATGGCCAAGACCAAAGAGCTGTCCAAGGATGTCAGGGACAAGATTGTAGACCTACACAAGGCTGGAATGGGCTACAAGACCATCGCCAAGCAGCGTGGTGAGAAGGTGACAACAGTTGGTGCGATTATTCGCAAATGGAAGAAACACAAAATAACTGTCAGTCTCACTCGTTCTGGGGCTCCATGCAAGATCTCACCTTGTGGAGTTTCAATGATCATGAGAACGGTGAGGAATCAGCCCAGAACTACACGGGAGGATCTTGTTAATGATCTCAAGGCAGCTGGGACCATAGTCACCAAGAAAACAATTGGTAACACACTACGCCATGAAGGACTGAAATCCTGCAGCGCCCGCAAGGTCCCCCTTCTCAAGAAAGCACATGTACAGGCCCGTCTTAAGTTTGCCAATGAACATCTGAATGATTCAGAGGAGAACTGGGTGAAAGTGTTGTGGTCAGATGAGACCAAAATCGAGCTCTTTGGCATCAACTCAACTCGCCGTGTTTGGAGGAGGAGGAATGCTGCCTATGACCCCAAGAACACCATCCCCACCATCAAACATGGAGGTGGAAACATTATGCTTTGGGGGTGTTTTTCTGCTAAGGGGACAGGACAACTGCACCGCATCAAAGGGACGATGGACGGGGCCATGTACCGTCAAATCTTGGGTGAGAACCTCCTTCCCTCAGCCAGGGCATTGAAAATGGGTCGTGGATGGGTATTCCAGCATGACAATGACCCAAAACACACAGGAGTGGCTCAAAAAGAAGCACATTAAGGTCCAGGAGTGGCCTAGCCAGTTCTCCAGATCTTAATCCCATAGAAAATCTGTGGAGGGAGCTGAAGGTTCGAGTTACCAAACGTCAGCCTCGAACCCTTAATGACTTGGAGAGGATCTGCAAAGAGGAGTGGGACAAAATCCCTCCTGAGATGTGTGCAAACCTGGTGGCCAACTACAAGAAACGTCTGACCTCTGTGATTGCCAACAAGGGTTTTGCCACCAAGTACTAAGTCGAAGGGGTCAAATACTTATTTCCCTCATTAACATGCAAATCAATTTATAACTTTTGAAATGCATTTTTCTGGATTTTCTTGTTGTTATTCTGTCTCTCACTGCTAAAATACACCTACCATTAAAACTATAGACTGATCATTTAATTGTCAGTGGGCAAACGTACAAAATCAGCAGGGGATCAAATACTTTTTTCCCCCACTGTACTTATTAATTTCATTATTTGCAATCCACAAGTCCATCTATAATCATTCAAACGCGGGCTACTTCATCTTTTCTTGCATGATCAGCAACTTTATCCCATGCTAATTAATACAAAAAATTTCTCAACTCCGGTAAAGTAGTATGTCATCATGACGTGATGGTTTTGGCACATGCGCATTAAACAAAACGTTCATAGAACATATGTTTTGTGGTTACCTGAACACGTTATTTAAAGTTTTACAATTCTGTTCAAGTTGAGGTTGTTGTAACTCATCTTATTGTGTGGTGAGACACTGCAATTTCACAGAACATGATTTTACTTGTCCAATTTCCAAAACGAGCTCTCTTCAATCTCCGTTTCAAATCCATGTTGATTTGCGGGTAATCACTGTATCCACTCAATCTTACTACATTTGTAAGAAAACACCTGTAATGCTGTACAATGCATGTGTTTTTCAAGCACATGAAAGATTGTAGACAGGTAGAGATCGCCACTTGAGTGCCAGACTGACTCTATTGTAAAGGGAAGGCAGGATTATGTGTTATATTTGATTTATTATGTATTTAAATGACCAGTCAAAATAACCCGATTTTGGCTATTCTAGGTAAATGTGTTTATAACTTATTTATTTTCGTGTTTATGCAGCTAAAACGCTGTAGGCATGTTTAATACATATAGTTAGGAATAGTCACGAATGGGTATATGCGCAGTGTATTTTGGAACACAGTATAATTCAAATTTGAATAACCAAAACGGTCAAATTGACCGGCTCTGCGCTTGTAGTGTTAAATGTGGGTGTCATATCGTGGGCCGCACTTCCATGTGTGACGGGCCGCAGGTCGAGAACCACTGCCCTATTCAGAACAGGTTGGTCAGATAGGACCAGAACCAGTGCAGACCCAAAGAACAGAGGACGAGCGTTAGGCAGACAAACCCCAGGGCCCCAGGGCCACAGGTTAGTGCTTTCCTGGAGGTCTTTAGCTCCCCTGTATAATGGACCATTCCAGAGAGATTCCCCTTTGCAGTCAATATCATCAGCTCAGCAGTTTGCCAATACAGATCCCTGGGGAGGTGGGGGCTCAAATCCAGGACCAGGGTTAGCCACCCCTAGCATAAAGCAAAACATTACATGTGTTTAAATGGTTGAAGTCAATACAATGATTAATGAATTGATGTATTTATTGAGGTGGCTGTGACAGAGCAGCTATAGAGACTATTGCACTCCTTCACAGCAGCATCTCTGTTGCTTATATTAAGTTATACTAAGGTATGCTGAGCTGACGATATTGAGGTTTTTACTAAAGAAAAAACAGATAACATGCCACAGGTTAACAACCAGTCCAGTCAAACCCTAAGAGAGATCAGGATAAATGAGGAGGAGGTAGTAAAGGGACTAGCAGAATTAAAAACAAACAAATCACCTGGGCCAGATGGTATATTTCCAACAGTACGTAAAGAAATTATGGAAATGATTGTATTAATTATTTCTAAATAGCACTGGTTTCACTGTTTGTGAATGTTTTGATGGTTTTTTTATTTGTCAAATGCATTGACCGTTATTGTTCTTTTAAATGCATCAGATTGTTTTGATAGTTTTTTTTTGTTTGTTGTTTTTTACATTTCAGTTATTTTGACAATTTTTTCACCATTGCATAAATTAAATAGTCTAAAATGTGCTTTTTATTATTTTGTCTTGCTTTTCAAAGACAAAATCAATTACAAAACTACAATTAAAAAATATATATTTAAGACTGAACATTAAACACTGTGCCAACAAAGCACAATAAATAAAATAAAATAAAATAGATACATTTATATCTGGCCATCTTTGAGCCCCCCTTCTTGAATAGCCTACTGTGAAAGCCGGACACAAATAACGGGGAGAGAGAGAGGGAGAGTCTCCGGTTTCGGTTGTGTCCGGGCTTTATTGAGTTCAGGTATGTCAAAAAAGGGCGGAGATACAAAACAAAAACAAAATCAAAAGCAAAAGCAAAAAGTGTCCACAATCGGGGTGCTCCGGGCAGACAGGGGTAATAGACTCAGTCCACCTTCTTGTCGGTTAGCTGCTTCCGTCGGGGAGGGAGAGGGATTAAATAAACAGGGCACAGCCCACTTTATAGCGAGACACTCCTTTTCAATGGTGCTATATTTACGCTCCTGGGCGATAATTGTTTGCTTAGATAGAGGACGGGGTGTTCCTGACCCCCAACACTCTGGGACAGGACCGCGCCCACTCCAACTTCTGAGGCGTCGGTCTGTAGAATGAAAGGGAGAGAGAAGTCAAGGCATTTAAAAAAAGGGTGTTGGCAGAGGCGGTCCTTAATCGCCTGGAAAGCCACCTGGCACTGCTCCGTCCACTGGACCGTATCTGGAGCACCTTTTCGCGTCACTTCGGTCAGGGGGTAAGCCAGGGTGGCAAAGTCCGGCAGAAACTGGCGATAATACCCGGAAAACCCCCAAAACTGCCAAACTTCCTTTTTGGACTTAGGAGGCTGACAGGAGGCAATAGCGGTCACTTTGTCAACGACTGGCCGTACCTGCCCCCCTCCTAAGAGGTACCCCAGATACTTGGTCTCCCTCCTCCCAACTGTTCACTTGCCCGGGTTTTCCGTGAGCAGCGCCCAGCCGATCCAGCAACTCATCCACACGGGGCATCGGATAGGCATCAAACCTAGACACTGCATTGAGCTCCCTATAATCAACGCAGAATCTAGTGCTGCCGTCAGGCTTTGGCACCAAGACTATAGGGCTACACCATTCCGATTGTGACTTTTCAATGACTCCCAGCTCCAACATCTTCTGCACCTCTTCATTGACAGCCTACTTTTTGTAATAAGGGGTGCGATAGGGTTTGACACGCACGCAGGTGTCCAGTGCCGTGTGGATGTGGTGTTCAATGAGAGGTGTGAGCCCGGGTCGGTGAGAAAAGACATGCTGGAAGTGGCACAATAAAGAGCGAACCTGCTGTTTCTGGGCGTTTGTTAAATGGGCGTTTGTTAAATTGAGTTCAGTGCGAACCTCAGAAACAGCGGCTTCAGACTCTTTGTTGTGGGGGGAACTAGAAGCACCCAATGCTTCCTCCTCTCGCCACTTCTTCAGCATGTTCAGATGATAGATCTGCTTTTCCCACCGACGATCCGGGCGACACACCTCATAATCAACATCCCCTAAGCGGCGTGTGACCACAAAGGGTTCCTACCACTTAGCCAGCAGTTTAGATGTTGAATTTGGGAATAACACCAGTACCTTGTCCTTGGGTGAACGATCGTAACCGGGCTCTCCTGTTGTACATGCGCTGTTGTCGCTCCTGGGCCTGTAAGAGATGCGACTGTGCAAGTTTCCCCAGTGCCGATAGCCGATCTCTCAGGTGCAGGATGTGCTGTACCATAGAGGTCTGGGAGGGGGCGGTCGCCTCCCAGTCCTCCTTTATTAAGTCGAGGATGCCCCTCAGCCGCCTCCCGTACAGCAGCTCGAAGGGAGAGAAGCCGGTGGACATCTGGGGCACCTCGCGTACAGCGAACAGCAGGGGTGGCAATAACTTGTCCCAGTCCCGAGCGTCTGTGCTCACAAACTTACAGATCATGTTCTTTAGGGTTTTATTAAAGCGCTCCACTAGGGCGTCTGTCTGGGGATGATAGATTGAGGTCCTGATGGACTTTATCCCCAGCAGCCTACAGAGGTCTCGCATCACGCTTGACATGAATGGAGAGCCCTGATCTGTCAGGATTTCCTTTGGGATCCCCACCCGAGTGAAGACCTTAAACAGCTCCTCGGCGATCCTAGTCGCTGACATTGTCCGTAGATGAATTGCCTCCAGGTACCGAGTGGCATAGTCTACTATGACCAGCACAAATTGATACCCCGGGGAGCTTTTCTCCAACGGACCGATCAAATCCATCCCAATGTGCTCAAATGTTATCTCCATGAGAGGCAGCGGTACCAGCGGAGCCCGCGGTACTGCACTGGCATTGGTCTTCTGGCACTCCGGACAGGCAGCACACCATCTTTCTACCACCTTTTTGATGCCTGGCCAGAAGAATCGGTCCATTATCCGGCTTAAGGTCTTGTCACGACCCAGGTGACCTGCCCCAGCCAAATCAGATGAGAGCCTATGATCCTTAATATTAGATAGATAGTTTTCACTAGCGAGCACCCGGCCGGGCGATGTCCAGGCTGCCCGCAACGCCGGCACATCACCGTGGTTTTTCCAGGGGACCGCACACTGCCGGGAGAGAGAGAAAAAGAAGGAGCTAAGGAGACAGATTTGTTTTTGGGACGGGTAAGGCAAGAAGGGGAAGTGGGTTGGGGAGAAACATGTTTAGGTGTGGTGTTTGGCAACGTGCTGGTATCTAGGACAGTCGGGGTCTTGGGAACGGAAGGGAGGGTGCCTGCCATCGGGCATCAGAAGGTGGCATCGTCCCAGGCAATGATGGTTCTGTGCCAGCCTGGAGGCCTCCTCCAGGTCTTCGGGTTGGACGTGAGGACGTGGGAGATGGCAGATGAACTGCTCCAAGGCCACCAGGTCGGCAACTTCCGTGGCGGAGTGCTCCTCCGGCTTGAGCCAGCGGTGGCAGGCGCCGGAAGCCAGGTTCAAACCGGAGGCTTCTGAGCTTTCAGCGCTGGCCGTCTGACGGATGGATGGAGGCGTGTGTTCAAATCCCACTTCTAAAACACTGATTTATAACATCACCAATGCTAGGAATTACAAAAGTGTTCTTTTCACACTTGTGTGTAATGCATTTTGCAGCCATATTACATAAACATGAGCAAATGCCTGGCAGATAGATTGCTTTTGCTGGCCGGTTAGCTCAGTTGGTTACAGCGTGGTGCTAATAACACCAAGATCTTGGGTTCGATCCCCACATCAGCCAATGCCAATCCAAGGTGCTCGTTCGTCCAGTAAGTGTCATGTTTTTTGCAAGTTATAGACGACACTCCCTGAAGGCAAGCGTAGTAGTGCACTTAAGCAGTGGTAGGATCCACAAGACTTCATCAAGCCGTGTCAAAGTCGCCCATCTACATGCACACGGGAAAATGTCCTTTCTCTGCTTTGCTTTTCTCAGAACACTTCATTTGCATTCTGTCCTCTGATTGTTTCAACTCGTGGGCTCCTGCCAAATCCTAATTACACAGACTTGGAGAGGGAATCAAAGCCAATGGCTTCAAGAATCAACGCAAGTTTCATGAATGGCACATCTAAGCCATGTTGCCAACCAGACATTTAGCTGTTGGTCACCTCGACTCGGTTTCATAAGTGTTGAAAGTCACGGAATCCAGCAATTCTGGCATATCGATCTTTACAGTTAGGAAGCCTAAGCGGTTGTGAATCACTGTCTCCATTTTTGGTGCAAATGAAAGTGACAGCAGGTGCACCGGAGAGAGGCAACAGCAAGACAACCCCAAAAAGGGAATGGTTTTGCAGGTGGTGGCCACAGACGATTGCTCTCTCCTTATCCTTCCCGACTGATTCTTCTCTAGTTTTGCCTTTTGCTAGTGTCCTTGTCACTACTGGTATTATGAGGCGCTCCCTGCAGTCCATTCAGGTTGCACAGGTAGTCCAGCTCCTCCAGTATGGCACATCCATACGTGGCGCTTGAAGAAAGTTTGCTGTGTCTCCCAGTACAGTCTCAAAAGCATGAAGGTGGGAGAGTTACGAATTTTGCAATGTACGGTGAAGATTTTGAGGTTTCCTAGACTTCGATCACGGAGATCCGATGTGTGGTTTAAGTGTCCCCGCAGTTTTGTTGAGCACTATATAATCTCCCGGTGGACGTGTACATCCTGTCAGAATGGCCGAGTGGTCTAAGGCGCCAGACTCAAGGTGTTGTTCCCTCGAAGAGTCTAGAAGGGTTTTCTGGTCTCCTGATGGAGCCGTGGGTTCAAATCCCACTTCTGACAGATTGATTTATAGCATCAGCAATGCTAGGAATTGCAAAAGTGTTCTTTTCACACTTGTGTGTAATACATTTTGCAGGCATATTACATAAACATGAGCAAATGCTTGGCAGAAAGATTGCTTTTGCTGGCTGGATAGCTCAGTTGGTTAGAGCATGGCGTTAATAATTACAAGGTCTTGGTTTCGATCCTCACATCGACCAAGGCCAATCCAAGGTGCTTGTCTGCCTAGTACGAGTCCTATTTTTTGAAAGTTATAGACGACACTCCCTTAAGGCAAGCGTAGTAGTGCACTTAAGCAGTGGTAGGATCCACAAGACGTCATCAAGCCGTGTCAAAGTCGGCCATCTACATGCACACGGGAAAATGTCCTTTCTCTGCTTTGCTTTTCTCAGAACACTTCATTTGCATTCTGTCCTCTGATTGTTTCAACTCGTGGGCTCCTACCAATTCCTTATTACACAGATTTGGAGAGGGAAGCAAAGCCAGTGGCTTCAAGAATCAACGCAAGTTTCATGAATGGCACATCTAAGCCATGTTGCCAACCAGACATTTAGCTGTTGGTCACCTCGACTCGGTTTCATAAGTGTTGAAAGTCACGGAATCCTGCAATTCTGTGGCCTCATTCTCAAGGCTATCTTCTATAATACACCACTCAAAAAAATAGGGGAACAAGTAATCATCACAGCATAACACCAAGTCAGATACACTTCAGGCATATCAATCTTTACAGTTAGGAAGCCTAAGCGGTTGTGAATCACTGTCTCCATTTTTGGTGCAAATGAAAGTGACAGCAGGTGCACCGGAGAGAGGCAACAGCAAGACAACCCCAAAAAGGGAATGGTTTTGCAGGTGGTGGCCACAGACGATTGCTCTCTCCTTATCCTTCCCGACTGATTCTTCTCTCGTTTTGCCTTTTGCTAGTGTCCTTGTCACTACTGGTAATATGAGGCGCTCCATGCAGCCCATTCAGGTTGCACAGGTAGTCCAGCTCCTCCAGTATGGCACATCCATACGTGCCGTCTGACGATTGCTCTCTCCTTATCCTTCCCGACTGATTCTTCTCTAGTTTTGCCTTTTGCTAGTGTCCTTGTCACTACTGGTATTATGAGGCGCTCCCTGCAGCCCATTCAGGTTGCACAGGTAGTCCAGCTCCTCCAGTATGGCACATCCATACATGCCGTCTGACGATTGCTCTCTCCTTTTCCTTCCTGACTGATTCTTCTCTCGTTTTGCCTTTTGCTAGTGTCCTTGTCACTACTGGTATTATGAGGCGCTCCCTGCAGCCCATTCAGGTTGCACAGGTAGTCCAGCTCCTCCAGTATGGCACATCCATACATGCCGTCTGACGATTGCTCTCTCCTTTTCCTTCCTGACTGATTCTTCTCTCGTTTTGCCTTTTGCTAGTGTCCTTGTCACTACTGGTATTATGAGGCGCTCCCTGCAGCCCATTCAGGTTGCACAGGTAGTCCAGCTCCTCCAGTATGGCACATCCATACATGCCGTCTGACGATAGCTATCTCCTTTTCCTTCCTGACTGATTCTTCTCTCGTTTTGCCTTTTGCTAGTGTCCTTGTCACTACTGGTATTATGAGGCGCTCCCTGCAGCCCATTCAGGTTGCACAGGTAGTCCAGCTCCTCCAGTATGGCACCTCCATACGTGGCGCTTGAAGAAAGTTTGCTGTGTCTCCCAGTACAGTCTCAAAAGCATGAAGGTGGGAGAGTTACGAATTTTGCAATGTACGGTGAAGATTTTGAGGTTTCCTAGACTTCGATCACGGAGATCCGATGTGTGATTTAAGTGTCCCCGCAGTTTTCTTGAGCACTATATAATCTCCCGGTGGACACGTACATCCTGTCAGAATGGCCGAGTGGTCTAAGGCGCCAGACTCAAGGTGTTGTTCCCTCGAAGAGTGTAGAAGGGTTTTCTGGTCTCCTGATGGAGCCGTGGGTTCAAATCCCACTTCTGACAGATTGATTTATAGCATCAGCAATGCTAGGAATTGCAAAAGTGTTCTTTTCACACTTGTGTGTAATGCATTCTGCAGCCATTTTACATAAACATGAGCAAATGCCTGGCAGAGAGATTGCTTTTGCTGGCTGGTTAGCTCAGTTGGTTAGAGCATGGCGTTAATAACTACAAGGTCTTGGGATCAATCCTCACATCGACCAAGGCCAATCCAAGGTGCTCGTCTGTCTAGTACGAGTCCTATTTTTTGAAAGTTATAGACGACACTCCCTGAAGGCAAGCGTAGTAGTGCACTTAAGCAGTGGTAGGATCCACAAGACTTCATCAAGCCGTGTCAAAGTCGGCCATCTACATGCACACGGGAAAATGTCCTTTCTCTGCTTTGCTTTTCTCAGAACACTTCATTTGCATTCAGGCATATCAATCTTTACAGTTAGGAAGCCTAAGCGGTTGTGAATCAATGTCTCCATTTTTGGTGCAAATGAAAGTGACAGCAGGTGCACCGGAGAGAGGCAACAGCAAGACAACCCCAAAAAGGGAATGGTTTTGCAGGTGGTGGCCACAGACGATTGCTCTCTCCTTATCCTTCCCGACTGATTCTTCTCTAGTTTTGCCTTTTGCTAGTGTCCTTGTCACTACTGGTATTATGAGGCGCTCCCTGCAGCCCATTCAGGTTGCACAGGTAGTCCAGCTCCTCCAGTATGGCACATCCATACGTGCCGTCTGACGATTGCTCTCTCCTTATCCTTCCCGACTGATTCTTCTCTCGTTTTGCCTTTTGCTAGTGTCCTTGTCACTACTGGTAATATGAGGCGCTCCATGCAGCCCATTCAGGTTGCACAGGTAGTCCAGCTCCTCCAGTATGGCACATCCATACGTGCCGTCTGACGATTGCTCTCTCCTTATCCTTCCCGACTGATTCTTCTCTAGTTTTGCCTTTTGCTAGTGTCCTTGTCACTACTGGTATTATGAGGCGCTCCCTGCAGCCCATTCAGGTTGCACAGGTAGTCCAGCTCCTCCAGTATGGCATATCCATACATGCCGTCTGACGATTGCTCTCTCCTTTTCCTTCCTGACTGATTCTTCTCTCGTTTTGCCTTTTGCTAGTGTCCTTGTCACTACTGGTATTATGAGGCGCTCCCTGCAGCCCATTCAGGTTGCACAGGTAGTCCAGCTCCTCCAGTATGGCACATCCATACATGCCGTCTGACGATTGCTCTCTCCTTTTCCTTCCTGACTGATTCTTCTCTCGTTTTGCCTTTTGCTAGTGTCCTTGTCACTACTGGTATTATGAGGCGCTCCCTGCAGCCCATTCAGGTTGCACAGGTAGTCCAGCTCCTCCAGTATGGCACATCCATACATGCCGTCTGACGATTGCTCTCTCCTTTTCCTTCCTGACTGATTCTTCTCTCGTTTTGCCTTTTGCTAGTGTCCTTGTCACTACTGGTATTATGAGGCGCTCCCTGCAGCCCATTCAGGTTGCACAGGTAGTCCAGCTCCTCCAGTATGGCACATCCATACGTGGCGCTTGAAGAAAGTTTGCTGTGTCTCCCAGTACAGTCTCAAAAGCATGAAGGTGGGAGAGTTACGAATTTTGCAATGTACGGTGAAGATTTTGAGGTTTCCTAGACTTCGATCACGGAGATCCGATGTGTGATTTAAGTGTCCCCGCAGTTTTCTTGAGCACTATATAATCTCCCGGTGGACATGTACATCCTGTCAGAATGGCCGAGTGGTCTAAGGCGCCAGACTCAAGGTGTTGTTCCCTCGAAGAGTGTAGAAGGGTTTTCTGGTCTCCTGATGGAGGCGTGGGTTCAAATCCCACTTCTGACAGATTGATTTATAGCATCACCAATGCTAGGAATTGCAAAAGTGTTCTTTTCACACTTGTGTGTAATGCATTTTGCAGCCATTTTACATAAACATGAGCAAATGCCTGGCAGAGAGGTTGCTTTTGCTGGCTGGTTAGCTGAGTTGGTTAGAGCATGGCGTTAATAACTACAAGGTCTTGGGTTCGATCCTCACATCCACCAAGGCCAATCCAAGGTGCTCGTCTGTCTAGTACGAGTCCTATTTTTTGAAAGTTATAGACGACACTCCCTGAAGGCAAGCGTAGTAGTGCACTTAAGCAGTGGTAGGATCCACAAGACTTCATCAAGCCGTGTCAAAGTCGGCAATCTACATGCACACGGGAAAATGTCCTTTCTCTGCTTTGCTTTTCTCAGAACACTTCATTTGCATTCTGTCCTCTGATTGTTTCAACTCGTGGGCTCCTACCAATTCCTTATTACACAGAATTTGAGAGGGAAGCAAAGCCAATGGCTTCAAGAATCAACGCAAGTTTCATGAATTGCACATCTAAGCCATGTTGCCAACCAAACATTTAGCTTTTCGTCACCTCGACTCGGTTTCATAAGTGTTGAAAATCACGGAATCCTGCAATTCTGTGGCCTCATTCTCAAGGCTATCTTCTATAATACACCTCTCAAAAAAATAAGGGAACAAGTAATCATCACAGCATAACACCAAGTCAGATACACTTCAGGCATATCAATCTTTACAGTTAGGAAGCCTAAGCGGTTGTGAATCACTGTCTCCATTTTTGGTGCAAATGAAAGTGACAGCAGGTGCACTGGAGAGAGGCAACAGCAAGACAACCCCAAAAAGGGAATGGTTTTGCAGGTGGTGGCCACAGACGATTGCTCTCTCCTTATCCTTCCCGACTGATTCTTCTCTAGTTTTACCTTTTGCTAGTGTCCTTGTCACTACTGGTAATATGAGGCGCTCCATGCAGCCCATTCAGGTTGCACAGGTAGTCCAGCTCCTCCAGTATGGCACATCCATACGTGCCGTCTGACGATTGCTCTCTCCTTATCCTTCCCGACTGATTCTTCTCTAGTTTTGCCTTTTGCTAGTGTCCTTGTCACTACTGGTATTATGAGGCGCTCCCTGCAGCCCATTCAGGTTGCACAGGTAGTCCAGCTCCTCCAGTATGGCACATCCATACATGCCGTCTGACGATTGCTCTCTCCTTTTCCTTCCTGACTGATTCTTCTCTCGTTTTGCCTTTTGCTAGTGTCCTTGTCACTACTGGTATTATGAGGCGCTCCCTGCAGCCCATTCAGGTTGCACAGGTAGTCCAGCTCCTCCAGTATGGCACATCCATACATGCCGTCTGACGATTGCTCTCTCCTTTTCCTTCCTGACTGATTCTTCTCTCGTTTTGCCTTTTGCTAGTGTCCTTGTCACTACTGGTATTATGAGGCGCTCCCTGCAGCCCATTCAGGTTGCACAGGTAGTCCAGCTCCTCCAGTATGGCACATCCATACATGCCGTCTGACGATAGCTATCTCCTTTTCCTTCCTGACTGATTCTTCTCTCGTTTTGCCTTTTGCTAGTGTCCTTGTCACTACTGGTATTATGAGGCGCTCCCTGCAGCCCATTCAGGTTGCACAGGTAGTCCAGCTCCTCCAGTATGGCACCTCCATACGTGGCACTTGAAGAAAGTTTGCTGTGTCTCCCAGTACAGTCTCAAAAGCATGAAGGTGGGAGAGTTACGAATTTTGCAATGTACGGTGAAGATTTTGAGGTTTCCTAGACTTCGATCACGGAGATCCGATGTGTGATTTAAGTGTCCCCGCAGTTTTCTTGAGCACTATATAATCTCCCGGTGGACACGTACATCCTGTCAGAATGGCCGAGTGGTCTAAGGCGCCAGACTCAAGGTGTTGTTCCCTCGAAGAGTGTAGAAGGGTTTTCTGGTCTCCTGATGGAGCCGTGGGTTCAAATCCCACTTCTGACAGATTGATTTATAGCATCAGCAATGCTAGGAATTGCAAAAGTGTTCTTTTCACACTTGTGTGTAATGCATTCTGCAGCCATTTTACATAAACATGAGCAAATGCCTGGCAGAGAGATTGCTTTTGCTGGCTGGTTAGCTCAGTTGGTTAGAGCATGGCGTTAATAACTACAAGGTCTTGGGATCAATCCTCACATCGACCAAGGCCAATCCAAGGTGCTCGTCTGTCTAGTACGAGTCCTATTTTTTGAAAGTTATAGACGACACTCCCTGAAGGCAAGCGTAGTAGTGCACTTAAGCAGTGGTAGGATCCACAAGACTTCATCAAGCCGTGTCAAAGTCGGCCATCTACATGCACACGGGAAAATGTCCTTTCTCTGCTTTGCTTTTCTCAGAACACTTCATTTGCATTCAGGCATATCAATCTTTACAGTTAGGAAGCCTAAGCGGTTGTGAATCAATGTCTCCATTTTTGGTGCAAATGAAAGTGACAGCAGGTGCACCGGAGAGAGGCAACAGCAAGACAACCCCAAAAAGGGAATGGTTTTGCAGGTGGTGGCCACAGACGATTGCTCTCTCCTTATCCTTCCCGACTGATTCTTCTCTAGTTTTGCCTTTTGCTAGTGTCCTTGTCACTACTGGTATTATGAGGCGCTCCCTGCAGCCCATTCAGGTTGCACAGGTAGTCCAGCTCCTCCAGTATGGCACATCCATACGTGCCGTCTGACGATTGCTCTCTCCTTATCCTTCCCGACTGATTCTTCTCTCGTTTTGCCTTTTGCTAGTGTCCTTGTCACTACTGGTAATATGAGGCGCTCCATGCAGCCCATTCAGGTTGCACAGGTAGTCCAGCTCCTCCAGTATGGCACATCCATACGTGCCGTCTGACGATTGCTCTCTCCTTATCCTTCCCGACTGATTCTTCTCTAGTTTTGCCTTTTGCTAGTGTCCTTGTCACTACTGGTATTATGAGGCGCTCCCTGCAGCCCATTCAGGTTGCACAGGTAGTCCAGCTCCTCCAGTATGGCATATCCATACATGCCGTCTGACGATTGCTCTCTCCTTTTCCTTCCTGACTGATTCTTCTCTCGTTTTGCCTTTTGCTAGTGTCCTTGTCACTACTGGTATTATGAGGCGCTCCCTGCAGCCCATTCAGGTTGCACAGGTAGTCCAGCTCCTCCAGTATGGCACATCCATACATGCCGTCTGACGATTGCTCTCTCCTTTTCCTTCCTGACTGATTCTTCTCTCGTTTTGCCTTTTGCTAGTGTCCTTGTCACTACTGGTATTATGAGGCGCTCCCTGCAGCCCATTCAGGTTGCACAGGTAGTCCAGCTCCTCCAGTATGGCACATCCATACATGCCGTCTGACGATTGCTCTCTCCTTTTCCTTCCTGACTGATTCTTCTCTCGTTTTGCCTTTTGCTAGTGTCCTTGTCACTACTGGTATTATGAGGCGCTCCCTGCAGCCCATTCAGGTTGCACAGGTAGTCCAGCTCCTCCAGTATGGCACATCCATACGTGGCGCTTGAAGAAAGTTTGCTGTGTCTCCCAGTACAGTCTCAAAAGCATGAAGGTGGGAGAGTTACGAATTTTGCAATGTACGGTGAAGATTTTGAGGTTTCCTAGACTTCGATCACGGAGATCCGATGTGTGATTTAAGTGTCCCCGCAGTTTTCTTGAGCACTATATAATCTCCCGGTGGACATGTACATCCTGTCAGAATGGCCGAGTGGTCTAAGGCGCCAGACTCAAGGTGTTGTTCCCTCGAAGAGTGTAGAAGGGTTTTCTGGTCTCCTGATGGAGGCGTGGGTTCAAATCCCACTTCTGACAGATTGATTTATAGCATCACCAATGCTAGGAATTGCAAAAGTGTTCTTTTCACACTTGTGTGTAATGCATTTTGCAGCCATTTTACATAAACATGAGCAAATGCCTGGCAGAGAGGTTGCTTTTGCTGGCTGGTTAGCTGAGTTGGTTAGAGCATGGCGTTAATAACTACAAGGTCTTGGGTTCGATCCTCACATCCACCAAGGCCAATCCAAGGTGCTCGTCTGTCTAGTACGAGTCCTATTTTTTGAAAGTTATAGACGACACTCCCTGAAGGCAAGCGTAGTAGTGCACTTAAGCAGTGGTAGGATCCACAAGACTTCATCAAGCCGTGTCAAAGTCGGCAATCTACATGCACACGGGAAAATGTCCTTTCTCTGCTTTGCTTTTCTCAGAACACTTCATTTGCATTCTGTCCTCTGATTGTTTCAACTCGTGGGCTCCTACCAATTCCTTATTACACAGAATTTGAGAGGGAAGCAAAGCCAATGGCTTCAAGAATCAACGCAAGTTTCATGAATTGCACATCTAAGCCATGTTGCCAACCAAACATTTAGCTTTTCGTCACCTCGACTCGGTTTCATAAGTGTTGAAAATCACGGAATCCTGCAATTCTGTGGCCTCATTCTCAAGGCTATCTTCTATAATACACCTCTCAAAAAAATAAGGGAACAAGTAATCATCACAGCATAACACCAAGTCAGATACACTTCAGGCATATCAATCTTTACAGTTAGGAAGCCTAAGCGGTTGTGAATCACTGTCTCCATTTTTGGTGCAAATGAAAGTGACAGCAGGTGCACTGGAGAGAGGCAACAGCAAGACAACCCCAAAAAGGGAATGGTTTTGCAGGTGGTGGCCACAGACGATTGCTCTCTCCTTATCCTTCCCGACTGATTCTTCTCTAGTTTTACCTTTTGCTAGTGTCCTTGTCACTACTGGTATTATGAGGCGCTCCCTACAGCCCATTCAGGTTGCACAGGAAGTCCAGCTCCTCCAGTATGGCACATCCATACGTGCCGTCTGACGATTGCTCTCTCCTTATCCTTCCTGACTGATTCTTCTCTCGTTTTGCCTTTTGCTAGTGTCCTTGTCACTACTGGTAATATGAGGCGCTCCCTGCAGCCCATTCAGGTTGCACAGGTAGTCCAGCTCCTCCAGTATGGCACATCCATACGTGGCGCTTGAAGAAAGTTTGCTGTGTCTCCCAGTACAGTCTCAAAAGCATGAAGGTGGGAGAGTTTCGAATTTTGCAATGTACGGTGAAGATTTTGAGGTTTCCTAGACTTCGATCACGGAGATCGGATGTGTGATTTAAGTGTCCCCGCAGTTTTCTTGAGCACTATATAATCTCCCGGTGGACATGTACACCCTGTCAGAATGGCCGAGCGGTCTAAGGCGCCAGACTCAAGATGCTCTTCCCTTGAAGAGTGTAGAAGGGTTTTCTGGTCTCCTGATGGAGGCGTGGGTTCAAATCCCACTTCTGACAGATTGGTTTATAGCATCACCAATGCTAGGAATTGCAAAAGTGTTCTTTTCACACTTGTGTGTAATGCATTTTGCAGCCATTTTACATAAACATGAGCAAATGCCTGGCAGAGAGATTGTTTTTGCTGGCTGGTTAGCTCAGTTGGTTAGAGCATGGCGTTAATAACTACAAGGTCTTGGGTTCGATCCTCACATTGACCAAGGCCAATCCAAGGTGCTTGTCTGCCTAGTTCAAGTCCTATTTTTTGAAAGTTATAGACGACACTCCCTGAAGGCAAGCGTAGTAGTGCACTTAAGCAGTGGTAGGATCCACAAGACTTCATCAAGCCGTGTCAATGTCAGCCATCTACATGCACACGGGAAAATGTCCTTTCTCTGCATTGCTTTTCTCAGAACACTTCATTTGCATTCTGTCCTCTGATTGTTTCAACTCATGGGCTCCTACCAATTCCTTATTACACAGACTTGGAGAGGGAAGCAAAGCCAGTGGCTTCAAGAATCAACGCAAGTTTCATGAATGGCACATCTAAGCCATGTTGCCAACCAGACATTTAGCTGTTGGTCACCTCGACTCGGTTTCATAAGTGTTGAAAGTCACGGAATCCTGCAATTCTGTTGCCTCATTCTCAAGGCTATCTTCTATAATACACCACTCAAAAAAATAAGGGAACAAGTAATCATCACAGCATAACACCAAGTCAGATACACTTCAGGCATATCAATCTTTACAGTTAGGAAGCCTAAGCGGTTGTGAATCACTGTCTCCATTTTTGGTGCAAATGAAAGTGACAGCAGGTGCACCGGAGAGAGGCAACAGCAGGACAACCCCAAAAAGGGAATGGTTTTGCAGGTGGTGGCCACAGACGATTGCTCTCTCCTTATCCTTCCTGACTGATTCTTCTCTCGTTTTGCCTTTTGCTAGTGTCCTTGTAACTACTGGTAATATGAGGCGCTCCCTGCAGCCCATTCAGGTTGCACAGGTAGTCCAGCTCCTCCAGTATGGCACATCCATACGTGGCGCTTGAAGAAAGTTTTTCTGTGTCTCCCAGTACAGTCTCAAAAGCATGAAGGTGGGAGAGTTACGAATTTTGCAATGTACGGTGAAGATTTTGAGGTTTCCTAGACTTCGATCACGGAGATAGGATGTGTGATTTAAGTGTCCCCGCAGTTTTCTTGAGCACTATATAATCTCCCGGTGGACATGTACATCCTGTCAGAATGGCCGAGTGGTATAAGGCACCAGACTCAAGGTGTTGTTCCCTTGAAGAGTGTAGAAGGGTTTTCTGGTCTCCTGATGGAGGCGTGGGTTCAAATCCCACTTCTGACAGATTGGTTTATAGCATCACCAATGCTAGGAATTGCAAAAGTGTTCTTTTCACACTTGTGTGTAATGCATTTTGCAGCCATTTTACATAAACATGAGCAAATGCCTGGCAGAGAGATTGCTTTTGCTGGCTGGTTAGCTGAGTTGGTTAGAGCATGGCATTAATAACTACAAGATCTTGGGTTCGATCCTCACATTGACCCAGGCCAATCCAAGGTGCTCGTCTGCCTAGTTCGAGTCCTATTTTTTGAAAGTTATAGACGACACTCCCTGAAGGCAAGCGTAGTAGTGCACTTAAGCAGTGGTAGGATCCTCAAGACTTCATCAAGCCGTGTCAAAGTCGGCCATCTACATGCACACGGGAAAATGTCCTTTCTCTGCTTTGCTTTTCTCAGAACACTTCATTTGCATTCTGTCCTCTGATTGTTTCAACTCGTGGGCTCCTGCCAATTCTTAATTACACAGACTTGGAGAGGGAAGCAAAGCCAATGGCTTCAAGAATCAACACAAGTTTCATGAATGGCACATCTAAGCCATGTTGCCAACCAAACATTTAGCTTTTCGTCACCTCGACTCGGTTTCATAAGTGTTGAAAGTCACGGAATCCCGCAATTCTGTGGCCTCATTCTCAAGGCTATCTTCTATAATACACCACTCAAAAAAATAAGGGAACAAGTAATCATCACAGCATAACACCAAGTCAGTTACACTTTAGGCATATTAATCTGTACAGTTAGGAAGCCTAAGCGGTTGTGAATCACTGTCTCCTTTTTTGGTGCAAATGAAAGTGACAGCAGGTGCACCGGAGAGAGGAAACAGCAAGACCACCCCAATAAGGGAATGGTTTTGCAGGTGGTGGCCACGGACGATTGCTCTCTCCTTATCCTTCCTGACTGATTCTTCTCTAGTTTTGCATTTTGCTAGTGTCCTTGTCACTACTGGTATTATGAGGCGCTCCCTGCAGCCCAATTAATGTAGAGTAGGAAGTCCAGCTTCGCCAGGATGTCACATCCATAGTGCTATCAGAAGAACCAGAAGGACCAGTATCTGCTTCTTTGTGCGAGGAGGAACAGGAGGAAACAGACTCTATGAGGGTGGCATGAGGGCCCGTCATCCTCTAGTGGGACCTGTGCTCACAGCCCAGCACCGTGCAGCTCGATTGGTATTCGTGAAAGAGTCTGGAGGCACCGTGGTGAACGTCATTCTGCCTGCAACATCATCCAGCATGACCGGTTTGGCTGCTGGTTTGGAGAGAAACACAAAGTGCCCTCTGTGTATTCACTATGCAACCATCAACAACTCTGACCTGGTCATATATACGTCCCAGGGCATCATCCTGTGTCTGGTCCATAGCGAAATCGGAAAAACTGTTGAAGGTGGGATCCTGTATTGGGCCTTCCACGGGAAGAAGGAGAGAGGAGGTGAGTCCCAGAACTCGTTCCTTCCCCTGGGTCCAACAGGGTACTGTTGGCTGCTACACGACTGGAGTCAGAGGGAAGGCTGTCCCTGCCCCGCTCATCACCTGCAGTCACTAATGGTGATCGGTCCCAAGAGACATGTCCCAATTGTGCCCCAGCCAAATCAGACAATGAGAGCCTAGGATCTTTAATATTGGACAGAAATTCAGAGCAGCCGCAACACCGGGCAGTACGTTCAAAGATGATGAAGAAAGCCTCTGGGTCGTCCTCCGGTCCCATCTTTGGAACCTGCAGACCTGCCCAAGCTGGGTTTGCTGCGGCCACAGCAGGGTTAGGTGCAGGAGTTGGTACTTGAAGTTGCTGGACAAGCGTCTCGAGAGTTTGTTGTTTTTGAGCCTGCAGCTTCACCACTGGGGCCAACAACTGTTCCACTGGAGACGCCTCCATAGCTGTCCTTCCGGGTACAGAGTTCAGGGTAAGTATGTCACAAAGCTTCCCCACATTGGCCACCAATTGTAAATGCCGGACACAATAAACGGAGAGAGTCTCGGGTTCCGGCGGTGTCCGAGCTTTATTGGGGTTCACAATAGTCCAACAGAAAAAAACACAAAAAGGGGAAAACAAGGCAAAACCAGCACACAAAACATCCACATAAACAGGGTGCTCCGGGCAGTCAGAGGTAGGATCACCAGTCCTCCTTCTCAATGGTTAGCTGTCTCCCTCAGGGAAGGAGAGGGATTAAATAGATGAAGCACACCTGCCAATGACGTCACAGTCGCCTCAGTGCTCATTGCATGCAGCCGTGAGCTCACAAGCTGTCTGCGAAGCAGCGGACAACACGGCTGCAACACATGAGCACCTAATTAGTGTGCGTCAGCAGCAGCCATGCCGTGACAGACAGCGTCCTGCCAAAATCACAATAAGATGTATAAAAGTACAGAAAAACAAAATGTAATAAACTATAAATGATCTTTAATACATAGAACTAAAGAAAATAGGTTTAGTGTTTACAGATTCCTTTTTGGAAATACAATGACATGCATTACAAATGAGTATTTACATTTTATTTACAGCTGGTGCTCATGTGTCACTGTGCCCCTCAGGCTGTGGCAGGTGGTGACATATTGGGCAGCCAGGGAGGCTGTGTGTCCCTCCTCCAGGAGGACTGACCATTTTAATTTTTTCTCAGTTTTGTCAAAGGTAGGGTGGCATTCATTATTTTGTTAAGGAATGTGTCCCTTATTTTGGGCATATTTATTGCATTGCAGGAGGAAGTGCAACTCTCTCTCTCTGTCTCTTTCTCTCTCTGTGTGCGTCCGTCTGTCACTGGAGGCGTTTGTCGTCCCCGTCCAGTGACTCCCTCTTAACTCCCCCGGCCCCCTGGAGCGTGACCTACACCCGAAGGGAGCGCCTGAGGGCTGGTTGGAAGCATCTTGGACTCGGGTTCCTCTTCATCACCAGAAGGGGGAGCCGGAGTAGATTCCTGCAGAGATTGACACTTGTTTTTTTGTTTCAGTAGAAACAGTGCGGAGGCGACCCTAATCCTGGTGGGGGGAGGTGTTTAAAAAAAAAAAGTTTTATCTTCTTCATAATGACATTATCCTTCAAGAAAAGACAAAGGGCATCAGATGATCAATACGTTAATACATCTCTTATAATCTCTCTTTAAAATACCAACTATTACAATGTTAACCATACATAAACAAAACAACCTATGCTTTTGTTTTTAATGTTGCTAGATCTCACAGTGATAAAATAAGGAAGATATGGTTTAACCAAAGTTGATAAAACATTTCTTGGCAGAGCGCAAACAGAGGACATGTAAATAGGCTGACATTAAATTAAAGATAAGATTCTAAATAAGCTATCTTTTCTCTTCAGTCATGATGAGGAAAAATTAATAACTTGAATAATTTCATTCAGAATGACAAAGTTGCTCAATGTAAGCGCATTTTTCAGAGTAACGTTAGCACAGCTTCCTACAAATTGTCTGATAGATAAGATTAAAAAAGAAATCAGCTATCGGCTATGTTACAAATGAGAATTATACTATTAATATTGTACATTTATGATCATTATGTTTGTAGTTTGGATATGTCGATAATATATTTGACAGTAAATGGGTTTTATACGTTGTGTCCAAAAAAACAAAACAAAAACCCATCCCAATTTGCGTTACGTGATCGGGACCACTCCGTGGACCACAGTGCCGAGGTCCGGACCACTCAGTCGCTGTGATCCAGACCTTGGACCAAAAAATGCTACAACCCCTACTGCTCCGCTGTGTCAGTTGTTGCTGTAACTGAATCACAAAACTGGGTTTTGATGTGCTCCCCACGTGCGTGTTTACAACGTCACTGAAGAAAAAAAACATTGAATCTGGAACACTGACGAGAATTGGAAGAAGCCGTGGCTGTGGCTAACTGTGTCTGTGAGTAGTATAGATGGCAGCATCACTTATTTTGACAGCCGGAAGTCCCGCCCTCCCTATGTACCTTTGAACTGGAACTCCTCTCTCCTTCCCAGCACCACCCTGGGTTACCCTTTGACCCTCCCTCCTTATGTACCATTGAACCGGAACTCCTCTCTCCTTCCCAGCACCCCCCAGGGTTACCATTTGACCCTCCCTTGTCAGCCATCTTGGATGATATCAGCCATTTTGGCTGATATCGACCATTTGTAAGGTCATAGGTCATCTGGTAAGATGGTAGCCATTTTGTTAGGGTGACATCCATCATGGTGAATGTCCAAGGGCACCTCACCCTGCTGGTGTGGAGGTGTAATGTTTAATAGCATAAACTGTGTTTTTAAGGTTATATTGTTTTATGATACTGTGTTGGTAAATTAAAAAATAAGAAAATTAAAGTTTAATATATTTTAGGTTATATTGTTTTATGATACTGTTTAAGTAAATAAAAAGAGAATAAGAAAAGTTTTAAATACATATATATATTTAAAGTTATATTGTTTTATGATACTGTTTTAGTAAATAAAAAGAGAATACAAGTTTTAAATACAGATTTATATATATATATTTTAGTTTAAATTGTTTTATGATACTGTTTTAGTGAATTAAAAAATAAGAAAAATTAAAGTTTAATATATATATACATATATATATATAACAATAGGTTATATTGTTTTATGATACTGTTTTAGTAAATAAAAAGAGAATAAGAAAATAAAAGTTTGATATTTTATTTTAGGTTATAATGTTTTATGATTCGTTTTAGTAAATTAAAAAATAAGAAAAATAAACGTTGTATATATATTTAAGGTTATACTGTTTTATGATACTGTTTTAGTAAATTAAAAAAGAAACATTAATATTTACCCAGAGTGGGATTTGAACCCACATGTGTTTTTAGTTTATATGTTTTATGATTAGGCTTAGGATGATACTGTGTTGGCAAAATAAAAAGGTAAGAAAAAATCAATTAAGAAATGTATAGACTTACATATATTGCATGTCATTACATATATATTTAAGCAAACACTGATAAACACACATACCTATATCTCTTTAGTTTATATTTATCAATAGACAATAGAGAACAACAGTGAAATGTATAGAATTATTTCTGTACATTTTGACCAGCCCTGTACTTATTATATTTGTTACAAACGTAGCCTTAACATGTATCATATTTAAGAATATACTGCATCTCATTGCATTACACACACACACACACACACACAAACATATATATATATATATATATATATATATCTTGTAAGGTTTTATTTATCAATAGACACTAAAGACATGCACACCACTTTTCTTACAGAGACACAGTGAAGCACTATTTGTGAATACTCATATGTAATAAATAATATATGTATATATGATTTGTTTGTGCTCAAATGTATAGAATTAATAAAATACACACACACACACACACACACAAATATATATATATATATATATATATATATATATATATCTTGTAAGGTTTTATTTATCAATAGACACTAAAGACATGCACACCACTTTTCTTAGAGAGACACAGTGAAGCACTATTTGTGAATACTCATATGTAATAAATAATATATGTATATATGATTTGTTTGTGCTCAAATGTATAGAATTAATAAAATACACACACACACACACAATGGTGACTTTTATTGTGACAAACAAGCATTTTACAACATGGAACATAGTCAGAAGTAGAAAAAGATACTCCATGAAATGTTGTATAGATACTTGTAATCATTAATTTCTGGTTCACAACACCAACATTGGACAGAAAGAAACACTGACCTGTACGGAGTAATGTCATTTCCAGCATATTCCATATATATTCTATTAAGTCTTTCACTCTTGGCTTCTTTTTCAAAGTTATACCAGGTTCTGGCGACAAAGTACATCAGGTATCTATTGTAAATAAAGTGAGAAACACTTAAGTTTCTATTCCTTTGGAAATACCTTATTTTTCAAACCTACAAATACATGGTGACAACTGCAAGCATGACACACATACAAAACACAGAAATAGGGACCACATTGCAAGGATATAATAAGCACAGATGGTATTTTACTGCAAATTTTAAGTTTTGTAAAATTATTTATATAACTTCTAGGAATAATCTGCAAACTACATAGTGAAAATGCAATCAGTCTTCAGGAAACACACACAGCAGACTGAAATAAGCACAACGTCATATTTATATGAACCAAAACTGCATTCTACTAAACCCTGAAACTCTGAAAAATCACTACAAACTCTATGTTTTGTAAAATGGCTTATTTCACAGACACAGAAACAAATAGGCTCACCCTCAACATATTCCAACACTTACAAAAATTATGATGTAAACTTAAAGGTTTACCAGTAGTACAGGGGTATTATTAATCTATTCATGCAACTTTTAGACACTTGTCTAATACAGAGCTAACAACTGCATTGATAACGGGTAGCAGGGCTTTGACAATGCTGTGCAGTGGGGTTTAAAATGACTTTGTAGGCCAGGGCTTCAAAACCTTACCCCATTTTAACATTGTCAAATTAGCCTCCAACCCCTAAAATACTAAGACATGTTTTTTGTATCATATGTATCATGTTGTATTACTATGTACATTAATGTGGTTTATAATTTTGATTTAATTTGACATAATTGTATCATATTTTTAATTACAAATTCATATATATAAATAACAAATACTATATAATAATAGTAATAATAATGCAAAAACATATTAAGCAATCATATTTTTACTTACAAAATAATATATATAAAATAACAATATAATAATTTAATAATAATAATAATAATTTAAAAACATATTAAACAAAACTCACCCTGACTTTGTCACAACCTCAGGATGGGGAACCTCTGCTGTAGACCCTCATCCACTCTGTCAACAGTTTGTAGGTGACATGTGCAGAAACATGAAAACTCAGTCTTGGTGGGGTGTTTCTGTCCAGTGGTCTGATCTGATACAACTTTCTACTACATTTCATATTCTATTAAAATAGAACAAATTAGTAGTTCATAAAAAAGTGTTAAATCTGCTACTCTTATGAGTGTCTCTACAGCCCCTCATTGCTCCCTTGCATTACAGAGCATGACACGTGCTCTTCACATTGAAATTCACATTCATGTTGATGTAGGACTCGTCAACACAAAACTGTACAAAAATACATGAAATACGTAAACAATACAAACATTAAGAACAGAAACCACTTTCAATCTGACATTTCACAGTATAGAAATTAAATAAGTTTGAATTACCTCATGGTTTTCCTCAGGCTCGGAGCCAGGCCCCATGTTGCCATCAGCGTCAGAAGCTGAGCGCTCTGTGTAAGATTCAGAATAACGTTCAGCTGTGTGCGGTGGAGAGGGGAAATGGCGATGCAGAGCAGGCAGAGTGTCTGTGAGACGGGTCTCTGTCCTGCTTGTCCTGCAGAGCCTCTCTTATCTGAAATGGCACTGGACACAACCAAAGCAGCAACGTCCCACAGGCAACAGGTCCTTAAGAGAGAACACTGTCAAATTTAACATTCAATAAAAGTCCACAGTTTTGACCATTTTCAGTTGAATTAATCCTCCGCATCAAATGCATTGAGACCATACACAGCTTTCAGATGCCTTGTACTTTAAGATATGTTGTATATTTAGGCTACCCTGTTATTGCTTGAATAAAATGTTATTTTAAGAGAGCAGTAAGAAAAAGGGGGAACAAAGATATATAATTCAATTAATATTTTTAAGCACTCTTGCTATTAGAAATAACTAAGATGAAGGCCTAAACTGGCTATCTAGTAACTGTTTAAAAATAAATGGTTTTCCGTGAGTGTGCTAAAGAAATGAACTTCTCATTTCTGTCATTACAGTGAACTAACTGCAATACGTACAGCATACACCTAACAATTGCTAAGAATTAAATGCTTTTCTTTATGAAATGTAAGATTAGTGCTCAAAATAATTAGACATCTATATTTCTACCTGGGCTTGATTATGTTGACAGTTTATGGCTGTGCTTTGCCATTAATCCAGATTTCACCTTGTTCTCTATGGGTTGGTTTCAGAGCATGATTAGCACTAGTTTAAGTACATTACTCAGAATATGTCACTCACCATTGTTTGGTATACAAAATGATTTAGCCTGAAGGACAATAAAGCATTGGTATATAGTACTATACTAGGCTAGCAAAAGTAATTTACCCATGTACATAAACAACCTACAGTCTGAATTCAACCTTCTTGGCTCTGTCTCACATGTACCAACTTTTAAAATCTCAATTTGACTTACTAGTAAAAGTTACAAAGTGAGAGGGATTTAACCATAGACAAAGAACGATAGGTTGCATATGCAACCCCGGTTATCTGAGAAAAGAAGGACTTCCCAAGGGGGAGGGGTTTTCAGCGTGCATCGCTGGAACGCATCAAAGACTTTTGTCTATCAAAGCTGCCATTGGCCCTTGTGCCCGTCACTCAAACAGGACCCTTCCACTTCCTGTTTGTATAAAAGGTGATGGCTGACCGGAGTGCTCGCTGCGCGCGTACGTTGCAGTGCACGAGCGTGGTATTGACGGTATGGAGAGACCCCGTTCCTTCTCCTCCCGTCCCCGCTGCTGTGCCACGTGTGGCCACCACATGCTACCGGCTTGGAGTGGTGACGTGATCTGCCCCCTCTGTCAGGGACCGGGGGTCCTAGTCACGTCCTGAAAGACAGGGGGCGAGATGCTGCTCCAGGATGGACCAGATCTGTGCCCTACTGGCTGCTCAAGGTTTATTTAGCCGCCCTCTCCTCATGTCATGTCAGGATTGATGGCGAGCCTCCGGGCCCTCATTTTTTAGCAGCGCAGTTTCTGAAATTTGCCCGCATGGCGCCTTGATGTAGTGCTGGACGCGCTTTCCAAGGCCCCATTTGAGCCCTTGCTCATATGACTTAAGGTTTGCGTCACTGAAGACGGCGTTTTTGCTGGCAATCACGTCAGCAAAACGTGTGAGCGAGTTACATGCCCTGTCTGTTCACCCTGTGTGTGTGCGTTTTGCAGGAGATGGTTCCAGGGTTACACTTTGGCCTAATCCTGCATTCCTCCCGAAGGATATGTCTCCTTTCCATATCAACAGGCCTATTGAGTTAATGGCTTTCCATCCTCCACCCTTCTCTTCGGAGGAGGAGAGTAGGCTACACCTGTTGTGCCTGCTGCGGGCTCTCAGGTGCTATTTGAAGCGCACCAAGGACATTCGATGCTCGGACCAATTGTTTGTGGCCGGGCGCTTTCAAAGCAGCGCCTCTCGCACTGGATTGTGGACACCATTACCACGGCTTATGAGTCAACTGGAGCCCCAGTGCCTGAACACCTGCTGGCCTACTCGACTCAAGGTGTAGCCACGTCGTGGGCCCTTTTTCCAAGGCGCCCCACTGGCAGACATCTGTGCGGCTGCGAGTTGGGTCTCACCGCACACCTTTGTTCGGTTCTACAGGCTGGACGTGACAGGCCCAGTTCCTTCTATTGGGAATCCGGTGTTGGCTTCAGCTGAGTCGCAGTAGCCTGTTAGGCACTGGCTCCTGGCTTTTCTATCCCTGTCTGCCCCTGTTGAGCATGCTTGGGAAAAGCAATGCAGAACCGTTATCCCTTCCTACCGGACTGTGACTTGTATACAGTTCATTCTATAGGTGGGAGTGCATGTGTTTTTTACACGTGTACCCCGCCATTGTACATAGTTCCTTTGTCAGCAGGCCTTGGCCCCTCCCTAGCTATACTAGCTGTGCTGAGGGCCGCTGCTGCTGTATTCAGCAGTAGGCTTTGAGTTTGCTCTTGTGCCCCGTTGTGTATATAGTTCATTTATTGACATCAGTAGAGCATCTGTTGCCGCTAGCTGCCGCAGTGGGTAACCTGCTCCTGTGTCTTGTGTGTGGTGCATGAACTGGCTCCTGCGCCCCGCAGTGTATATAGTTCTTTAGAATATACAGTTGAGCTTGTCCGCTCCTTATTAAGTTTAGCATGGACAACTGCTCCTGTTGTTAGCGAGGGCACTTGTGCTTCGCTATGTATATAGTTCCTTTGCCAGCAGTCTGTGGCCCCGCCCTAGCTATGCTAGTACTGAGGCCACTGCTGTGGTGTCCAGCGGAAGGCACTTGAGTTGGTTCTTGTTGGTCCACTGTGTATATTGTTCCATTATTCATAATTGAACTATCCAGCAGTGGCTATCTAGTCTGGTTAGCCCGCTGTATGTTGAGCACGGGCTGCGACACTACGTCCTGTGCTTATATGGTGTGGTCTGGGTATTGGCCCTGCTCCTAGCCCTGCTAGTAGAGCAGGAGGCTGCTATTACTAGGCTTCATGGTAGGCACAAGGTCTTGTTGCCTGTGGATACACCATTGCTTGTTTCTTCCCAGTTCAGCGTGACTGTGGTCTTCGCGTCTGAGCAGCACAGATGTGGCCCAAGGGGCCCCTGTGGCTCTATCATAGAGTTGGTACGGCTCCTAGTAGGTTCGCCTCGGGGCAGGCTCTCTTACCAGCTCGCTGCCTCCTCCCTTGCGACGGTTTGGTTATACTGTAACCCCTCCCCCTTGGGCAGTGCTTCTGACTCGAAAGATAACGATAGGTTGCGTGTGAAACCCCGGTTATCTGAGAAAAGAAGCACTGCCCAAGGGTTGCAAGCTCGCGCGGGAGTTCAAGCTCCCAGCAAAAAGAGGAAGTCCTTGTGCAGACGTCACCTTTTATACAAACAGGAAGTGGAAGGGTCCTGTTTGAGTGACGGGCACAAGGGCCAATGGCAGCTTTGATAGACAAAAGTCTTTGATGCGTTCCAGCGATGCACGCTGAAAACCCCTCCCCCTTGGGAAGTCCTTCTTTTCTCAGATAACCGGGGTTGCATATGCAACCTATCGTTCTTTGTCTATGGTTAAATCCCTCTCACTTTGTAACTTTTACTAGTAAGTCAAATTGAGATTTTAAAAGTTGGTACATGTGAGACAGAGCCAAGAAGGTTGAATTCAGACTGTAGGTTGTTTATGTACATGGGTAAATTACTTTTGCTAGCCTAGTATAGTACTATATACCAATGCTTTATTGTCCTTCAGGCTAAATCATTTTGTATACCAAACAATGGTGAGTGACATATTCTGAGTAATGTACTTAAACTAGTGCTAATCATGCTCTGAAACCAACCCATAGAGAACAAGGTGAAATCTGGATTAATGGCAAAGCACAGCCATAAACTGTCAACATAATCAAGCCCAGGTAGAAATATAGATGTCTAATTATTTTGAGCACTAATCTTACATTTCATAAAGAAAAGCATTTAATTCTTAGCAATTGTTAGGTGTATGCTGTACGTATTCCAGTTAGTTCACTGTAATGACAGAAATGAGAAGTTCATTTCTTTAGCACACTCACGGAAAACCATTTATTTTTAAACAGTTACTAGATAGCCAGTTTAGGCCTTCATCTTAGTTATTTCTAATAGCAAGAGTGCTTAAAATTATTAATTGAATTATATATCTTTGTTCCCCCTTTTTCTTACTGCTCTCTTAAAATAACATTTTATTCAAGCAATAACAGGGTAGCCTAAATATACAACATATCTTAAAGTACAAGGCATCTGAAAGCTGTGTATGGTCTCAATGCATTTGATGCGGAGGATTAATTCAACTGAAAATGGTCAAAACTGTGGACTTTTATTGAATGTTAAATTTGACAGTGTTCTCTCTTAAGGACCTGTTGCCTGTGGGACGTTGCTGCTTTGGTTGTGTCCAGTGCCATTTCAGATAAGAGAGGCTCTGCAGGACAAGCAGGACAGAGACCCGTCTCACAGACACTATGCCTGCTCTGCATCGCCATTTCCCCTCTCCACCGCACACAGCTGAACGTTATTCTGAATCTTACACAGAGCGCTCAGCTTCTGACGCTGATGGCAACATGGGGCCTGGCTCCGAGCCTGAGGAAAACCATGAGGTAATTCAAACTTATTTAATTTCTATACTGTGAAATGTCAGATTGAAAGTGGTTTCTGTTCTTAATGTTTGTATTGTTTACGTATTTCATGTATTTTTGTACAGTTTTGTGTTGACGAGTCCTACATCAACATGAATGTGAATTTCAATGTGAAGAGCACGTGTCATGCTCTGTAATGCAAGGGAGCAATGAGGGGCTGTAGAGACACTCATAAGAGTAGCAGATTTAACACTTTTTTATGAACTACTAATTTGTTCTATTTTAATAGAATATGAAATGTAGTAGAAAGTTGTATCAGATCAGACCACTGGACAGAAACACCCCACCAAGACTGAGTTTTCATGTTTCTGCACATGTCACCTACAAACTGTTGACAGAGTGGATGAGGGTCTACAGCAGAGGTTCCCCATCCTGAGGTTGTGACAAAGTCAGGGTGAGTTTTGTTTAATATGTTTTTAAATTATTATTATTATTATTAAATTATTATATTGTTATTTTATATATATTATTTTGTAAGTAAAAATATGATTGCTTAATATGTTTTTGCATTATTATTACTATTATTATATAGTATTTGTTATTTATATATATGAATTTGTAATTAAAAATATGATACAATTATGTCAAATTAAATCAAAATTATAAACCACATTAATGTACATAGTAATACAACATGATACATATGATACAAAAAACATGTCTTAGTATTTTAGGGGTTGGAGGCTAATTTGACAATGTTAAAATGGGGTAAGGTTTTGAAGCCCTGGCCTACAAAGTCATTTTAAACCCCACTGCACAGCATTGTCAAAGCCCTGCTACCCGTTATCAATGCAGTTGTTAGCTCTGTATTAGACAAGTGTCTAAAAGTTGCATGAATAGATTAATAATACCCCTGTACTACTGGTAAACCTTTAAGTTTACATCATAATTTTTGTAAGTGTTGGAATATGTTGAGGGTGAGCCTATTTGTTTCTGTGTCTGTGAAATAAGCCATTTTACAAAACATAGAGTTTGTAGTGATTTTTCAGAGTTTCAGGGTTTAGTAGAATGCAGTTTTGGTTCATATAAATATGACGTTGTGCTTATTTCAGTCTGCTGTGTGTGTTTCCTGAAGACTGATTGCATTTTCACTATGTAGTTTGCAGATTACTCCTAGAAGTTATATAAATAATTTTACAAAACTTAAAATTTGCAGTAAAATACCATCTGTGCTTATTATATCCTTGCAATGTGGTCCCTATTTCTGTGTTTTGTATGTGTGTCATGCTTGCAGTTGTCACCATGTATTTGTAGGTTTGAAAAATAAGGTATTTCCAAAGGAATAGAAACTTAAGTGTTTCTCACTTTATTTACAATAGATACCTGATGTACTTTGTCGCCAGAACCTGGTATAACTTTGAAAAAGAAGCCAAGAGTGAAAGACTTAATAGAATATATATGGAATATGCTGGAAATGACATTACTCCGTACAGGTCAGTGTTTCTTTCTGTCCAATGTTGGTGTTGTGAACCAGAAATTAATGATTACAAGTATCTATACAACATTTCATGGAGTATCTTTTTCTACTTCTGACTATGTTCCATGTTGTAAAATGCTTGTTTGTCACAATAAAAGTCACCATTGTGTGTGTGTGTGTGTGTGTGTATTTTATTAATTCTATACATTTGAGCACAAACAAATCATATATACATATATTATTTATTACATATGAGTATTCACAAATAGTGCTTCACTGTGTCTCTCTAAGAAAAGTGGTGTGCATGTCTTTAGTGTCTATTGATAAATAAAACCTTACAAGATATATATATATATATATATATATATATATATATATATATATATATATATATATATATATATGTTTGTGTGTGTGTGTGTGTGTGTGTAATGGAATGAAATGCAGTATATTCTTAAATATGATACATGTTAAGGCTACGTTTGAGCATTCACTAATGTAACAAATATAATAAGTACAAGGCTGGTCAAAATGTACAGAAATAATTCTATACATTTCACTGTTGTTCTCTATTGTCTATTGATAAATATAAACTAAAGAGATATAGGTATGTGTGTTTATCAGTGTTTGCTTAAATATATATGTAATGACATGCAATATATGTAAGTCTATACATTTCTTAATTGATTTTTTCTTACCTTTTTATTTTGCCAACACAGTATCATCCTAAGCCTAATCATAAAACATATAAACTAAAAACACATGTGGGTTCAAATCCCACTCTGGGTAAATATTCATGTTTCTTTTTTAATTTACTAAAACAGTATCATAAAACAGTATAACCTTAAATATATATACAACGTTTATTTTTCTTATTTTTTAATTTACTAAAACAGTATAATCAAACATAATCTAAAATAAAATGTATATGTGTATTTACAACTTTTATTTTTCTCAAATGTATACAATATAACCTTGTATATATATAAAACTTTTATTTTTCTTATTTTTTAATTTACTAAAACGAATCATAAAACATTATAACCTAAAATAAAATATAAAACTTTTATTTTCTTATTCTCTATATAACCTTATATATATATATATATATATATATATATATATATATATATATATGTATTTAAAACTTTTCTTATTTTTTAATTTACCAAAACAGTTTCATAAAACAATATAACCTAATATATATATATATATATATATATATATATATATATATATATATATATATATATATATATATATATATATATATATATATATATAAAACTTTTATTTTCTTATTTCTTAATCTTCCAACACAGTATCATAAAACAATATAACCTTAAAAACACAGTTTACGCTATTAAACATTACATCTCCACACCAGCAGGGTGAGGTGCACTTGGACACTCACCATGATGGATGTCACCCTAACAAAATAGCTACCATCTTACCAGATGACCTATGACCTTACAAATGGCCGATGTCAGCCAAGATGGCTGACATCCAAAATAGCCAATATCATCCAAGATGGCTGACAAGGGAGGGTCAAATGATAACCTAAGGGGGGTGCTGGGAAGGAGAGAGGAGTTTCGGTTCAAAGGTACATATGGAGGGCGAGACTTCCAGCTGTCAAAATAAGTGATGCCGCCATCTATACTACTTCTGTGGCTGTCTGTGGCTGGACCGGAGGGTTGGACCTGGGTTTCTCTTCATTACGAATACATCTTTCGATTTCTATTATGTCATCGCTGATATAGCAGTGAAGTGAGAGGAAGAGGAAGGGATAGCACGTGTGTGGGCTCACTGGCTGCCTCAGCTGGAATGGGTGAATGAGAGAGTGCAGGAACGGAACGCAGGAAATATACAATTGTATGTGACAGGCCGCTGTCTGTCACGGCACGGCTGCTGCTGACGTCTACTGATGAGGTGCTCATGTGCCACAGCTGTGTTGTCGCTGCCTCGCTAACAGGCTGTGGACTCACGGTTGCGGACAATGAGCACCGAGGCCATTGTGACGTCAGTGGCAGCTGTGCCTTCTCTATTTAATCCCTCTCCTTCCCAGACGGAGGCAGCTAACCCGCCGAGAAGGAGGACTGACACTCCCAACCCTGACTGCCCGGAGCACCCTGTTTTGTGTGGACGTTTCGTTTTGGTTGTTTTTACCCCTTGTATTTTGTCCCGTTTACCCTGTGAACCACAATAAAGCCCGGACACCAACGGAACCAGAGATTCTCTCCCTCCCTGTGTCTGGCTTTTACATTGTATTATGCATATTCTGAATCGATATGTAATGTATATTAATGATTTATTGATTGAAAGAGTTCTGTTTCTTCTGGCTAAACTTGTTTGCACATTGAATATTGAATTGTAGTGTGTGTGTGTGTGTGTGTGTGTGTGTGTGTGTGTGTGTGTGTGTGTGTGTGTGTGTGTGTGTCACTAGAAGTCCAGCACACTATCCATTGTGGCACAGAACCACAAAACTGTACGACGAAGATTCTCTTCTGCATGCCTGCAGATGACCGGGCGTCTCAGCCCGTGCCAGCAGGGTTAGGCAAGATCTTGCAAGCCCATCCCTCCCGACAAGCGTGGTTTATACTCTGTCCGATTCCACCGTCTTGATTTCTGTTGCAGCCACTTTCCATGCTTTGCTCACTCGAGAGGCAGCCAGGTTAAGCGGGCAATAATGCACAAGTAGCTCTGTCTTGCGAATCTTGGAACTGTCCATTGGACGTACACGGCGTCAGTCGTCAAGAAATGTCAAACAAGGAATGCCCACGACGAAGGTGGGATAGAAAGCCACGTGTGCAAAACACAACGGCTTAGTAGTCCATGGCCTTAAGTACAAGGCCACCTGATCCAGCTGTTCCCGGAGATGCAACTGACACGGAGGGGGACTGGTACAGTGACATTGGCTAGGAAAAGAAGCAGCGTATGAGGTCTTGAGAGTCAGGCAAGGATTTGGGACAAAGTCAGCATTCCAGAAAAGTAAGAAGTGAAGGTCTCAGCGAGGCACTTGACTGCAAGATACCTCTGGCTGTCCAACACACTATACATTGCACCACAGAGCCACATGAACAACTGGTGATGATGCTCTTCTGCACGCCTACTGATGACGGGGCATCTCAGCGTGCTTGTACAAGTAGCATTTTCAGATGTGTTTTTCAATCCCTGTCTCGCTGATATTGACACAAAAGGAAATGATGGGTTCTTCTTTTAGATTATGCGGCTCATGTTGACTTGACTGTGAGGGGAAGTATTTGTCAAGCACACTGTCTGTGTGTCTGTCTGTCTATCTGTGGCTGTCTGTGTGTGTCTGTGCTTGTGTGTGTGTGTCTCTGTGTGTGATGTGGGACAGTGCCCTGTCTGAGTGCCAAATATATTATATTCCCACCATTGTTGCAGCAAGATTGTGTAACCCATATATGAATTTAAGCTTTGTGTATGGCTCCGGAGAGGACAGGTACAGTAGTTCTGTGCAGGTGATTTTTAGAAAAACATTTTCATCCAAGGACATAGAAAGAACATAATGTAAGACACAGGAGACGTGTGTGTTAAAGTTTGAGGTACCTCATTACCATCATCTAGTTGCCCAGAAACCAAAGGGAGTCCTTTTGTATATGATAGCAAGTTCTTTAGAAAAACTTTAGATGTGTCTTGCCCAGTGACCATCTCCGGAGCGCTTCGTTGTAGCTCAATAAACTTTTTTGGTATTATTTCAGTTAAATCAGGTCCTGATTATTCCTTGTCCGCCTGTTTATTAAGGGAGTAAAATTTGTCCCTATCAGTGCGTCTGTGTCTGTGTCTCTGTGTGTGTGTGTCTGTGGAGGGTTGACATTTTTGATATCCGTAACATCACAGCAGATGAGCTGAACATGTTTCTCATTATGCACACTGGGCACACTATATTGAAAAGCGATAACACTACACACATATGAACACCAAACTATTGCTGAAACTTTAGTTATGCTAACTCTGAAAATGATAAAATGATCATCTGAAACACACAACAATAAAGCAAAGAACATCATTCCACAAAGCAAAGCGAGTACATACAAGGATACTGTAACATTGTAACTGTACGCATACACTTAAACTAGTTCAACTAATGTACAAGCACAATGACCATGAACTCAGACCCAATTCTTGGTGGGGGGGTTTAAGACTATAAAAGTCACTGGTGCCATCACTGGTATACATTGATTACAGATCGGGCCCTGTGTTCAGTGTGGCCACTGCTACCTTCCTACATACCAGAGGAGGCTGGTGCATAGAGGTGCGAGAGAGCAGTTCTGGATCAAACACACCTGCTGCTGCGCTCTGCTCTCCAATGCGCACTGCAGGTCAGTCTCAGAACCAGACAGTGCGCAGTAAGTTGACCATTGAAATACTCTTGCTGTGCTGGATTTTATTTCTGCTATGACACTGACAATTTGATGAATGGTGATAGCTAGTTTAGGGTTACCATACATCAGAGGAGGCTGGTCCACAGAGGCAGAGGAGGTTGCTCCTCCTCTATCTTTGAGTGTTTAGCTGTTACTGTTTCTTCAGTTATATTTGTACTATATTACCTTGTTATAGTGTTAAAATGTATTTTCATTTAATAGTGTGGTTTTTCAAAGTAAATAATTTTTATATACATTAATCATATTAACTAAAACAAATATGATATTCTTTTTAGTAAAAATAATACTAATCGTTAATGTTATTTATTGTTTGTTATTGATTGTTAAAAAAATATGTTTTAGCTCACAAGTTTTTGTGATCTTTTCTTGGTAAAGCATTTTAGCACCTTTTTGCCATGTATTGAACAAAGAAGTGCTTTTGCACAGTATATAATGTTACATAAGGGTCCAGGGATTGAATGTTACACTCATAACTTATTGTTCAGACATTAATACATAGATTTTGTTTTGCATGTAAATACTTGTTTGAGGTCATAACACTTTGTTGTAAAAGGGACTACTTAACATACAGTGTTAAAGATGCATTCTAGTGATGTTGGGGGGAGTTGTGTACCCATTCTCTCCAGTCAGGCATTTTCTTTGTTTTTGCATATTAAGGGGACCCTATTTTGTTCACTAATACCATTCCCTCTTGCACTGAACACATGCTCAAGGAATGTGTCCATATTGAAGCACTTTTGGGGGTGAGACGGGTGGAAAAGTTGTCTGTATTGTCTTGTGTTCATGGCAAGAAGGCATCACCGTTGTCTATTGTGTTCATTTTAAAATACATTTGTCACTAGCAAATGGTAGCAAATATGGTGGTACATTAATGCTGGATTGTTATGAATAGCTCAGCTTATCCTTGTAATTTGCTTCAATCTTGACTTACAAACTGAGTTTTTAAAATCAATTTTAAAAGCATGCCCCCAGACCCCCCTAGCAGACCTCTCTGTAATAATCATGGCCTCCTTATGGCCCCCACCCCATTTTCAAAATCCTAGAAATCACCCCTGTTCATCAGTGAAATTGTTTTTGTCCTGTTTTTCATGTTGTACAGAATTGATTTCTTATTATCATGGTTGTACAGTAAACTGTCCAATTTATTAATTCGGGACCGTTTAGGCTGGAGCTTAGGCTCACTCAAATCTTCCTCTTGAAAGTGGCGACTGCAGACGCTAGTATGAGGGGTTATGCTGAACTGCTCACACCAAATATTTTGTATCCACTTTTTGAGAGTATCTTCCATGGCAGGGAAAGTATGAAAAGAAAGCTCAACACGCAGTTGAACTAGAGGAAGCCTCACGCAGCGGGACATCTGATACCCCACTCCCCCGCTGTTATTGTGAAAATGGTGCGGTCGAAACACTTGGCCAGTCAGATGTGCGGAACACACTGATGTGCATTTTGCAGCTCAGCAAAGCGGAAACTGACTAGCGAGTCAAAATGCCTCACCAAAGGCAAAAATCAGGGGACAGAGAGGAAAAGGAATCGAAAGAAGCAGAGAGGCAATGGCCACATTTCTTGCAAAGCATGAACACCAGGTATGATAGGCGAAGCTGAACATGGCAAAAGTGAGGAGCTGGTAGACTAGCAAATAAAACGTCAGCTAGAAAGCTTAACCTTTAAGTAACGTTAGCACATTCACTTCACTAGATAAGAAAAAAAAAACACTGCTTCACTGGCCATGAGAAGGGCTGTGTACCAACCCGGTATTAAACGGGCCCCGGTGCTAAATGATTAAAGACTGTAGTATTGATGAGCTCCGACGTTACGGTTCTTTTGAACGTGTCGGTGTCATTGGAAATCACGCAGCTGCAGCCGCTGCTCTGCTCTGTCGGACTGACAGACACACACACACACACACACACACACACACACACACACACACACACACACACACACACACACACACACACACACACACACACACACACACACACACACACACACACACACACACACACACACACACACACTATGGCAGGGATGGCGAACCCGTAATGCAACGTCTGAATTTCAGTGTGAATACATATACAATAAAATAGCACCCTTCCCAGTAGCTAGAAATACCACGCATTAGGCTGCTATGAGTTAGATCATGGGTTTTCAAACCGGTCCTGGAGTACCCCCTGCCCTGCTGGTTTTTGTTCCAATTTAGGTTTTAATTACTTAATTGAATGGTATATTGCTTTGTTAGGTCAATTAAGGATTCAATTAAGCAATTTAAGACCCCAGTTGCAGTGAACATTTTGTCAGGGTTCACATCGCAAAAAGTGAGACAAATTCACCTCCATTTGCGATGTATTTTCTTCATCGATTCGTTGATTCTACGATGCATTAAAATACGTTTTTCCGACCCAAATCAAGCATCGAAAATGCGTATAAGCAATGCTGAGGTACCTCCCCTTTAAGAAACGCGTTTTTTATTTTTTTATTGTGACGCCCGAGAGGCGGCCCGCACTCCGTGCCCTGTTACCCGAATCCCGTCCCTCATTGGCCAGCGGGTCTGTCACTCATACAGGGCAGGGCTGTAGCTTTCCAATTACACCAGACACGCCCATATCCGAGCACTTGGCTGCGCTGCGTGTTTGTGTGAGAGGCACAGAGCGCACATGGGGAAGACGGGGCGCACACAGAATAGAGGCGATTCACAGACAGCACAAAGACGCCATACAGCACGAAAAAACAAATACAAAGTAGAAAAAATGCAATCTGACAAAATAAATAAAACAAATCAGCTTTCAGAAACAAATCATACATGCGGAGTCTGTTTACAGCACTATGAAAGCCACTGACAGTGTGTTGTTTGCAAGAATAAAACGCCAGGGCGGCGTGGTAGCTGGGATGAGTTACTGCATCAACATAGATAGGAGCTCTTGTAAAGAATAGCCTGTGTCTATGTAAGGCCTGAAGTGACAATATTCAAAAGCCAGATGTTTGGAATTCTGTTTCCCTGTTTAGCATTCTTATGTACTTGTATATAGTTATTCCGGCTGGTGGTAGTCTAATATAAATGGCTGTAATTTCTGTTCTGGAGGTCAGATTTGAGTAGTTATTTTTACACAAGTTCATAAGACTTCGAAGTTTCACTGTCCAGTGTCAAAAGTCTACCTGGAGCACTAAAAAAGTGTTATATTTACAATAAATTCATTTTTTCTTATAAGCGCTTTTGATTTTCTTCACTTTTTTGAGTTCTGTATTAACTCTGGTGGGGCAAACACAATTATTTGTTATTTTCCGAATTTCCATTTTGTGCTGAGTGTTTCCATATAAGATACTTGCCTCTAGCCCTTGTAGTTACAGAGTTATATGACAACAGTAAAATCAGGCAAAAATGTGGGGCCTCAGTGGGTTAAATAAAGAAGTTGTATTGAAAGTCAATTGCATAACTGTATTAGTCAAGACAGATATTATGATCTGCATTCAGTCTGATGCTGAATGTTATGCATCTATAGAGTTTCAAACTTGTATTAGCACACCAGTTCCTCTCCTATGCAATGGTGAATGCAGGCATTATTTAATAAGTAGACAATGCAGTCAGAGTCTGTGAGCAGAGATGGATAGTACTGTGCAGGATTCTGGAAAGGCTTGACTACATACTACAGGAGAAGCATGGAAGTCTTGGTGGTATAACTTGGGTACAGGGATGAGCATAGGGCAGGATATTATCTACAGTCACACACCTGCAACATGCAATCATTAAACAACAATGCAAATATCTGTAAAATGCATTTCACAATCTAAAATGCATGCAAAGTAATGTAGATACGAATGCACATATCATATGTCATGAGAACAAATCATAATCACCACTTTTGATAATTGGTAGACCAATTTAAGTTGCTAATCAAGCAACTGGTGTTGCTAAGCAAAATTATATTTGATTAGCATAACTGCTATGCAAATTTGAGACAACAAAATGTACGCTGCAGTTGGAACAAAAACCAGCAGGGCAGGGGGTACTCCAGGACCGGTTTGAAAACCACTGGGTTAGACGATTGCACTGACTCCTTTTTTCACACGCAAAATTACATCGAGAGCAACAGACATGGACGGTCACTACTACTGAGTTCAGGCAATAATTACTATGCATGCTATTTAAAGTCGTTCACATTGTCTGTCAAACCCAGCGGATTGTACATCACGCGTCACACTCCCCTCACACACACGCACACAAAGTAAGAGATAGAGAGACACCGAGAGAGACAGATAGAGAGAGAGAGCGCTACAGTAATTAACGGAGCACAAGAGGTGGCCGCCGAGGCCACACAAAACACGACAAAGTCAGCACAGTTTCCAAATCGACCCTATTATTTAAAATATATTCAAACTCGGCATTTACGTTTTCAAAGGAGCACAATCTGCCGGTTGTCGTGGTTGGATCGATCCATAATAATGCTAACAATGTTCCAATTTCCCAAATTACTTAGCTAGCTAGCGTTAACTAATTTGACTCAGATCAGTGTAATGTGTGATGCGCTGCATCACTACACTGCATGCTAACGCCCGCAGTTTCACGCAGCAATGACGCAGTGACGCAAATGGAACTGGCTGGCACTTATTCTGCTCGGTGATATTCTTGGTTGTTCCATGGTGGTGCTAAGGTGGGGCTGTAGCCTAACCAAGCCATACCCCGCTGCCGCCCCTGACGCTGTGCAAGATTTCTATGAGGGCAATTATTGCTGTGAGTGACCTAGACAGATGTCATCATGGGCAGACTCTCTCTCTATATATTTTTTTTCACAATAATGCATATTGTCTTGTGCATCATAATAATTTACCCTTGGCTAAATTACTGACCATGCCACTCGTTTCGCCCAAATAGTTTTAGATATAATGCGCACAACTCAGGTTTCCCCCTACAAGATCTTTTTAATCAAATAAAAGTAAGCAGAGACCGGAATAAATTGTACAAAATGTTTAACAGTTTATTACAAGGAAAAATCCAAGAATTAAAGCAGGATATGCAATAAACGATTCAATAATTATTCATCTTAAATGCCACAGGCGAACTGGGGTTAGTGAAGTAAAATAAACAAATAAACCACACTAAAAACCAAACTCTCAATGTGAAAACAAATCGTAATCATTGTAACAACTCAACTCCAAAAAAGAAACCATTCAAATAAGAAACCCCAACTACCCGTTCACCAAGTGGCAATTAGACAGATGACTTTTAAAACTATTGTACGTTACAAATCATAATATAACAGTAGTTTAAAGATGGATAAAAACAAAGCAAAAAATACATAAAATCCATTGTCAGAATGATTAAACAAAAGTTACCTAAAATGCAGTTTAAATACAGTTACCTCGGGGAGGACAGGTCACAGACAGTTAGATGAGTTGGGAGCTGTGAACACAGGTGGGACTTGATAGGGGTGGGACACTTTCCTGGTTTTCTTCTATTTTTACCCCTTTCAGAGATCCCAGTTTAATACTAATGTCTAATCACATTAATCTGTGTCCCAGTCTGCCTCTTTCATATGATATGCAAGTATTACTGATGTAACAAATATCATTTTATTTTCTAGAAAGGGGTGAGGTGACACATTAGCTGACTAAAGTAGGTAGAAACTTTTTTTTTTTAATCTATGTACTATTTGTCAATAGTGAAGTCATGCTGGATTCCAAGACGTGTCTCAGGCTGCCCTCTGACAGAGAAGGAGCTTATTAAGGGCATGTGTTGTGTGCAGGGTATTGTTATTGTTGTATTGCTATGACCAGCAGTACATATTGTGATATTGTGGAGCAGTGTAGCACAGTCACTCAGAGATGGCTCACACTCTGGGCCCTCATTCACCACAGCCCAACACTATAATGGGGATCCCAGACTGACGGGTAGTGGCAAAATAGTTTTCTGTTGGTCTCAGTGTAGGATGTTGTTAATATACACTGCACTGCTGGGTTTACAGGTCACAGTGAGTGTCTCTCCTGGCTGAACAGATTTCACTGATGGAGTCTGAGTCACAGTATACTGTCCGCTGGATTCTGGAAACGAAGAATAAAAACAATGCTTACATATATATGTAATATACATGAAAACAATCTGATTTGGTCTATGAGTTTGATGTGTGCCTGTTTAGATATTACAAAGAAATACATACAAAATGGAAATAATAAAATCAAAATAATTCCCACCCTGAGTGCAGAGTGTCCAGATTAACATGGTGATGAAAGTCATTGTTGATGTGTATTGTGTTGGCATGAAGGGCAGCTGTCAGTCATGAAGTGTTAAACTCACAGGCTATAAACACTCCCAGAGCACTGAAGCATGTGCTGCCGGTGCCAAGTGTCTCGTTGTCGGACCTGCTGCATGGATTCCCCAGATCACCGCTAGCTGTCACCCCTGTCTCAAGTTTTGTGGTTTCCCTTCTAATAATTTAATTATCAATTTCACCTGTCTACTGTCTCCCTGCCCTGCTGAGAAAATCAGCTCAGACCAGCTTCAATTCCAAGATGGTCTAAGGTGGTTCATGATGGGCAATGCTGGTCTATTGCTGGTCCAAGTTGGTTTAGCTGGTTTGATGCTGGTAAAGCTGGTAAATGACAATATGATGCTGGGAGATGGTCATTTGAAAGACCAACTTGGTCAAGCTGGTTGGTTGACCATGTAACCTGGCTAAACCTGGCTAAAGTGACCAGCTAAACTGGCAATGAGATGATCTTTCTTTCAGCCTTGATCAAGATCTAAAGCAATGTATGCTCAAGGTGGTTATTAGTGATCAATTATGAAGTTGCATGCACTTATCAATAATACACGAGAGTCAGGTTTAAAATCCCAATTATTTTATAATCTGCTATTATTGTTCTCCACAATCTTAAATAGCCTTAATTCCCTGTGTTATAGCTCATGTTTTCTTGTGTATTTGATATGCAGATTCCCATAAATCTCCAGCATTGTCATTTAAAAATAATAATAAAATATATAAATACAAAATGTTATGTTTTTTAATTAAATTCCTTTATTGAGAGTTGAACACAGAAGAGTAAAACAGCACTCCTTGCTCTAAGCCTCTCCCAGCATGCATGGAGAGTAGCCTTTTCTACCCTGAGTCTACACTCTGAAATGTGCTGGGTAATAATTTGAACCCAATCATTGGGTTGTGTGTTGAGTCTAGTTTCTTACTGCTCTGAGATCTCAACCCAGCGTGTGGGTTATTTCTCTTAACTACTCGCCGTCACCTGCAGGTAACCTGCACGCGTTACAATGAAGAGCGTTTCAAATCTCTAAGAAGCAGGTAAAGTTTCTGTAACGTACCGTGGGGCACAGGAACACGGGAACCAATTGCAGTGCGTGGTAGAAGTGGTCAGACAGTCGTGGGTCAGATACGATCAGAACAGGGCAATCAAGGGCAAGGCAAAGACGTGGTCGTGGTCACAGGCAAGAGTCAGGCGATCAGGCAAACAGGGGAAGAGCAAGGTCGTGGTCGGGAAGTCAAGGAAGCAAGGCTGAGACAATGCTAAACAAGAAAGAATGCTTGGAATTGTAGAAAGAGCTGACAGAACTTCACAATGTGTGAGAGACAGTGAGGGGTTTATAAGTGGAACAGAAAACCAGGTTGGGAGGTGCAGGGTGAATGGCAGCAGAGGGGCATTGTGGAAGTGCACATGGGTTTCAGGAATGTGATTGAATGATTGAATGAAGGGAGCTGGGAGAGGTGACTGGGAATGGGTGAGTAGTACAGGTAAGTCATATTTTTATTTTATTTTTAAATGTAGGCTATTATATTTAAATATTATAGAATTAAACTATATATATATTTATATATATATATATGTGTGTGTGTGTGTGTGTGTGTGAACCCTGCAAATAGAAAAATAAAAATAGGTTGTAAGTTGCTGACTAGTGCTAATGTTTTTATATTTAACGTGTGTGTGTGTGTATATATATATATATATATATATATATATATATATATATATATATATACACACACACAAACACAAACACACATATATATACACTTTATACAGTGGCTCTCAAAAGTATTCACTCCCCTTGGACTTTTCCACATTTCCTTGTGTTACAACAGGAAATCAGTTTTTGTAGTTTTTGCCACTGATCAACACAGAAAATGTCCATAATGTCAAAGTGAAAACTGCAAATTGTTCTAAATGAATTACAAATACAAAACAGAAAATAATTGAATGCATAAGTAATCACCCACTTCAGTCAATATTTGGTAGAGGCACCTTTGGCAGCAATTACAGCCATGAGTCTATGTGGATAAGTCTCTACCAGCTTTGCACATCTGGAAACAGCAATGTTTGCCCATTGTTTGTAAAATTGCTCAAGCTCCATCAAGTTGGATGGGGACCTTTGGTGAACAGCAATGTTCAAATCTTTCCACATATTCTCAATTGGATTGAGGCCCTGGCTTTGACTGGGCCACTCCAGGACATTCACCTTTTTGTTTTTAAGTCACTCCAGTGTGGCTTTGACTGTATGTTTGGGGTCATTGTCCTGCTGGAAGGTGAATCTTCTCCCAAGTCCCAGGTCTCTTGCAGACTCCAGCAGGTTTTCTTCCAGGGTTTCTCTGTACTTTGCTGCATCCATTTTGCCCTGTATTTGTCCTGATGCAGAGCATCCCCATAGCATGATGCTGCCAGCACCATGCTTCACGGTAGGGATGGTGTTCTCAGGATGATGTGCAGTGTTAGGCTTGCGCTAAACATAGTGCTTGGCGTTGAGGCCAAAAAGCTCTATTTTGGTCTTATCAGACTCATCTAGCCGAGATTTGATGTGAGTTTGTTTCAACAATGGCTTTCGTTTTGCCACTCTCCCATGATGGCCACTTTTGTGAAGCACCCAGGCTATTGCTGCAGTCTGCACTGTCTCCCCCAACTCAGCCGTGGAAGACTGTAACTCTTGGTGGCCTCTGTGACTAGTGCCCTTCTTGCCCAGATACTCAGTTTTTGAGGATGACCTGATCTAGGCAGATTCACAGTCTTCACATTTTATCTCCATTTCTTAATAATGGCCTTTACTGTGTTCCAGGGGATATTCAATGCCTTGGAAACGTTCTTATTTCCTACCCCTGATTGGTGCTTTTAAAGAACCTTATTCCGGATTTGATTTAATGATGTAGTTTCTGTTAGGAATTGTACTAACCAACTGTGGGACTACTAGAATTACATTTTTATATTTTAATCAGAAGAATTCAAATAGTTTAAATAAAACAAATTAACTGTGTAACATGATTGTCACCGAAAGTTACAAAATTCAACAAAACAATCTGTAATTTGTATACAATACATTCACAATTAAACAAAATATACAAATTACATTTAATTTTACTTTATTTTCTCAACTCTGTCTTATCTTACTTTTAATAGGAAATGTAATGTATTTTTTACCCCTCATAAAATAACACAGTACCTAACCAAAATATTAGGAAATGGTATAAGGCAAGGCAAGGGAAAACAAAATCAAGCCATATGTATAGCTTGGTTATGTAACAGACAATCCAGAAAATATAGTAAAGTCTGTAAAAGAAACTCTCTGCACTGGACACGTTCGAAGCAAACATATGCTGACTTCACCAATTGTGCCATCCTATACTAAAGCACCAGTGTCATTGGACTTCTTTTGGTTTAGTTTATTCAATCAATAATCACAGGGTAGCCACAGAGTGCTTTACAGAGTGGTAAACACAACAAATGTACAGCAAAATAAAATAATACGTAAATACAAGTAAAATAAGTAAAATAAATATAGACCTGTAAACAGTTTACATGATCTAAAATAAAGTAAGTGAACATTTAAATAAATAAACCATTTAGGCACGGAGGAGAGAAAAACCAAAAACTAATAATGAATTAATAATATTGTGCATTATGTGAATAATGAATGGCAGAGATTGTTTTAGCAGTTTAGTGGATATAGGGTCTAGTGCGCAGGTTGTAGTATTCATTTTAGTAATTAAGGAGACCAATTCCTGGTGATTTACTGCGTTAAATGAGTCCAAGGTAGGCAGGGGCTGTGAAGGACTGCAGACATCGGCTATAGCATTTGTGTGTGTTTCCACTTCTGTCTGTTTTCTAATGCCGTTAACTTTGCTATTGAAATGATCCATGAAGTCATTGCAGATAATATTGGGGGGGATAACCTCTGAAGGCTTTAAATGCTGATTAGTAAGTGTCGATATTGTATTAAAAAGAAAACGCGGGTTATTCTTATGCGTCTCTATTCAATTAGAGTAGTAGGCAGACCTAGCAGAGGACAGGGCTTGCTTGTATCTTTTTATAATGCCATATGGAAGACCATATGGAAGTTTTGTTGCTCTCCATTTACGTTCATATCTACGGCATCCTGTTTAAAGTGAGCGAGTGTGTTCGTTAAACCATGGTGAGTGGTTTGTTGCTTTAATCTGTCGTGTCCTTAATGGAGCTACTGTATCTAAAGCAGTGCTTAGTGTATTGTTGAAATTATTTAATAATTCATCTACAGATCCCGTTTTGATAAAGCTAGCATTTGGCAACAGAGTAGTACACTTATGAATAGCAGTAGGATTTAGGCAGCAAGTTTCTATGTTCCTCTCCTGTGTGTCTGATTCTACTCCAGGCAGCTCAAATGTAATAAGGCAGTGGTCAGAAATCATCTGGTTCTGGGGTGATATTATTAAGTTGTGAATCTGTACCCCATGGCTAATAACTAGATCCAGTGTGTGATTGTGATGATGTGTGGGTCCTGACACATGCTGAGTGAAGCCTACAGACTCCAATAGGGACAAGAAACTAACACTGAGGGGGTCGTCTTTAATGTCAATATGTATGTTAAAGTCCCCCAAAACATTTTACCAGAGTTTACCATGGTGAATGGCTAAGTCAGATAAGAGATCGCTAAATTCGGTCATAATACAGGAATAGGGGCCTGATGGCCTATAAACAGCTATAAGCTGAAGGTGGATTAAGCCTAAACCTGGTGAATTTCAAAAGATGTGAAGCTGTCAAATGGCTTAGTAGTCTGTGCGGTAGATGGTGGCTAGGCCCCCCCCACAGCCTGTTGTACGGGCCTTCTGGCATTAAGAGAAGTCAATAGGGGAGGCTTCTACTAATGGAATAGTGTCGTCTGGTCTTAACCAGGTCTCTCCAAGCCAATGAAAAATTACTGTTTTAATAGGATAACTATTCATTTTGTTTGTATAAGATTCAATTTCAGGATTATGTGATTTATTCGATGCCCCCAGGCATGGATCTACGATCGGGGTCAGGTTATGCTGGGAGTTCAGGCAGACTGCAGTGTAGGACTGCGAGGCTGCAGCCCGACCGGTGCTCTGAAGAGTCACGTTTTTATATTCTAATGAAAGAACCATTTGTTTATTGATAATACATATTTGGTGATTATACATATGATATCCATCCAAGACTTGGTCACCTGTTGCTCTTAGTACTTTCTTCAAATGTACTTAAACCAAGGAGTACAGTTTTTGAACCATTCAAGACGATTTTATTAATTTGTCCTTTTTAAAAAAAAACTGGTGGTTCAGTTAATTTGCTACAGAAATTCGATACCCTCTCAGTAATGTTGTGTAGATTGCTAAATGGAGAGTCTTTGACAGCATAAACATATTAACTGTGTAGTGGTGCACCTCAACAGAGCTCTTCACAAGCTTAACAAGCTTTCCATTTCCATTTTCAAAATAAGAAGCAGAATGTGCTCACAGGGCTCCCCAGGTGCGTACAATCCCCCAGGAAATTATATACTAGGCTGCAATTTAGTGCGTATCCTCCACTTGTGTTGCAATCTGACCCAAAGGGCAACACCTTTGAGTTACTAACTTAATCCTGTACCAATGTTTACATATTAGATAACTTTCACCATCTGCTGTCAGAGAAACAATGCACTATGTTTGGCAAAGCACTACGCTATGTACAGAACACACTTATTCCTGGGTAGCTGCTGCCATGCTGGAACAGGCTGGCACACAAAATCAGGCACCTGCAAAACAGTTTATATGTTATTGCTCAACTGTCATAAATTGTAGAATACATGATCTCGATAAAAGCTCAGACATTTATCACACAGGGCAAGCCAGCTAAGTGATGAAAGGAACCATAACCGATTTAATGTGCCTTTTCACAATTGCTGGCGCTCTGTGCCACGATCAGCCGTGTTCAGCCAGCATTAATGACACAGGCCGCTTATCTAGAACGGCAACATGAATTGAGCACCATCAGAGTAAACAGACAGTCGCAGTGCGGGGGCTTCTGTAGACTTTCACAAGTATCCGAATTTACTTTTCTCGCTTTAATTCTGTGCTCTCTATATTATCGCTGGATCCAGGGTGGGGGGGGCGTGCTGGGCGTCCCAGGTGCTGCTCTCTTAGACCGAGGTGGAGCCCGAGTGGTAGTCTGAGGTCACCTTCTCTGTGGCACTCGTCACTTCCTTAGTTATTGTCATCATTGCCGCTGCTGGGGAAACTCTCCACTTTAACCGACACGTGGGATAGAAAGCCACGTGTGCAAAACACAACGGCTTAGTAGTCCATGGCCTTAAGTACAAGGCCACCTGATCCAGCTGTTCCCGGAGATGCAACTGACACGGAGGGGGACTGGTACAGTGACAGTGGCTAGGAAAAGAAGCAGGGTATGAGGTCTTGATAGTCAAGCAAGGATTTGGGACAAAGTTGGCATTCCAGAAAAGTAGGAAGTGAAGGCATCAGCAAGGCACTTGACTGCAAGATACCTCTGGTTGTCACAAGGAAGCCCAGCAAGCTGTAAGCTTCATGAAGTGAGCACTGACTCTGGTGGGACTCAAACCCACAACCTTTGAATGACCACTGCCCTTTTCACTAGAAGTCCAACGCACTATCCATTGCGCCACAGAGCCCCACAAGACATTTATCGCCATACTGTTCTGCACGCCTACTGATGACGGGGCATCTCAGCGTGCTTGTACAAGTAGCATTTACAGATGTGTTTTTTTAATCCCTGTCTCGCTGATATTGAGACGAAAGGAAATGAATGGTTCTTCTTTTAGATAATGCGACTCATGTTGACTTGACTATGAGGGGAAGTATTTGTCAGGCACACTGTGTGTTTGTCTGTTTATCTGTGGCTGTCTTTGTGTCTGTGGCAGTCTGTCTGTGTGTGTGTGTCTGTCTGTCTGTCTATCTGTGGCTGTCTGTGTGTCTGTGGCAGTCTGTGTTTGTGGCTGTCTTGTGTGTGTGTCTGTGGCTGGACCGTTGGGGCTGGTTGGAAACATCATCGACCTGGGTTTCTCTTCATCACAAATACATCTTTCCCTGCCCACATGCCCGAATTGCTTTTCAGCTGGATCACAGCCTCGCCCCAGGTGGGCAAAACCTCCAAAAGTGGTACAAACTCATCCATGTATTGCAGGGTTTCTGGGAAATCTGGCATAGTGAGTGAGAAAGTCAACCCTGACAGTGTGGCGAGAGACGGGAAGCCACGGAATTTATGCGCTCTGTGATGTCATAGAAGTCAGCTGTGAGAGAGTTCTGAGATGTCATCGCTGAACTGGCAGTGAAGGGACTACCATGGCCATGGACTACTAAGCCGTTGTGTTTTGCACACGTGGCTTTCTATCCCACCTTCGTCGTGGGCATTCCTTGATTGACATTTCTTGACGAGTGACGCCGTGTACGTCCAATGGACAGTTCCAAGATTCACAAGACAGAGCTACTTGTGCATTATTGCCCGCTTAACCTGGCTGCCTCTCGAGTGAGCAAAGCATGGAAAGTGGCTGCAACAGAAATCAAGACGGTGGAATCGGACAGAGTATACACCACGCTCGTCGGGAGGGATGGGCCTGCAAGATCTTGCCTAACCCTGCTGGGACAGGCTTGAAAGCATACCCATTGCACTTGCTTGCAAGCTGAAGACTCAAGTCAACATGAGCCGCTTTTACCAAATACAAGAACCCATCATTTCCATCCGTCTCAATATCAGCGAGACAGGGATTTAAAAAACACAGCTGTAAATGCTACTTGTCAAATCACGCTGAGACGACCGGTCATCTGCAGGCATGCAGAAGAGTATCTTCGTCGTACAGTTTTGTGGTTCTGTGCCACAATGGATAGTGTGCTGGACTTCTAGTGACACACACACACACACACACACAGCAATTAAATATTCAATGTGCAAACAAGTTTAACCTTAAGAAACAGAACTCTCTCAATCAAGAAATCATGAATATACATTATAAATCGATTCAGAATTTGCATAATACCATTGTATATTTACTGCGTTCCCATCTCTGCACTCTCTCATTCATCCAATCTTGCCCAGTCAGCGAGAGAAGCCACGTACATGCTTTGCCTTCCTCTCCCTCTCCCTTCACTGCCAGTTCAGCGATGACATCTCAGATCTCTCTCACAGCTGACTTCTATGACATCACAGAGCGCATAAATTCCGTGGCTTCCCGTCTCTCGCCACACTGTCAGGGTTGACTTTCTCACTCACTATGCCAGATTTCCCAGAAACCCTGCAATACGTGGATGAGTTTGTACCACTTTTGGAGGTTTTGCCCACCTGGGGCGAGGCTGTGATCCAGCTGAAAAGCAATTCGGGCATGTGGGCAGGGAAAGATGTATTTGTGATGAAGAGAAACCCAGGTCGATGATGTTTCCAACCAGCCCCAACGGTCCAGCCACAGACACACACACAGACAGCCACAAGCACAGACTGCCACAGACACACAGACAGCCACAGATAGACAGACAGACAGACACACACACACAGACAGACTGCCACAGACACAAAGACAGCCACAGATAAACAGACAAACACACAGTGTGCCTGACAAATACTTCCCCTCACAGTCAAGTCAACATGAGTCGCATTATCTAAAAGAAGAACCATTCATTTCCTTTCGTCTCAATATCAGCGAGACAGGGATTAAAAAAACACATCTGTAAATGCTACTTGTACAAGCACGCTGAGATGCCCTGTCATCAGTAGGCGTGCAGAACAGTATGGTGATAACACTCTTGTGGGGGCTCTGTGGCGCAATGGATAGCGCGTTGGACTTCTAGTGAAAAGGGCAGTGGTCATTCAAAGGTTGTGGGTTCGAGTCCCACCAGAGTCAGTGCTCACTTCATGAAGCTTACAGCTTGCTGGGCTTCATCGTGACAGCCAGAGGTATCTTGCAGTCAAGTGCCTTGCTGATGCCTTCACTTCTTACTTTTCTGGAATGCCAACTTTGTCCCAAATCCTTGCTTGACTATCAAGACCTCATACCCTGCTTCTTTTCCTAGCCACTGTCACTGTACCAGTCCCCCTCCGTGTCAGTTGCATCTCCGGGAACAGCTGGATCAGCTGGCCTTGTACTTAAGGCCATGGACTACTAAGCCGTTGTGTTTTGCACACGTGGCTTTCTATCCCACCTTCGTTGTGGGCATTCCTTGTTTGACATTTCTTGACGAGTGACGCCGTGTACGTCCAATGGACAGTTCCAAGATTCACAAGACAGAGCTACTTGTGCATTATTGCCCGCTTAACCTGGCTGCCTCTCGAGTGAGCAAAGCATGGAAAGTGGCTGCAACAGAAATCAAGATGGTGGAATCGGACAGAGTATACACCACGCTCGTCGGGAGGGATGGGCCTGCAAGATCTTGCCTAACCCTACTGGGACAGGCTTGAAAGCATACCCATTGCACTTGCTTGCAAGCTGAAGACTCAAGTCAACATGAGCCGCTTTTACCAAATACAAGAACCCATCATTTCCATCCGTCTCAATATCAGCGAGACAGGGATTTAAAAAACACAGCTGTAAATGCTACTTGTCAAATCACGCTGAGACGACCGGTCATCTGCAGGCATGCAGAAGAGTATCTTCGTCGTACAGTTTTGTGGTTCTGTGCCACAATGGATAGTGTGCTGGACTTCTAGTGACACACACACACACACACACACAGCAATTAAATATTCAATGTGCAAACAAGTTTAACCTTAAGAAACAGAACTCTCTCAATCAAGAAATCATGAATATACATTATAAATCGATTCAGAATTTGCATAATACCATTGTATATTTACTGCGTTCCCATCTCTGCACTCTCTCATTCATCCAATCTTGCCCAGTCAGCGAGAGAAGCCACGTACATGCTTTGCCTTCCTCTCCCTCTCCCTTCACTGCCAGTTCAGCGATGACATCTCAGATCTCTCTCACAGCTGACTTCTATGACATCACAGAGCGCATAAATTCCGTGGCTTCCCGTCTCTCGCCACACTGTCAGGGTCAACTGAAAAACATATTAATTGAACTTAATTTTTCAAGTTTTCACAACTATAAACCAAGTCTAATTGACAAAATAGTCATTCTTCCTCAACTTTCATTACTTACAGTGAGGGAAAAAAGTATTTGATCCCCTACTGATTTTGTACGTTTGCCCACTGACAAAGAAATGATCAGTCTATAATTTTAATGTTAGGTGTATTTTAACAGTGAGAGACAGAATAACAACAAAAAAATCCAGAAAAACGCATTTCAAAAAAGTTATAAATTGATTTGCATGTTAATGAGGGAAATAAGTATTTGATCTCCTATCAATCAGCAAGATTTCTGGCTCCGAGGTGTCTTTTATACAGGTAACGAGCTGACATTAGGAGCGCTCCTAATCTCAGCTCGTTACCTGTATAAAAGACACCTGTCCACAGAAGCAATCAATCAATCAGATTCCAAACTCTCCACCATGGCCAAGACCAAAGAGCTGTCCAAGGATGTCAGGGACAAGATTGTAGACCTACACAAGGCTGGAATGGGCTACAAGACCATCGCCAAGCAGCTTGGTGAGAAGGTGACAACAGTTGGTGCGATTATTCGCAAATGGAAGAAACACAAAATAACTGTCAGTCTCACTCGTTCTGGGGCTCCATGCAAGATCTCACCTTGTGGAGTTTCAATGATCATGAGAACGGTGAGGAATCAGCCCAGAACTACACGGGAGGATCTTGTTAATGATCTCAAGGCAGCTGGGACCATAGTCACCAAGAAAACAATTGGTAACACACTACGCCATGAAGGACTGAAATCCTGCAGCGCCCGCAAGGTCCCCCTTCTCAAGAAAGCACATGTACAGGCCCGTCTTAAGTTTGCCAATGAACATCTGAATGATTCAGAGGAGAACTGGGTGAAAGTGTTGTGGTCAGATGAGACCAAAATCGAGCTCTTTGGCATCAACTCAACTCGCCGTGTTTGGAGGAGGAGGAATGCTGCCTATGACCCCAAGAACACCATCCCCACCATCAAACATGGAGGTGGAAACATTATGCTTTGGGGGTGTTTTTCTGCTAAGGGGACAGGACAACTGCACCGCATCAAAGGGACGATGGACGGGGCCATGTACCGTCAAATCTTGGGTGAGAACCTCCTTCCCTCAGCCAGGGCATTGAAAATGGGTCGTGGATGGGTATTCCAGCATGACAATGACCCAAAACACACAGGAGTGGCTCAAAAAGAAGCACATTAAGGTCCAGGAGTGGCCTAGCCAGTTCTCCAGATCTTAATCCCATAGAAAATCTGTGGAGGGAGCTGAAGGTTCGAGTTACCAAACGTCAGCCTCGAACCCTTAATGACTTGGAGAGGATCTGCAAAGAGGAGTGGGACAAAATCCCTCCTGAGATGTGTGCAAACCTGGTGGCCAACTACAAGAAACGTCTGACCTCTGTGATTGCCAACAAGGGTTTTGCCACCAAGTACTAAGTCGAAGGGGTCAAATACTTATTTCCCTCATTAACATGCAAATCAATTTATAACTTTTGAAATGCATTTTTCTGGATTTTCTTGTTGTTATTCTGTCTCTCACTGCTAAAATACACCTACCATTAAAACTATAGACTGATCATTTAATTGTCAGTGGGCAAACGTACAAAATCAGCAGGGGATCAAATACTTTTTTCCCCCACTGTACTTATTAATTTCATTATTTGCAATCCACAAGTCCATCTATAATCATTCAAACGCGGGCTACTTCATCTTTTCTTGCATGATCAGCAACTTTATCCCATGCTAATTAATACAAAAAATGTCTCAACTCCGGTAAAGTAGTATGTCATCATGACGTGATGGTTTTGGCACATGCGCATTAAACAAAACGTTCATAGAACATATGTTTTGTGGTTACCTGAACACGTTATTTAAAGTTTTACAATTCTGTTCAAGTTGAGGTTGTTGTAACTCATCTTATTGTGTGGTGAGACACTGCAATTTCACAGAACATGATTTTACTTGTCCAATTTCCAAAACGAGCTCTCTTCAATCTCCGTTTCAAATCCATGTTGATTTGCGGGTAATCACTGTATCCACTCAATCTTACTACAGTTGTAAGAAAACACCTGTAATGCTGTACAATGCATGTGTTTTTCAAGCACATGAAAGATTGTAGACAGGTAGAGATCGCCACTTGAGTGCCAGACTGACTCTATTGTAAAGGGAAGGCAGGATTATGTGTTATATTTGATTTATTATGTATTTAAATGACCAGTCAAAATAACCCGATTTTGGCTATTCTAGGAAAATGTGTTTATAACTTATTTATTTTCGTGTTTATGCAGCTAAAACGCTGTAGGCATGTTTAATACATATAGTTAGGAATAGTCACGAATGGGTATATGCGCAGTGTATTTTGGAACACAGTATAATTCAAATTTGAATAACCAAAACGGTCAAATTGACCGGCTCTGCGCTTGTAGTGTTAAATGTGGGTGTCATATCGTGGGCCGCACTTCCATGTGTGACGGGCCGCAGGTCGAGAACCACTGCCCTATTCAGAACAGGTTGGTCAGATAGGACCAGAACCAGTGCAGACCCAAAGAACAGAGGACGAGCGTTAGGCAGACAAACCCCAGGGCCCCAGGGCCACAGGTTAGTGCTTTCCTGGAGGTCTTTAGCTCCCCTGTATAATGGACCATTCCAGAGAGATTCCCCTTTGCAGTCAATATCATCAGCTCAGCAGTTTGCCAATACAGATCCCTGGGGAGGTGGGGGCTCAAATCCAGGACCAGGGTTAGCCACCCCTAGCATAAAGCAAAACATTACATGTGTTTAAATGATTGAAGTCAATACAATGATTAATGAATTGATGTATTTATTGAGGTGGCTGTGACAGAGCAGCTATAGAGACTATTGCACTCCTTCACAGCAGCATCTCTGTTGCTTATATTAAGTTATACTAAGGTATGCTGAGCTGACGATATTGAGGTTTTTACTAAAGAAAAAATAGATAACATGCCACAGGTTAACAACCAGTCCAGTCAAACCCTAAGAGAGATCAGGATAAATGAGGAGGAGGTAGTAAAGGGACTAGCAGAATTAAAAACAAACAAATCACCTGGGCCAGATGGTATATTTCCAACAGTACGTAAAGAAATTATGGAAATGATTGTATTAATTATTTCTAAATAGCACTGGTTTCACTGTTTGTGAATGTTTTGATGGTTTTTTTATTTGTCAAATGCATTGACCGTTATTGTTCTTTTAAATGCATCAGATTGTTTTGATAGTTTTTTTTTGTTTGTTGTTTTTTACATTTCAGTTATTTTGACAATTTTTTCACCATTGCATAAATTAAATAGTCTAAAATGTGCTTTTTATTATTTTGTCTTGCTTTTCAAAGACAAAATCAATTACAAAACTACAATTAAAAAATATATATTTAAGACTGAACATTAAACACTGTGCCAACAAAGCACAATAAATAAAATAAAATAAAATAGATACATTTATATCTGGCCATCTTTGAGCCCCCCTTCTTGAATAGCCTACTGTGAAAGCCGGACACAAATAACGGGGAGAGAGAGAGGGAGAGTCTCCGGTTTCGGTTGTGTCCGGGCTTTATTGAGTTCAGGTATGTCAAAAAAGGGCGGAGATACAAAACAAAAACAAAATCAAAAGCAAAAGCAAAAGCAAAAAGTGTCCACAATCGGGGTGCTCCGGGCAGACAGGGGTAATAGACTCAGTCCACCTTCTTGTCGGTTAGCTGCTTCCGTCGGGGAGGGAGAGGGATTAAATAAACAGGGCACAGCCCACTTTATAGCGAGACACTCCTTTTCAATGGTGCTATATTTACGCTCCTGGGCGATAATTGTTTGCTTAGATAGAGGACGGGGTGTTCCTGACCCCCAACACTCTGGGACAGGACCGCGCCCACTCCAACTTCTGAGGCGTCGGTCTGTAGAATGAAAGGGAGAGAGAAGTCAAGGCATTTAAAAAAAGGGTGTTGGCAGAGGCGGTCCTTAATCGCCTGGAAAGCCACCTGGCACTGCTCCGTCCACTGGACCGTATCTGGAGCACCTTTTCGCGTCAGTTCGGTCAGGGGGTAAGCCAGGGTGGCAAAGTCCGGCAGAAACTGGCGATAATACCCGGAAAACCCCCAAAACTGCCGAACTTCCTTTTTGGACTTAGGAGGCGGACAGGAGGCAATAGCGGTCACTTTGTCAACGACTGGCCGTACCTGCCCCCCTCCTAAGAGGTACCCCAGATACTTGGTCTCCCTCCTCCCAACTGTTCACTTGCCCGGGTTTTCCGTGAGCAGCGCCCAGCCGATCCAGCAACTCATCCACACGGGGCATCGGATAGGCATCAAACCTAGACACTGCATTGAGCTCCCTATAATCAACGCAGAATCTAGTGCTGCCGTCAGGCTTTGGCACCAAGACTATAGGGCTACACCATTCCGATTGTGACTTTTCAATGACTCCCAGCTCCAACATCTTCTGCACCTCTTCATTGACAGCCTACTTTTTGTAATAAGGGGTGCGATAGGGTTTGACACGCACGCAGGTGTCCAGTGCCGTGTGGATGTGGTGTTCAATGAGAGGTGTGAGCCCGGGTCGGTGAGAAAAGACATGCTGGAAGTGGCACAATAAAGAGCGAACCTGCTGTTTCTGGGCGTTTGTTAAATGGGCGTTTGTTAAATTGAGTTCAGTGCGAACCTCAGAAACAGCGGCTTCAGACTCTTTGTTGTGGGGGGAACTAGAAGCACCCAATGCTTCCTCCTCTCGCCACTTCTTCAGCATGTTCAGATGATAGATCTGCTTTTCCCTCAGACGATCCGGGCGACACACCTCATAATCAACATCCCCTAAGCGGCGTGTGACCACAAAGGGTTCCTACCACTTAGCCAGCAGTTTAGATGTTGAATTTGGGAATAACATCAGTACCTTGTCCTTGGGTGAACGATCGTAACCGGGCTCTCCTGTTGTACATGCGCTGTTGTCGCTCCTGGGCCTGTAAGAGATGCGACTGTGCAAGTTTCCCCAGTGCCGATAGCCAATCTCTCAGGTGCAGGATGTGCTGTACCATAGAGGTCTGGGAGGGGGCAGTCGCCTCCCAGTCCTCCTTTATTAAGTCGAGGATGCCCCTCAGCCGCCTCCCGTACAGCAGCTCGAAGGGAGAGAAGCCGGTGGACATCTGGTGCACCTCGCGTACAGCGAACAGCAGGGGTGGCAATAACTTGTCCCAGTCCCGAGCGTCTGTGCTCACAAACTTACAGATCATGTTCTTTAGGGTTTTATTAAAGCGCTCCACTAGGGCGTCTGTCTGGGGATGATAGATTGAGGTCCTGATGGACTTTATCCCCAGCAGCCTACAGAGGTCTCGCATCACGCTTGACATGAATGGAGAGCCCTGATCTGTCAGGATTTCCTTTGGGATCCCCACCCGAGTGAAGACCTTAAACAGCTCCTCGGCGATCCTAGTCGCTGACATTGTCCGTAGATGAATTGCCTCCAGGTACCGAGTGGCATAGTCTACTATGACCAGCACAAATTGATACCCCGGGGAGCTTTTCTCCAACGGACCGATCAAATCCATCCCAATGCGCTCAAATGTTATCTCCATGAGAGGCAGCGGTACCAGCGGAGCCCGCGGTACTGCACTGGCATTGGTCTTCTGGCACTCCGGACAGGCAGCACACCATCTTTCTACCTCCTTTTTGATGCCTGGCCAGAAGAATCGGTCCATTATCCGGCTTAAGGTCTTGTCACGACCCAGGTGACCTGCCCCAGCCAAATCAGATGAGAGCCTATGATCCTTAATATTAGATAGATAGTTTTCACTAGCGAGCACCCGGCTGGGCGATGTCCAGGCTGCCCGCAACGCCGGCACATCACCGTGGTTTTTCCAGGGGACCGCACACTGCCGGGAGAGAGAGAAAAAGAAGGAGCTAAGGAGACAGATTTGTTTTTGGGACGGGCAAGGCAAGAAGGGGAAGTGGGTTGGGGAGAAACATGTTTAGGTGTGGTGTTTGGCAACGTGCTGGTATCCAGGACAGTCGGGGTCTTGGGAACGGAAGGGAGGGTGCCTGCCATCGGGCATCAGAAGGTGGCATCGTCCCAGGCAATGATGGTTCTGTGCCAGCCTGGAGGCCTCCTCCAGGTCTTTGGGTTGGACGTGAGGACGTGGGAGATGGCAGATGAACTGCTCCAAGGCCACCAGGTCGGCAACTTCCGTGGCGGAGTGCTCCTCCGGCTTGAGCCAGCGGTGGCAGGCACCGGAAGCCAAGTTCAAACCGGAGGCTTCTGAGCTTTCAGCGCTGGCCGTCTGACGGATGGATGGAGGCGTGTGTTCAAATCCCACTTCTAAAACACTGATTTATAACATCACCAATGCTAGGAATTACAAAAGTGTTCTTTTCACACTTGTGTGTAATGCATTTTGCAGCCATATTACATAAACATGAGCAAATGCCTGGCAGATAGATTGCTTTTGCTGGCCGGTTAGCTCAGTTGGTTAGAGCGTGGTGCTAATAACGCCAAGATCTTGGGTTCGATCCCCACATCTGCCAATGCCAATCCAAGGTGCTCGTTCGTCTAGTAAGAGTCATGTTTTTTGCAAGTTATAGATGAAACTCCCTGAAGGCAAGCGTAGTAGTGCACTTAAGCAGTGGTAGGATCCACAAGACTTCATCAAGCCGTGTCAAAGTCGCCCATCTACATGCACACGGGAAAATTTCCTTTCTCTGCTTTGCTTTTCTCAGAACACTTCATTTGCATTCTGTCCTCTGATTGTTTCAACTCGTGGGCTCCTGCCAAATCCTAATTACACAGACTTGGAGAGGGAATCAAAGCCAATGGCTTCAAGAATCAACGCAAGTTTCATGAATGGCACATCTAAGCCATGTTGCCAACCAGACATTTAGCTTTTCGTCACCTCGACTCGGTTTCATAAGTGTTGAAAGTCAAGGAATCCTGCAATTCTGTGGCCTCATTCTCAAGGCTATCATCTATAATACACCTCTCAAAAAAATAAGGGAACAAGTAATCATCACAGCATAACACCAAGTCAGATACACTTCAGGCATATCAATCTTTACAGTTAGGAAGCCTATGCGAATGTGAATCACTGTCTCCATTTTTGGTGCAAATGAAAGTGACAGCAGGTGCACCGGAGAGAGGCAACAGCAAGACAACCCCAAAAAGGGAATGGTTTTGCAGGTGGTGGCCACAGACGATTGCTCTCTCCTTATCCTTCCCGACTGATTCTTCTCTCGTTTTGCCTTTTGCTAGTGTCCTTGTCACTACTGGTATTATGAGGCGCTCCCTGCAGCCCATTCAGGTTGCACAGGTAGTCCAGCTCCTCCAGTATGGCACATCCATACGTGCCGTCTGACGATTGCTCTCTCCTTATCCTTCCTGACTGATTCTTCTCTCGTTTTGCCTTTTGCTAGTGTCCTTGTCACTACTGGTAATATGAGGCGCTCCCTGCAGCCCATTCAGGTTGCACAGGTAGTCCAGCTCCTCCAGTATGGCACATCCATAAGTGGCCGAGTGGTCTAAGCCGCCAGACTCAAGGTGCTCTTCCCTCGAAGAGTGTAGAAGGGTTTTCTGGTCTCCTGATGGAGGCGTGGGTTCAAATCCCACTTCTGACAGATTGATTTATAGCATCACCAATGCTAGTAATTGCAAAAGTGTTCTTTTCACACTTGTGTGTAATGCATTTTGCAGCCATTTTACATAAACATGAGCAAATGCCTGGCAGAGAGATTGCTTTTGCTGGCTGGTTCGCTCAGTTGGTTAGAGCATGGCGTTAATAACTACAAGGTCTTGGGTTCGATCCTCACATCGACCTAGGCCAATCCAAGGTGCTCGTCTGTCTAGTACGAGTCCTATTTTCTGAAAGTTATAGACGACACTCCCTGAAGGCAAGCGTAGTAGTGCACTAAAGCAGTGGTAGGATCCACAAGACTTCATCAAGCCGTGTCAAAGTCGGCCATCTACATGCGCACGGGAAAATGTCCTTTATCTGCTTTGCTTTTCTCAGAACACTTCATTTGCATTCAGGCATATCAATCTTTACAGTTAGGAAGCCTAAGCGGTTGTGAATCACTGTCTCCATTTTTGGTGCAAATGAAAGTGACAGCAGGTGCACCGGAGAGAGGCAACAGCAAGACAACCCCAAAAAGGGAATGGTTTTGCAGGTGGTGGCCACAGACAATTGCTCTCTCCTTATCCTTCCCGACTGATTCTTCTCTCGTTTTGCCTTTTGCTAGTGTCCTTGTCACTACTGGTAATATGAGGCGCTCCCTGCAGTTAATTCAGGTTGCACAGGTAGTCCAGCTCCTCCAGTATGGCACATCCATACGTGCCGTCTGACGATTGCTCTCTCCTTATCCTTCCTGACTAATTCTTCTCTCGTTTTGCCTTTTGCTAGTGTCCTTGTCACTACTGGTATTATGAGGCGCTCCCTGCAGCCCATTCAGGTTGCACAGGTAGTCCAGCTCCTCCAGTATGGCACATCCATACGTGGCGCTTGAAGAAAGTTTGCTGTGTCTCCCAGTACAGTCTCAAAAGCATGAAGGTGGGAGAGTTACGAATTTTGCAATGTACGGTGAAGATTTTGAGGTTTCCTAGACTTCGATCACGGAGATCCGATGTGTGATTTAAGTGTCCCCGCAGTTTTCTTGAGCACTATATAATCTCCCGGTGGACATGTACATCCTGTCAGAATGGCCGAGTGGTCTAAGGCGCCAGACTCAAGGTGTTGTTCCCTTGAAGAGTGTAGAAGGGTTTTCTGGTCTCCTGATGGAGGCGTGGGTTCAAATCCCACTTCTGACAGATTGGTTTATAGCATCACCAATGCTAGGAATTGCTAAAGTGTTCTTTTCACACTTGTGTGTAATGCATTTTGCAGCCATTTTACATAAACATGAGCAAATGCCTGGCAGAGAGATTGTTTTTGCTGGCTGGTTAGCTCAGTTGGTTAGAGCATGGCGTTAATAACTACAAGGTCTTGGGTTCGATCCTCACATTGACCAAGGCCAATCCAAGGTGCTCGTCTGCCTAGTTCAAGTCCTATTTTTTGAAAGTTATAGACGACACTCCCTGAAGGCTAGGTAGTAGTGCACTTAAGCAGTGGTAGGATCCACAAGACTTCATCAAGCCGTGTCAATGTCAGCCATCTACATGCACACGGGAAAATGTCCTTTCTCTGCATTGCTTTTCTCAGAACACTTCATTTGCATTCTGTCCTCTGATTGTTTCAACTCGTGGGCTCCTACCAATTCCTTATTACACAGACTTGGAGAGGGAAGCAAAGCCAGTGGCTTCAAGAATCAACGCAAGTTTCATGAATGGCACATCTAAGCCATGTTGCCAACCAGACATTTAGCTGTTGGTCACCTCGACTCGGTTTCATAAGTGTTGAAAGTCACGGAATCCTGCAATTTTGTTGCCTCATTCTCAAGGCTATCTTCTATAATAAACCACTCAAAAAAATAAGGGAACAAGTAATCATCACAGCATAACACCAAGTCAGATACACTTCAGGCATATCAATCTTTACAGTTAGGAAGCCTAAGCGGTTGTGAATCACTGTCTCCATTTTTGGTGCAAATGAAAGTGACAGCAGGTGCACCGGAGAGAGGCAACAGCAGGACAACCCCAAAAAGGGAATGGTTTTGCAGGTGGTGGCCACAGACGATTGCTCTCTCCTTATCCTTCCTGACTGATTCTTCTCTCGTTTTGCCTTTTGCTAGTGTCCTTGTCACTACTGGTAATATGAGGCGCTCCCTGCAGCCCATTCAGGTTGCACAGGTAGTCCAGCTCCTCCAGTATGGCACATCCATACGTGGCGCTTGAAGAAAGTTTGCTGTGTCTCCCAGTACAGTCTCAAAAGCATGAAGGTGGGAGAGTTACGAATTTTGCAATGTACGGTGAAGATTTTGAGGTTTCCTAGACTTCGATCACGGAGATAGGATGTGTGATTTAAGTGTCCCCGCAGTTTTCTTGAGCACTATATAATCTCCCGGTGGACATGTACATCCTGTCAGAATGGCCGAGTGGTATAAGGCACCAGACTCAAGGTGTTGTTCCCTTGAAGAGTGTAGAAGGGTTTTCTGGTCTCCTGATGGAGGCGTGGGTTCAAATCCCACTTCTGACAGATTGGTTTATAGCATCACCAATGCTAGGAATTGCAAAAGTGTTCTTTTCACACTTGTGTGTAATGCATTTTGCAGCCATTTTACATAAACATGAGCAAATGCCTGGCAGAGAGATTGCTTTTGCTGGCTGGTTAGCTCAGTTGGTTAGAGCATGGCATTAATAACTACAAGATCTTGGGTTCGATCCTCACATCGACCCAGGCCAATCCAAGGTGCTCGTCTGCCTAGTTCGAGTCCTATTTTTTGAAAGTTATAGACGACACTCCCTGAAGGCAAGCGTAGTAGTGCACTTAAGCAGTGGTAGGATCCTCAAGACTTCATCAAGCCGTGTCAAAGTCGGCCATCTACATGCACACGGGAAAATGTCCTTTCTCTGCTTTGCTTTTCTCAGAACACTTCATTTGCATTCTGTCCTCTGATTGTTTCAACTCGTGGGCTCCTGCCAATTCTTAATTACACAGACTTGGAGAGGGAAGCAAAGCCAATGGCTTCAAGAATCAACACAAGTTTCATGAATGGCACATCTAAGCCATGTTGCCAACCAAACATTTAGCTTTTCGTCACCTCGACTCGGTTTCATAAGTGTTGAAAGTCACGGAATCCCGCAATTCTGTGGCCTCATTCTCAAGGCTATCTTCTATAATACACCACTCAAAAAAATAAGGGAACAAGTAATCATCACAGCATAACACCAAGTCAGTTACACTTTAGGCATCTTAATCTGTACAGTTAGGAAGCCTAAGCGGTTGTGAATCACTGTCTCCTTTTTTGGTGCAAATGAAAGTGACAGCAGGTGCACCGGAGAGAGGAAACAGCAAGACCACCCCAATAAGGGAATGGTTTTGCAGGTGGTGGCCACGGACGATTGCTCTCTCCTTATCCTTCCTGACTGATTCTTCTCTAGTTTTGCATTTTGCTAGTGTCCTTGTCACTACTGGTATTATGAGGCGCTCCCTGCAGCCCAATTAATGTAGAGTAGGAAGTCCAGCTCCTCCAGGATGTCACATCCATACGTGCTATCAGAAGAACCAGAAGGACCAGTATCTGCTTCTTTGTGCGAGGAGGAACAGGAGGAAACAGACTCTATGAGGGTGGCATGAGGGCCCGTCATCCTCTAGTGGGACCTGTGCTCACAGCCCAGCACCGTGCAGCTCGATTGGTATTCGTGAAAGAGTCTGGAGGCACCGTGGTGAACGTCATTCTGCCTGCAACATCATCCAGCATGACCGGTTTGGCTGCTGGTTTGGAGAGAAACACAAAGTGCCCTCTGTGTATTCACTATGCAACCATCAACAACTCTGACCTGGTCATATATACGTCCCAGGGCATCATCCTGTGTCTGGTCCATAGCGAAATCGGAAAACCTGTTGAAGGTGGGATCCTGTATTGGGCCTTCCACGGGAAGAAGGAGAGAGGAGGTGAGTCCCAGAACTCGTTCCTTCCCCTGGGTCCAACAGGGTACTGTTGGCTGCTACACGACTGGAGTCAGAGGGAAGGCTGTCCCTGCCCCGCTCATCACCTGCAGTCACTAATGGTGATCGGTCCCAAGAGACATGTCCCAATTGTGCCCCAGCCAAATCAGACAATGAGAGCCTAGGATCTTTAATATTGGACAGAAATTCAGAGCAGCCGCAACACCGGGCAGTACGTTCAAAGATGATGAAGAAAGCCTCTGGGTCGTCCTCCGGTCCCATCTTTGGAACCTGCAGACCTGCCCAAGCTGGGTTTGCTGCGGCCACAGCAGGGTTAGGTGCAGGAGTTGGTACTTGAAGTTGCTGGACAAGCGTCTCGAGAGTTTGTTGTTTTTGAGCCTGCAGCTTCACCACTGGGGCCAACAACTGTTCCACTGGAGACGCCTCCATAGCTGTCCTTCCGGGTACAGAGTTCAGGGTAAGTATGTCACAAAGCTTCCCCACATTGGCCACCAATTGTAAATGCCGGACACAATAAACGGAGAGAGTCTCGGGTTCCGGCGGTGTCCGAGCTTTATTGGGGTTCACAATAGTCCAACAGAAAAAAACACAAAAAGGGGAAAACAAGGCAAAACCAGCACACAAAACATCCACATAAACAGGGTGCTCCGGGCAGTCAGAGGTAGGATCACCAGTCCTCCTTCTCAATGGTTAGCTGTCTCCCTCAGGGAAGGAGAGGGATTAAATAGATGAAGCACACCTGCCAATGACGTCACAGTCGCCTCAGTGCTCATTGCATGCAGCCGTGAGCTCACAAGCTGTCTGCGAAGCAGCGGACAACACGGCTGCAACACATGAGCACCTAATTAGTGTGCGTCAGCAGCAGCCATGCCGTGACAGACAGCGTCCTGCCAAAATCACAATAAGATGTATAAAAGTACAGAAAAACAAAATGTAATAAACTATAAATGATCTTTAATACATAGAACTAAAGAAAATAGGTTTAGTGTTTACAGATTCCTTTTTGGAAATACAATGACATGCATTACAAATGAGTATTTACATTTTATTTACAGCTGGTGCTCATGTGTCACTGTGCCCCTCAGGCTGTGGCAGGTGGTGACATATTGGGCAGCCAGGGAGGCTGTGTGTCCCTCCTCCAGGAGGACTGACCATTTTAATTTTTTCTCAGTTTTGTCAAAGGTAGGGTGGCATTCATTATTTTGTTAAGGAATGTGTCCCTTATTTTGGGCATATTTATTGCATTGCAGGAGGAAGTGCAACTCTCTCTCTCTGTCTCTTTCTCTCTCTGTGTGCGTCCGTCTGTCACTGGAGGCGTTTGTCGTCCCCGTCCAGTGACTCCCTCTTAACTCCCCCGGCCCCCTGGAGCGTGACCTACAGCCGAAGGGAGCGCCTGAGGGCTGGTTGGAAGCATCTTGGACTCGGGTTCCTCTTCATCACCAGAAGGGGGAGCCGGAGTAGATTCCTGCAGAGATTGACACTTGTTTTTTTGTTTCAGTAGAAACAGTGCGGAGGCGACCCTAATCCTGGTGGGGGGAGGTGTTTAAAAAAAAAAAAGTTTTATCTTCTTCATAATGACATTATCCTTCAAGAAAAGACAAAGGGCATCAGATGATCAATACGTTAATACATCTCTTATAATCTCTCTTTAAAATACCAACTATTACAATGTTAACCATACATAAACAAAACAACCTATGCTTTTGTTTTTAATGTTGCTAGATCTCACAGTGATAAAATAAGGAAGATATGGTTTAACCAAAGTTGATAAAACATTTCTTGGCAGAGCGCAAACAGAGGACATGTAAATAGGCTGACATTAAATTAAAGATAAGATTCTAAATAAGCTATCTTTTCTCTTCAGTCATGATGAGGAAAAATTAATAACTTGAATAATTTCATTCAGAATGACAAAGTTGCTCAATGTAAGCGCATTTTTCAGAGTAACGTTAGCACAGCTTCCTACAAATTGTCTGATAGATAAGATTAAAAAAGAAATCAGCTATCGGCTATGTTACAAATGAGAATTATACTATTAATATTGTACATTTATGATCATTATGTTTGTAGTTTGGATATGTCGATAATATATTTGACAGTAAATGGGTTTTATACGTTGTGTCCAAAAAAACAAAACAAAAACCCATCCCAATTTGCGTTACGTGATCGGGACCACTCCGTGGACCACAGTGCCGAGGTCCGGACCACTCAGTCGCTGTGATCCAGACCTTGGACCAAAAAATGCTACAACCCCTACTGCTCCGCTGTGTCAGTTGTTGCTGTAACTGAATCACAAAACTGGGTTTTGATGTGCTCCCCACGTGCGTGTTTACAACGTCACTGAAGAAACAAAACATTGAATCTGGAACACTGACGAGAATTGGAAGAAGCCGTGGCTGTGGCTAACTGTGTCTGTGAGTAGTATAGATGGCAGCATCACTTATTTTGACAGCCGGAAGTCCCGCCCTCCCTATGTACCTTTGAACTGGAACTCCTCTCTCCTTCCCAGCACCACCCTGGGTTACCCTTTGACCCTCCCTCCTTATGTACCATTGAACCGGAACTCCTCTCTCCTTCCCAGCACCCCCCAGGGTTACCATTTGACCCTCCCTTGTCAGCCATCTTGGATGATATCAGCCATTTTGGCTGATATCGACCATTTGTAAGGTCACAGGTCATCTGGTAAGATGGTAGCCATTTTGTTAGGGTGACATCCATCATGGTGAATGTCCAAGGGCACCTCACCCTGCTGGTGTGGAGGTGTAATGTTTAATAGCATAAACTGTGTTTTTAAGGTTATATTGTTTTATGATACTGTGTTGGTAAATTAAAAAATAAGAAAATTAAAGTTTAATATATTTTAGGTTATATTGTTTTATGATACTGTTTAAGTAAATAAAAAGAGAATAAGAAAAGTTTTAAATACATATATATATTTAAAGTTATATTGTTTTATGATACTGTTTTAGTAAATAAAAAGAGAATAAAAGTTTTAAATACAGATTTATATATATATATTTTAGTTTAAATTGTTTTATGATACTGTTTTAGTGAATTAAAAAATAAGAAAAATTAAAGTTTAATATATATATATATATATATATATATATATATATATATATATATATATATATATATATATATATATAACAATAGGTTATATTGTTTTATGATACTGTTTTAGTAAATAAAAAGAGAATAAGAAAATAAAAGTTTGATATTTTATTTTAGGTTATAATGTTTTATGATTCGTTTTAGTAAATTAAAAAATAAGAAAAATAAACGTTGTATATATATTTAAGGTTATACTGTTTTATGATACTGTTTTAGTAAATTAAAAAAGAAACATTAATATTTACCCAGAGTGGGATTTGAACCCACATGTGTTTTTAGTTTATATGTTTTATGATTAGGCTTAGGATGATACTGTGTTGGCAAAATAAAAAGGTAAGAAAAAATCAATTAAGAAATGTATAGACTTACATATATTGCATGTCATTACATATATACACTCACCTAAAGGATTATTAGGAACACCTGTTCAATTTCTCATTAATGCAATTATCTAACCAACCAATCACATGGCAGTTGCTTCAATGCATTTAGGGGTGTGGTCCTGGTCAAGACAATCTCCTGAACTCCAAACTGAATGTCTGAATGGGAAAGAAAGGTGATTTAAGCAATTTTGAGCGTGGCATGGTTGTTGGTGCCAGACGGGCCGGTCTGAGTATTTCACAATCTGCTCAGTTACTGGGATTTTCACGCACAACCATTTCTAGGGTTTACAAAGAATGGTGTGAAAAGGGAAAAACATCCAGTATGCGGCAGTCCTGTGGGCGAAAATGCCTTGTTGATGCTAGAGGTCAGAGGAGAATGGGCCGACTGATTCAAGCTGATAGAAGAGCAACTGAAAATAACCATTCGTTACAACCGAGGTATGCAGCAAGGCATTTGTGAAGCCACAACACGTACAACCTTGAGGCGGATGGGCTACAACAGCAGAAGACCCCACCGGGTACCACTCATCTCCACTACAAATAGGAAAAAGAGGCTACAATTTGCACAAGCTCACCAAAATTGGACAGTTGAAGACTGGAAAAATGTTGCCTGGTCTGATGAGTCTCGATTTCTGTTGAGACATTCAGATGGTAGAGTCAGAATTTGGCGTAAACAGAATGAGAACATGGATCCATCATGCCTTGTTACCACTGTGCAGGCTGGTGGTGGTGGTGTAATGGTGTGGGGGATGTTTTCTTGGCACACTTTAGGCCCCTTAGTGCCAACTGGGCATTGTTTAAATGCCACGGCCTACCTGAGCATTGTTTCTGACCATGTCCATCCCTTTATGACCACCATGTACCCATCCTCTGATGGCTACTTCCAGCAGGATAATGCACCATGTCACAAAGGTCGAATCATTTCAAATTGGTTTCTTGAACATGACAATGAGTTCACTGTACTAAACTGGCCCCCACAGTCACCAGATCTCAACCCAATAGAGCATCTTTGGGATGTGGTGGAACGGGAGCTTCGTGCCCTGGATGTGCATCCCACAAATCTCCATCAACTGCAAGATGCTATCCTATCAATATAGGCCAACATTTCTAAAGAATGCTTTCAGCACCTTGTTGAATCAATGCCACGTAGAATTAAGGCAGTTCTGAAGGCGAAAGGGGGTCAAACAGAGTATTAGTATGGTGTTCCTAATAATCCTTTAGGTGAGTGTATTTAAGCAAACACTGATAAACACACATACCTATATCTCTTTAGTTTATATTTATCAATAGACAATAGAGAACAACAGTGAAATGTATAGAATTATTTCTGTACATTTTGACCAGCCCTGTACTTATTATATTTGTTACATTAGTGAATGCTCAAACGTAGTCTTAACATGTATCATATTTAAGAATATACTGCATTTCATTCCATTACACACACACACACACACACACACAAACATATATATATATATATATATATATATATATATATATATATATATATATATATCTTGTAAGGTTTTATTTATCAATAGACACTAAAGACATGCACACCACTTTTCTTACAGAGACACAGTGAAGCACTATTTGTGAATACTCATATGTAATAAATAATATATGTATATATGATTTGTTTGTGCTCAAATGTATAGAATTAATAAAATACACACACACACACACAATGGTGACTTTTATTGTGACAAACAAGCATTTTACAACATGGAACATAGTCAGAAGTAGAAAAAGATACTCCATGAAATGTTGTATAGATACTTGTAATCATTAATTTCTGGTTCACAACACCAACATTGGACAGAAAGAAACACTGACCTGTACGGAGTAATGTCATTTCCAGCATATTCCATATATATTCTATTAAGTCTTTCACTCTTGGCTTCTTTTTCAAAGTTATACCAGGTTCTGGCGACAAAGTACATCAGGTATCTATTGTAAATAAAGTGAGAAACACTTAAGTTTCTATTCCTTTGGAAATACCTTATTTTTCAAACCTACAAATACATGGTGACAACTGCAAGCATGACACACATACAAAACACAGAAATAGGGACCACATTGCAAGGATATAATAAGCACAGATGGTATTTTACTGCAAATTTTAAGTTTTGTAAAATTATTTATATAACTTCTAGGAATAATCTGCAAACTACATAGTGAAAATGCAATCAGTCTTCAGGAAACACACACAGCAGACTGAAATAAGCACAACGTCATATTTATATGAACCAAAACTGCATTCTACTAAACCCTGAAACTCTGAAAAATCACTACAAACTCTATGTTTTGTAAAATGGCTTATTTCACAGACACAGAAACAAATAGGCTCACCCTCAACATATTCCAACACTTACAAAAATTATGATGTAAACTTAAAGGTTTACCAGTAGTACAGGGATATTATTAATCTATTCATGCAACTTTTAGACACTTGTCTAATACAGAGCTAACAACTGCATTGATAACGGGTAGCAGGGCTTTGACAATGCTGTGCAGTGGGGTTTAAAATGACTTTGTAGGCCAGGGCTTCAAAACCTTACCCCATTTTAACATTGTCAAATTAGCCTCCAACCCCTAAAATACTAAGACATGTTTTTTGTATCATATGTATCATGTTGTATTACTATGTACATTAATGTGGTTTACAATTTTGATTTAATTTGACATAATTGTATCATATTTTTAATTACAAATTCATATATATAAATAACAAATACTATATAATAATAGTAATAATAATGCAAAAACATATTAAGCAATCATATTTTTACTTACAAAATAATATGTATAAAATAACAATATAATAATTTAATAATAATAATAATAATTTAAAAACATATTAAACAAAACTCACCCTGACTTTGTCACAACCTCAGGATGGGGAACCTCTGCTGTAGACCCTCATCCACTCTGTCAACAGTTTGTAGGTGACATGTGCAGAAACATGAAAACTCAGTCTTGGTGGGGTGTTTCTGTCCAGTGGTCTGATCTGATACAACTTTCTACTACATTTCATATTCTATTAAAATAGAACAAATTAGTAGTTCATAAAAAAGTGTTAAATCTGCTACTCTTATGAGTGTCTCTACAGCCCCTCATTGCTCCCTTGCATTACAGAGCATGACACGTGCTCTTCACATTGAAATTCACATTCATGTTGATGTAGGACTCGTCAACACAAAACTGTACAAAAATACATGAAATACGTAAACAATACAAACATTAAGAACAGAAACCACTTTCAATCTGACATTTCACAGTATAGAAATTAAATAAGTTTGAATTACCTCATGGTTTTCCTCAGGCTCGGAGCCAGGCCCCATGTTGCCATCAGCGTCAGAAGCTGAGCGCTCTGTGTAAGATTCAGAATAACGTTCAGCTGTGTGCGGTGGAGAGGGGAAATGGCAATGCAGAGCAGGCAGAGTGTCTTCTGGCACTCCGGACAGGCAGCACACCATCTTTCTACCTCCTTTTTGATGCCTGGCCAGAAGAATCGGTCCATTATCCGGCTTAAGGTCTTGTCACGACCCAGGTGACCTGCCCCAGCCAAATCAGATGAGAGCCTATGATCCTTAATATTAGATAGATAGTTTTCACTAGCGAGCACCCGGCTGGGCGATGTCCAGGCTGCCCGCAACGCCGGCACATCACCGTGGTTTTTCCAGGGGACCGCACACTGCCGGGAGAGAGAGAAAAAGAAGGAGCTAAGGAGACAGATTTGTTTTTGGGACGGGCAAGGCAAGAAGGGGAAGTGGGTTGGGGAGAAACATGTTTAGGTGTGGTGTTTGGCAACGTGCTGGTATCCAGGACAGTCGGGGTCTTGGGAACGGAAGGGAGGGTGCCTGCCATCGGGCATCAGAAGGTGGCATCGTCCCAGGCAATGATGGTTCTGTGCCAGCCTGGAGGCCTCCTCCAGGTCTTTGGGTTGGACGTGAGGACGTGGGAGATGGCAGATGAACTGCTCCAAGGCCACCAGGTCGGCAACTTCCGTGGCGGAGTGCTCCTCCGGCTTGAGCCAGCGGTGGCAGGCACCGGAAGCCAAGTTCAAACCGGAGGCTTCTGAGCTTTCAGCGCTGGCCGTCTGACGGATGGATGGAGGCGTGTGTTCAAATCCCACTTCTAAAACACTGATTTATAACATCACCAATGCTAGGAATTACAAAAGTGTTCTTTTCACACTTGTGTGTAATGCATTTTGCAGCCATATTACATAAACATGAGCAAATGCCTGGCAGATAGATTGCTTTTGCTGGCCGGTTAGCTCAGTTGGTTAGAGCGTGGTGCTAATAACGCCAAGATCTTGGGTTCGATCCCCACATCTGCCAATGCCAATCCAAGGTGCTCGTTCGTCTAGTAAGAGTCATGTTTTTTGCAAGTTATAGATGAAACTCCCTGAAGGCAAGCGTAGTAGTGCACTTAAGCAGTGGTAGGATCCACAAGACTTCATCAAGCCGTGTCAAAGTCGCCCATCTACATGCACACGGGAAAATTTCCTTTCTCTGCTTTGCTTTTCTCAGAACACTTCATTTGCATTCTGTCCTCTGATTGTTTCAACTCGTGGGCTCCTGCCAAATCCTAATTACACAGACTTGGAGAGGGAATCAAAGCCAATGGCTTCAAGAATCAACGCAAGTTTCATGAATGGCACATCTAAGCCATGTTGCCAACCAGACATTTAGCTTTTCGTCACCTCGACTCGGTTTCATAAGTGTTGAAAGTCAAGGAATCCTGCAATTCTGTGGCCTCATTCTCAAGGCTATCATCTATAATACACCTCTCAAAAAAATAAGGGAACAAGTAATCATCACAGCATAACACCAAGTCAGATACACTTCAGGCATATCAATCTTTACAGTTAGGAAGCCTATGCGAATGTGAATCACTGTCTCCATTTTTGGTGCAAATGAAAGTGACAGCAGGTGCACCGGAGAGAGGCAACAGCAAGACAACCCCAAAAAGGGAATGGTTTTGCAGGTGGTGGCCACAGACGATTGCTCTCTCCTTATCCTTCCCGACTGATTCTTCTCTCGTTTTGCCTTTTGCTAGTGTCCTTGTCACTACTGGTATTATGAGGCGCTCCCTGCAGCCCATTCAGGTTGCACAGGTAGTCCAGCTCCTCCAGTATGGCACATCCATACGTGCCGTCTGACGATTGCTCTCTCCTTATCCTTCCTGACTGATTCTTCTCTCGTTTTGCCTTTTGCTAGTGTCCTTGTCACTACTGGTAATATGAGGCGCTCCCTGCAGCCCATTCAGGTTGCACAGGTAGTCCAGCTCCTCCAGTATGGCACATCCATACGTGGCCGAGTGGTCTAAGGCGCCAGACTCAAGGTGCTCTTCCCTCGAAGAGTGTAGAAGGGTTTTCTGGTCTCCTGATGGAGGCGTGGGTTCAAATCCCACTTCTGACAGATTGATTTATAGCATCACCAATGCTAGTAATTGCAAAAGTGTTCTTTTCACACTTGTGTGTAATGCATTTTGCAGCCATTTTACATAAACATGAGCAAATGCCTGGCAGAGAGATTGCTTTTGCTGGCTGGTTCGCTCAGTTGGTTAGAGCATGGCGTTAATAACTACAAGGTCTTGGGTTCGATCCTCACATCGACCTAGGCCAATCCAAGGTGCTCGTCTGTCTAGTACGAGTCCTATTTTCTGAAAGTTATAGACGACACTCCCTGAAGGCAAGCGTAGTAGTGCACTAAAGCAGTGGTAGGATCCACAAGACTTCATCAAGCCGTGTCAAAGTCGGCCATCTACATGCACACGGGAAAATGTCCTTTCTCTGCTTTGCTTTTCTCAGAACACTTCATTTGCATTCAGGCATATCAATCTTTACAGTTAGGAAGCCTAAGCGGTTGTGAATCACTGTCTCCATTTTTGGTGCAAATGAAAGTGACAGCAGGTGCACCGGAGAGAGGCAACAGCAAGACAACCCCAAAAAGGGAATGGTTTTGCAGGTGGTGGCCACAGACAATTGCTCTCTCCTTATCCTTCCCGACTGATTCTTCTCTCGTTTTGCCTTTTGCTAGTGTCCTTGTCACTACTGGTAATATGAGGCGCTCCCTGCAGTTAATTCAGGTTGCACAGGTAGTCCAGCTCCTCCAGTATGGCACATCCATACGTGCCGTCTGACGATTGCTCTCTCCTTATCCTTCCTGACTAATTCTTCTCTCGTTTTGCCTTTTGCTAGTGTCCTTGTCACTACTGGTATTATGAGGCGCTCCCTGCAGCCCATTCAGGTTGCACAGGTAGTCCAGCTCCTCCAGTATGGCACATCCATACGTGGCGCTTGAAGAAAGTTTGCTGTGTCTCCCAGTACAGTCTCAAAAGCATGAAGGTGGGAGAGTTACGAATTTTGCAATGTACGGTGAAGATTTTGAGGTTTCCTAGACTTCGATCACGGAGATCCGATGTGTGATTTAAGTGTCCCCGCAGTTTTCTTGCGAACTATATAATCTCCCGGTGGACATGTACATCCTGTCAGAATGGCCGAGTGGTCTAAGGCGCCAGACTCAAGGTGTTGTTCCCTTGAAGAGTGTAGAAGGGTTTTCTGGTCTCCTGATGGAGGCGTGGGTTCAAATCCCACTTCTGACAGATTGGTTTATAGCATCACCAATGCTAGGAATTGCTAAAGTGTTCTTTTCACACTTGTGTGTAATGCATTTTGCAGCCATTTTACATAAACATGAGCAAATGCCTGGCAGAGAGATTGTTTTTGCTGGCTGGTTAGCTCAGTTGGTTAGAGCATGGCGTTAATAACTACAAGGTCTTGGGTTCGATCCTCACATTGACCAAGGCCAATCCAAGGTGCTCGTCTGCCTAGTTCAAGTCCTATTTTTTGAAAGTTATAGACGACACTCCCTGAAGGCTAGGTAGTAGTGCACTTAAGCAGTGGTAGGATCCACAAGACTTCATCAAGCCGTGTCAATGTCAGCCATCTACATGCACACGGGAAAATGTCCTTTCTCTGCATTGCTTTTCTCAGAACACTTCATTTGCATTCTGTCCTCTGATTGTTTCAACTCGTGGGCTCCTACCAATTCCTTATTACACAGACTTGGAGAGGGAAGCAAAGCCAGTGGCTTCAAGAATCAACGCAAGTTTCATGAATGGCACATCTAAGCCATGTTGCCAACCAGACATTTAGCTGTTGGTCACCTCGACTCGGTTTCATAAGTGTTGAAAGTCACGGAATCCTGCAATTTTGTTGCCTCATTCTCAAGGCTATCTTCTATAATAAACCACTCAAAAAAATAAGGGAACAAGTAATCATCACAGCATAACACCAAGTCAGATACACTTCAGGCATATCAATCTTTACAGTTAGGAAGCCTAAGCGGTTGTGAATCACTGTCTCCATTTTTGGTGCAAATGAAAGTGACAGCAGGTGCACCGGAGAGAGGCAACAGCAGGACAACCCCAAAAAGGGAATGGTTTTGCAGGTGGTGGCCACAGACGATTGCTCTCTCCTTATCCTTCCTGACTGATTCTTCTCTCGTTTTGCCTTTTGCTAGTGTCCTTGTCACTACTGGTAATATGAGGCGCTCCCTGCAGCCCATTCAGGTTGCACAGGTAGTCCAGCTCCTCCAGTATGGCACATCCATACGTGGCGCTTGAAGAAAGTTTGCTGTGTCTCCCAGTACAGTCTCAAAAGCATGAAGGTGGGAGAGTTACGAATTTTGCAATGTACGGTGAAGATTTTGAGGTTTCCTAGACTTCGATCACGGAGATAGGATGTGTGATTTAAGTGTCCCCGCAGTTTTCTTGAGCACTATATAATCTCCCGGTGGACATGTACATCCTGTCAGAATGGCCGAGTGGTATAAGGCACCAGACTCAAGGTGTTGTTCCCTTGAAGAGTGTAGAAGGGTTTTCTGGTCTCCTGATGGAGGCGTGGGTTCAAATCCCACTTCTGACAGATTGGTTTATAGCATCACCAATGCTAGGAATTGCAAAAGTGTTCTTTTCACACTTGTGTGTAATGCATTTTGCAGCCATTTTACATAAACATGAGCAAATGCCTGGCAGAGAGATTGCTTTTGCTGGCTGGTTAGCTCAGTTGGTTAGAGCATGGCATTAATAACTACAAGATCTTGGGTTCGATCCTCACATCGACCCAGGCCAATCCAAGGTGCTCGTCTGCCTAGTTCGAGTCCTATTTTTTGAAAGTTATAGACGACACTCCCTGAAGGCAAGCGTAGTAGTGCACTTAAGCAGTGGTAGGATCCTCAAGACTTCATCAAGCCGTGTCAAAGTCGGCCATCTACATGCACACGGGAAAATGTCCTTTCTCTGCTTTGCTTTTCTCAGAACACTTCATTTGCATTCTGTCCTCTGATTGTTTCAACTCGTGGGCTCCTGCCAATTCTTAATTACACAGACTTGGAGAGGGAAGCAAAGCCAATGGCTTCAAGAATCAACACAAGTTTCATGAATGGCACATCTAAGCCATGTTGCCAACCAAACATTTAGCTTTTCGTCACCTCGACTCGGTTTCATAAGTGTTGAAAGTCACGGAATCCCGCAATTCTGTGGCCTCATTCTCAAGGCTATCTTCTATAATACACCACTCAAAAAAATAAGGGAACAAGTAATCATCACAGCATAACACCAAGTCAGTTACACTTTAGGCATCTTAATCTGTACAGTTAGGAAGCCTAAGCGGTTGTGAATCACTGTCTCCTTTTTTGGTGCAAATGAAAGTGACAGCAGGTGCACCGGAGAGAGGAAACAGCAAGACCACCCCAATAAGGGAATGGTTTTGCAGGTGGTGGCCACGGACGATTGCTCTCTCCTTATCCTTCCTGACTGATTCTTCTCTAGTTTTGCATTTTGCTAGTGTCCTTGTCACTACTGGTATTATGAGGCGCTCCCTGCAGCCCAATTAATGTAGAGTAGGAAGTCCAGCTCCTCCAGGATGTCACATCCATACGTGCTATCAGAAGAACCAGAAGGACCAGTATCTGCTTCTTTGTGCGAGGAGGAACAGGAGGAAACAGACTCTATGAGGGTGGCATGAGGGCCCGTCATCCTCTAGTGGGACCTGTGCTCACAGCCCAGCACCGTGCAGCTCGATTGGTATTCGTGAAAGAGTCTGGAGGCACCGTGGTGAACGTCATTCTGCCTGCAACATCATCCAGCATGACCGGTTTGGCTGCTGGTTTGGAGAGAAACACAAAGTGCCCTCTGTGTATTCACTATGCAACCATCAACAACTCTGACCTGGTCATATATACGTCCCAGGGCATCATCCTGTGTCTGGTCCATAGCGAAATCGGAAAACCTGTTGAAGGTGGGATCCTGTATTGGGCCTTCCACGGGAAGAAGGAGAGAGGAGGTGAGTCCCAGAACTCGTTCCTTCCCCTGGGTCCAACAGGGTACTGTTGGCTGCTACACGACTGGAGTCAGAGGGAAGGCTGTCCCTGCCCCGCTCATCACCTGCAGTCACTAATGGTGATCGGTCCCAAGAGACATGTCCCAATTGTGCCCCAGCCAAATCAGACAATGAGAGCCTAGGATCTTTAATATTGGACAGAAATTCAGAGCAGCCGCAACACCGGGCAGTACGTTCAAAGATGATGAAGAAAGCCTCTGGGTCGTCCTCCGGTCCCATCTTTGGAACCTGCAGACCTGCCCAAGCTGGGTTTGCTGCGGCCACAGCAGGGTTAGGTGCAGGAGTTGGTACTTGAAGTTGCTGGACAAGCGTCTCGAGAGTTTGTTGTTTTTGAGCCTGCAGCTTCACCACTGGGGCCAACAACTGTTCCACTGGAGACGCCTCCATAGCTGTCCTTCCGGGTACAGAGTTCAGGGTAAGTATGTCACAAAGCTTCCCCACATTGGCCACCAATTGTAAATGCCGGACACAATAAACGGAGAGAGTCTCGGGTTCCGGCGGTGTCCGAGCTTTATTGGGGTTCACAATAGTCCAACAGAAAAAAACACAAAAAGGGGAAAACAAGGCAAAACCAGCACACAAAACATCCACATAAACAGGGTGCTCCGGGCAGTCAGAGGTAGGATCACCAGTCCTCCTTCTCAATGGTTAGCTGTCTCCCTCAGGGAAGGAGAGGGATTAAATAGATGAAGCACACCTGCCAATGACGTCACAGTCGCCTCAGTGCTCATTGCATGCAGCCGTGAGCTCACAAGCTGTCTGCGAAGCAGCGGACAACACGGCTGCAACACATGAGCACCTAATTAGTGTGCGTCAGCAGCAGCCATGCCGTGACAGACAGCGTCCTGCCAAAATCACAATAAGATGTATAAAAGTACAGAAAAACAAAATGTAATAAACTATAAATGATCTTTAATACATAGAACTAAAGAAAATAGGTTTAGTGTTTACAGATTCCTTTTTGGAAATACAATGACATGCATTACAAATGAGTATTTACATTTTATTTACAGCTGGTGCTCATGTGTCACTGTGCCCCTCAGGCTGTGGCAGGTGGTGACATATTGGGCAGCCAGGGAGGCTGTGTGTCCCTCCTCCAGGAGGACTGACCATTTTAATTTTTTCTCAGTTTTGTCAAAGGTAGGGTGGCATTCATTATTTTGTTAAGGAATGTGTCCCTTATTTTGGGCATATTTATTGCATTGCAGGAGGAAGTGCAACTCTCTCTCTCTGTCTCTTTCTCTCTCTGTGTGCGTCCGTCTGTCACTGGAGGCGTTTGTCGTCCCCGTCCAGTGACTCCCTCTTAACTCCCCCGGCCCCCTGGAGCGTGACCTACAGCCGAAGGGAGCGCCTGAGGGCTGGTTGGAAGCATCTTGGACTCGGGTTCCTCTTCATCACCAGAAGGGGGAGCCGGAGTAGATTCCTGCAGAGATTGACACTTGTTTTTTTGTTTCAGTAGAAACAGTGCGGAGGCGACCCTAATCCTGGTGGGGGGAGGTGTTTAAAAAAAAAAAAGTTTTATCTTCTTCATAATGACATTATCCTTCAAGAAAAGACAAAGGGCATCAGATGATCAATACGTTAATACATCTCTTATAATCTCTCTTTAAAATACCAACTATTACAATGTTAACCATACATAAACAAAACAACCTATGCTTTTGTTTTTAATGTTGCTAGATCTCACAGTGATAAAATAAGGAAGATATGGTTTAACCAAAGTTGATAAAACATTTCTTGGCAGAGCGCAAACAGAGGACATGTAAATAGGCTGACATTAAATTAAAGATAAGATTCTAAATAAGCTATCTTTTCTCTTCAGTCATGATGAGGAAAAATTAATAACTTGAATAATTTCATTCAGAATGACAAAGTTGCTCAATGTAAGCGCATTTTTCAGAGTAACGTTAGCACAGCTTCCTACAAATTGTCTGATAGATAAGATTAAAAAAGAAATCAGCTATCGGCTATGTTACAAATGAGAATTATACTATTAATATTGTACATTTATGATCATTATGTTTGTAGTTTGGATATGTCGATAATATATTTGACAGTAAATGGGTTTTATACGTTGTGTCCAAAAAAACAAAACAAAAACCCATCCCAATTTGCGTTACGTGATCGGGACCACTCCGTGGACCACAGTGCCGAGGTCCGGACCACTCAGTCGCTGTGATCCAGACCTTGGACCAAAAAATGCTACAACCCCTACTGCTCCGCTGTGTCAGTTGTTGCTGTAACTGAATCACAAAACTGGGTTTTGATGTGCTCCCCACGTGCGTGTTTACAACGTCACTGAAGAAACAAAACATTGAATCTGGAACACTGACGAGAATTGGAAGAAGCCGTGGCTGTGGCTAACTGTGTCTGTGAGTAGTATAGATGGCAGCATCACTTATTTTGACAGCCGGAAGTCCCGCCCTCCCTATGTACCTTTGAACTGGAACTCCTCTCTCCTTCCCAGCACCACCCTGGGTTACCCTTTGACCCTCCCTCCTTATGTACCATTGAACCGGAACTCCTCTCTCCTTCCCAGCACCCCCCAGGGTTACCATTTGACCCTCCCTTGTCAGCCATCTTGGATGATATCAGCCATTTTGGCTGATATCGACCATTTGTAAGGTCACAGGTCATCTGGTAAGATGGTAGCCATTTTGTTAGGGTGACATCCATCATGGTGAATGTCCAAGGGCACCTCACCCTGCTGGTGTGGAGGTGTAATGTTTAATAGCATAAACTGTGTTTTTAAGGTTATATTGTTTTATGATACTGTGTTGGTAAATTAAAAAATAAGAAAATTAAAGTTTAATATATTTTAGGTTATATTGTTTTATGATACTGTTTAAGTAAATAAAAAGAGAATAAGAAAAGTTTTAAATACATATATATATTTAAAGTTATATTGTTTTATGATACTGTTTTAGTAAATAAAAAGAGAATAAAAGTTTTAAATACAGATTTATATATATATATTTTAGTTTAAATTGTTTTATGATACTGTTTTAGTGAATTAAAAAATAAGAAAAATTAAAGTTTAATATATATATATATATATATATATATATATATATATATATATATATATAACAATAGGTTATATTGTTTTATGATACTGTTTTAGTAAATAAAAAGAGAATAAGAAAATAAAAGTTTGATATTTTATTTTAGGTTATAATGTTTTATGATTCGTTTTAGTAAATTAAAAAATAAGAAAAATAAACGTTGTATATATATTTAAGGTTATACTGTTTTATGATACTGTTTTAGTAAATTAAAAAAGAAACATTAATATTTACCCAGAGTGGGATTTGAACCCACATGTGTTTTTAGTTTATATGTTTTATGATTAGGCTTAGGATGATACTGTGTTGGCAAAATAAAAAGGTAAGAAAAAATCAATTAAGAAATGTATAGACTTACATATATTGCATGTCATTACATATATATTTAAGCAAACACTGATAAACACACATACCTATATCTCTTTAGTTTATATTTATCAATAGACAATAGAGAACAACAGTGAAATGTATAGAATTATTTCTGTACATTTTGACCAGCCCTGTACTTATTATATTTGTTACATTAGTGAATGCTCAAACGTAGTCTTAACATGTATCATATTTAAGAATATACTGCATTTCATTCCATTACACACACACACACACACACACAAACATATATATATATATATATATATATATATATATATATATATATATATATATATATATATCTTGTAAGGTTTTATTTATCAATAGACACTAAAGACATGCACACCACTTTTCTTACAGAGACACAGTGAAGCGCTATTTGTGAATACTCATATGTAATAAATAATATATGTATATATGATTTGTTTGTGCTCAAATGTATAGAATTAATAAAATACACACACACACACACAATGGTGACTTTTATTGTGACAAACAAGCATTTTACAACATGGAACATAGTCAGAAGTAGAAAAAGATACTCCATGAAATGTTGTATAGATACTTGTAATCATTAATTTCTGGTTCACAACACCAACATTGGACAGAAAGAAACACTGACCTGTACGGAGTAATGTCATTTCCAGCATATTCCATATATATTCTATTAAGTCTTTCACTCTTGGCTTCTTTTTCAAAGTTATACCAGGTTCTGGCGACAAAGTACATCAGGTATCTATTGTAAATAAAGTGAGAAACACTTAAGTTTCTATTCCTTTGGAAATACCTTATTTTTCAAACCTACAAATACATGGTGACAACTGCAAGCATGACACACATACAAAACACAGAAATAGGGACCACATTGCAAGGATATAATAAGCACAGATGGTATTTTACTGCAAATTTTAAGTTTTGTAAAATTATTTATATAACTTCTAGGAATAATCTGCAAACTACATAGTGAAAATGCAATCAGTCTTCAGGAAACACACACAGCAGACTGAAATAAGCACAACGTCATATTTATATGAACCAAAACTGCATTCTACTAAACCCTGAAACTCTGAAAAATCACTACAAACTCTATGTTTTGTAAAATGGCTTATTTCACAGACACAGAAACAAATAGGCTCACCCTCAACATATTCCAACACTTACAAAAATTATGATGTAAACTTAAAGGTTTACCAGTAGTACAGGGATATTATTAATCTATTCATGCAACTTTTAGACACTTGTCTAATACAGAGCTAACAACTGCATTGATAACGGGTAGCAGGGCTTTGACAATGCTGTGCAGTGGGGTTTAAAATGACTTTGTAGGCCAGGGCTTCAAAACCTTACCCCATTTTAACATTGTCAAATTAGCCTCCAACCCCTAAAATACTAAGACATGTTTTTTGTATCATATGTATCATGTTGTATTACTATGTACATTAATGTGGTTTACAATTTTGATTTAATTTGACATAATTGTATCATATTTTTAATTACAAATTCATATATATAAATAACAAATACTATATAATAATAGTAATAATAATGCAAAAACATATTAAGCAATCATATTTTTACTTACAAAATAATATGTATAAAATAACAATATAATAATTTAATAATAATAATAATAATTTAAAAACATATTAAACAAAACTCACCCTGACTTTGTCACAACCTCAGGATGGGGAACCTCTGCTGTAGACCCTCATCCACTCTGTCAACAGTTTGTAGGTGACATGTGCAGAAACATGAAAACTCAGTCTTGGTGGGGTGTTTCTGTCCAGTGGTCTGATCTGATACAACTTTCTACTACATTTCATATTCTATTAAAATAGAACAAATTAGTAGTTCATAAAAAAGTGTTAAATCTGCTACTCTTATGAGTGTCTCTACAGCCCCTCATTGCTCCCTTGCATTACAGAGCATGACACGTGCTCTTCACATTGAAATTCACATTCATGTTGATGTAGGACTCGTCAACACAAAACTGTACAAAAATACATGAAATACGTAAACAATACAAACATTAAGAACAGAAACCACTTTCAATCTGACATTTCACAGTATAGAAATTAAATAAGTTTGAATTACCTCATGGTTTTCCTCAGGCTCGGAGCCAGGCCCCATGTTGCCATCAGCGTCAGAAGCTGAGCGCTCTGTGTAAGATTCAGAATAACGTTCAGCTGTGTGCGGTGGAGAGGGGAAATGGCAATGCAGAGCAGGCAGAGTGTCTGTGAGACGGGTCTCTGTCCTGCTTGTCCTGCAGAGCCTCTCTTATCTGAAATGGCACTGGACACAACCAAAGCAGCAACGTCCCACAGGCAACAGGTCCTTAAGAGAGAACACTGTCAAATTTAACATTCAATAAAAGTCCACAGTTTTGACCATTTTCAGTTGAATTAATCCTCCGCATCAAATGCATTGAGACCATACACAGCTTTCAGATGCCTTGTACTTTAAGATATGTTGTATATTTAGGCTACCCTGTTATTGCTTGAATAAAATGTTATTTTAAGAGAGCAGTAAGAAAAAGGGGGAACAAAGATATATAATTCAATTAATAATTTTAAGCACTCTTGCTATTAGAAATAACTAAGATGAAGGCCTAAACTGGCTATCTAGTAACTGTTTAAAAATAAATGGTTTTCCGTGAGTGTGCTAAAGAAATGAACTTCTCATTTCTGTCATTACAGTGAACTAACTGGAATACGTACAGCATACACCTAACAATTGCTAAGAATTAAATGCTTTTCTTTATGAAATGTAAGATTAGTGCTCAAAATAATTAGACATCTATATTTCTACCTGGGCTTGATTATGTTGACAGTTTATGGCTGTGCTTTGCCATTAATCCAGATTTCACCTTGTTCTCTATGGGTTGGTTTCAGAGCATGATTAGCACTAGTTTAAGTACATTACTCAGAATATGTCACTCACCATTGTTTGGTATACAAAATGATTTAGCCTGAAGGACAATAAAGCATTGGTATATAGTACTATACTAGGCTAGCAAAAGTAATTTACCCATGTACATAAACAACCTACAGTCTGAATTCAACCTTCTTGGCTCTGTCTCACATGTACCAACTTTTAAAATCTCAATTTGACTTACTAGTAAAAGTTACAAAGTGAGAGGGATTTAACCATAGACAAAGAACGATAGGTTGCATATGCAACCCCGGTTATCTGAGAAAAGAAGGACTTCCCAAGGGGGAGGGGTTTTCAGCGTGCATCGCTGGAACGCATCAAAGACTTTTGTCTATCAAAGCTGCCATTGGCCCTTGTGCCCGTCACTCAAACAGGACCCTTCCACTTCCTGTTTGTATAAAAGGTGATGGCTGACCGGAGTGCTCGCTGCGCGCGTACGTTGCAGTGCACGAGCGTGGTATTGACGGTATGGAGAGACCCCGTTCCTTCTCCTCCCGTCCCCGCTGCTGTGCCACGTGTGGCCACCACATGCTACCGGCTTGGAGTGGTGACGTGATCTGCCCCCTCTGTCAGGGACCGGGGGTCCTAGTCACGTCCTGAAAGACAGGGGGCGAGATGCTGCTCCAGGATGGACCAGATCTGTGCCCTACTGGCTGCTCAAGGTTTATTTAGCCGCCCTCTCCTCATGTCATGTCAGGATTGATGGCGAGCCTCCGGGCCCTCATTTTTTAGCAGCGCAGTTTCTGAAATTTGCCCGCATGGCGCCTTGATGTAGTGCTGGACGCGCTTTCCAAGGCCCCATTTGAGCCCTTGCTCATATGACTTAAGGTTTGCGTCACTGAAGACGGCGTTTTTGCTGGCAATCACGTCAGCAAAACGTGTGAGCGAGTTACATGCCCTGTCTGTTCACCCTGTGTGTGTGCGTTTTGCAGGAGATGGTTCCAGGGTTACACTTTGGCCTAATCCTGCATTCCTCCCGAAGGATATGTCTCCTTTCCATATCAACAGGCCTATTGAGTTAATGGCTTTCCATCCTCCACCCTTCTCTTTGGAGGAGGAGAGTAGGCTACACCTGTTGTGCCTGCTGCGGGCTCTCAGGTGCTATTTGAAGCGCACCAAGGACATTCGATGCTCGGACCAATTGTTTGTGGCCGGGCGCTTTCAAAGCAGCGCCTCTCGCACTGGATTGTGGACACCATTACCACGGCTTATGAGTCAACTGGAGCCCCAGTGCCTGAACACCTGCTGGCCTACTCGACTCAAGGTGTAGCCACGTCGTGGGCCCTTTTTCCAAGGCGCCCCACTGGCAGACATCTGTGCGGCTGCGAGTTGGGTCTCACCGCACACCTTTGTTCGGTTCTACAGGCTGGACGTGACAGGCCCAGTTCCTTCTATTGGGAATCCGGTGTTGGCTTCAGCTGAGTCGCAGTAGCCTGTTAGGCACTGGCTCCTGGCTTTTCTATCCCTGTCTGCCCCTGTTGAGCATGCTTGGGAAAAGCAATGCAGAACCGTTATCCCTTCCTACCGGACTGTGACTTGTATACAGTTCATTCTATAGGTGGGAGTGCATGTGTTTTTTACACGTGTACCCCGCCATTGTACATAGTTCCTTTGTCAGCAGGCCTTGGCCCCTCCCTAGCTATACTAGCTGTGCTGAGGGCCGCTGCTGCTGTATTCAGCAGTAGGCTTTGAGTTTGCTCTTGTGCCCCGTTGTGTATATAGTTCATTTATTGACATCAGTAGAGCATCTGTTGCCGCTAGCTGCCGCAGTGGGTAACCTGCTCCTGTGTCTTGTGTGTGGTGCATGAACTGGCTCCTGCGCCCCGCAGTGTATATAGTTCTTTAGAATATACAGTTGAGCTTGTCCGCTCCTTATTAAGTTTAGCATGGACAACTGCTCCTGTTGTTAGCGAGGGCACTTGTGCTTCGCTATGTATATAGTTCCTTTGCCAGCAGTCTGTGGCCCCGCCCTAGCTATGCTAGTACTGAGGCCACTGCTGTGGTGTCCAGCGGAAGGCACTTGAGTTGGTTCTTGTTGGTCCACTGTGTATATTGTTCCATTATTCATAATTGAACTATCCAGCAGTGGCTATCTAGTCTGGTTAGCCCGCTGTATGTTGAGCACGGGCTGCGACACTACGTCCTGTGCTTATATGGTGTGGTCTGGGTATTGGCCCTGCTCCTAGCCCTGCTAGTAGAGCAGGAGGCTGCTATTACTAGGCTTCATGGTAGGCACAAGGTCTTGTTGCCTGTGGATACACCATTGCTTGTTTCTTCCCAGTTCAGCGTGACTGTGGTCTTCGCGTCTGAGCAGCACAGATGTGGCCCAAGGGGCCCCTGTGGCTCTATCATAGAGTTGGTACGGCTCCTAGTAGGTTCGCCTCGGGGCAGGCTCTCTTACCAGCTCGCTGCCTCCTCCCTTGCGACGGTTTGGTTATACTGTAACCCCTCCCCCTTGGGCAGTGCTTCTGACTCGAAAGATAACGATAGGTTGCGTGTGAAACCCCGGTTATCTGAGAAAAGAAGCACTGCCCAAGGGTTGCAAGCTCGCGCGGGAGTTCAAGCTCCCAGCAAAAAGAGGAAGTCCTTGTGCAGACGTCACCTTTTATACAAACAGGAAGTGGAAGGGTCCTGTTTGAGTGACGGGCACAAGGGCCAATGGCAGCTTTGATAGACAAAAGTCTTTGATGCGTTCCAGCGATGCACGCTGAAAACCCCTCCCCCTTGGGAAGTCCTTCTTTTCTCAGATAACCGGGGTTGCATATGCAACCTATCGTTCTTTGTCTATGGTTAAATCCCTCTCACTTTGTAACTTTTACTAGTAAGTCAAATTGAGATTTTAAAAGTTGGTACATGTGAGACAGAGCCAAGAAGGTTGAATTCAGACTGTAGGTTGTTTATGTACATGGGTAAATTACTTTTGCTAGCCTAGTATAGTACTATATACCAATGCTTTATTGTCCTTCAGGCTAAATCATTTTGTATACCAAACAATGGTGAGTGACATATTCTGAGTAATGTACTTAAACTAGTGCTAATCATGCTCTGAAACCAACCCATAGAGAACAAGGTGAAATCTGGATTAATGGCAAAGCACAGCCATAAACTGTCAACATAATCAAGCCCAGGTAGAAATATAGATGTCTAATTATTTTGAGCACTAATCTTACATTTCATAAAGAAAAGCATTTAATTCTTAGCAATTGTTAGGTGTATGCTGTACGTATTCCAGTTAGTTCACTGTAATGACAGAAATGAGAAGTTCATTTCTTTAGCACACTCACGGAAAACCATTTATTTTTAAACAGTTACTAGATAGCCAGTTTAGGCCTTCATCTTAGTTATTTCTAATAGCAAGAGTGCTTAAAATTATTAATTGAATTATATATCTTTGTTCCCCCTTTTTCTTACTGCTCTCTTAAAATAACATTTTATTCAAGCAATAACAGGGTAGCCTAAATATACAACATATCTTAAAGTACAAGGCATCTGAAAGCTGTGTATGGTCTCAATGCATTTGATGCGGAGGATTAATTCAACTGAAAATGGTCAAAACTGTGGACTTTTATTGAATGTTAAATTTGACAGTGTTCTCTCTTAAGGACCTGTTGCCTGTGGGACGTTGCTGCTTTGGTTGTGTCCAGTGCCATTTCAGATAAGAGAGGCTCTGCAGGACAAGCAGGACAGAGACCCGTCTCACAGACACTATGCCTGCTCTGCATCGCCATTTCCCCTCTCCACCGCACACAGCTGAACGTTATTCTGAATCTTACACAGAGCGCTCAGCTTCTGACGCTGATGGCAACATGGGGCCTGGCTCCGAGCCTGAGGAAAACCATGAGGTAATTCAAACTTATTTAATTTCTATACTGTGAAATGTCAGATTGAAAGTGGTTTCTGTTCTTAATGTTTGTATTGTTTACGTATTTCATGTATTTTTGTACAGTTTTGTGTTGACGAGTCCTACATCAACATGAATGTGAATTTCAATGTGAAGAGCACGTGTCATGCTCTGTAATGCAAGGGAGCAATGAGGGGCTGTAGAGACACTCATAAGAGTAGCAGATTTAACACTTTTTTATGAACTACTAATTTGTTCTATTTTAATAGAATATGAAATGTAGTAGAAAGTTGTATCAGATCAGACCACTGGACAGAAACACCCCACCAAGACTGAGTTTTCATGTTTCTGCACATGTCACCTACAAACTGTTGACAGAGTGGATGAGGGTCTACAGCAGAGGTTCCCCATCCTGAGGTTGTGACAAAGTCAGGGTGAGTTTTGTTTAATATGTTTTTAAATTATTATTATTATTATTAAATTATTATATTGTTATTTTATATATATTATTTTGTAAGTAAAAATATGATTGCTTAATATGTTTTTGCATTATTATTACTATTATTATATAGTATTTGTTATTTATATATATGAATTTGTAATTAAAAATATGATACAATTATGTCAAATTAAATCAAAATTATAAACCACATTAATGTACATAGTAATACAACATGATACATATGATACAAAAAACATGTCTTAGTATTTTAGGGGTTGGAGGCTAATTTGACAATGTTAAAATGGGGTAAGGTTTTGAAGCCCTGGCCTACAAAGTCATTTTAAACCCCACTGCACAGCATTGTCAAAGCCCTGCTACCCGTTATCAATGCAGTTGTTAGCTCTGTATTAGACAAGTGTCTAAAAGTTGCATGAATAGATTAATAATACCCCTGTACTACTGGTAAACCTTTAAGTTTACATCATAATTTTTGTAAGTGTTGGAATATGTTGAGGGTGAGCCTATTTGTTTCTGTGTCTGTGAAATAAGCCATTTTACAAAACATAGAGTTTGTAGTGATTTTTCAGAGTTTCAGGGTTTAGTAGAATGCAGTTTTGGTTCATATAAATATGACGTTGTGCTTATTTCAGTCTGCTGTGTGTGTTTCCTGAAGACTGATTGCATTTTCACTATGTAGTTTGCAGATTACTCCTAGAAGTTATATAAATAATTTTACAAAACTTAAAATTTGCAGTAAAATACCATCTGTGCTTATTATATCCTTGCAATGTGGTCCCTATTTCTGTGTTTTGTATGTGTGTCATGCTTGCAGTTGTCACCATGTATTTGTAGGTTTGAAAAATAAGGTATTTCCAAAGGAATAGAAACTTAAGTGTTTCTCACTTTATTTACAATAGATACCTGATGTACTTTGTCGCCAGAACCTGGTATAACTTTGAAAAAGAAGCCAAGAGTGAAAGACTTAATAGAATATATATGGAATATGCTGGAAATGACATTACTCCGTACAGGTCAGTGTTTCTTTCTGTCCAATGTTGGTGTTGTGAACCAGAAATTAATGATTACAAGTATCTATACAACATTTCATGGAGTATCTTTTTCTACTTCTGACTATGTTCCATGTTGTAAAATGCTTGTTTGTCACAATAAAAGTCACCATTGTGTGTGTGTGTGTGTGTGTGTATTTTATTAATTCTATACATTTGAGCACAAACAAATCATATATACATATATTATTTATTACATATGAGTATTCACAAATAGTGCTTCACTGTGTCTCTCTAAGAAAAGTGGTGTGCATGTCTTTAGTGTCTATTGATAAATAAAACCTTACAAGAGATATATATATATATATATATATATATATATATATATATATATATATATATATATATATATATGTTTGTGTGTGTGTGTGTGTGTGTGTAATGGAATGAAATGCAGTATATTCTTAAATATGATACATGTTAAGGCTACGTTTGAGCATTCACTAATGTAACAAATATAATAAGTACAAGGCTGGTCAAAATGTACAGAAATAATTCTATACATTTCACTGTTGTTCTCTATTGTCTATTGATAAATATAAACTAAAGAGATATAGGTATGTGTGTTTATCAGTGTTTGCTTAAATATATATGTAATGACATGCAATATATGTAAGTCTATACATTTCTTAATTGATTTTTTCTTACCTTTTTATTTTGCCAACACAGTATCATCCTAAGCCTAATCATAAAACATATAAACTAAAAACACATGTGGGTTCAAATCCCACTCTGGGTAAATATTCATGTTTCTTTTTTAATTTACTAAAACAGTATCATAAAACAGTATAACCTTAAATATATATACAACGTTTATTTTTCTTATTTTTTAATTTACTAAAACAGTATAATCAAACATAATCTAAAATAAAATGTATATGTGTATTTACAACTTTTATTTTTCTCAAATGTATACAATATAACCTTGTATATATATAAAACTTTTATTTTTCTTATTTTTTAATTTACTAAAACGAATCATAAAACATTATAACCTAAAATAAAATATAAAACTTTTATTTTCTTATTCTCTATATAACCTTATATATATATATATATATATATATATATATATATATATATATATATATATATATATATATATATATGTATTTAAAACTTTTCTTATTTTTTAATTTACCAAAACAGTTTCATAAAACAATATAACCTAATATATATATATATATATATATATATATATATATATATATATATATATATATATATAACTTTTCTTATTCTTTTTATTTACTTAAACAGTATCATAAAACATTATAACCTAAAATATATAAAACTTTTATTTTCTTATTTCTTAATCTTCCAACACAGTATCATAAAACAATATAACCTTACAGTTTACGCTATTAAACATTACATCTCCACACCAGCAGGGTGAGGTGCACTTGGACACTCACCATGATGGATGTCACCCTAACAAAATAGCTACCATCTTACCAGATGACCTATGACCTTACAAATGGCCGATGTCAGCCAAGATGGCTGACATCCAAAATAGCCAATATCATCCAAGATGGCTGACAAGGGAGGGTCAAATGATAACCTAAGGGGGGTGCTGGGAAGGAGAGAGGAGTTTCGGTTCAAAGGTACATAGGGAGGGCGAGACTTCCAGCTGTCAAAATAAGTGATGCCGCCATCTATACTACTTCTGTGGCTGTCTGTGGCTGGACCGGAGGGTTGGACCTGGGTTTCTCTTCATTACGAATACATCTTTCGATTTCTATTATGTCATCGCTGATATAGCAGTGAAGAGAGAGGAAGAGGAAGGTATAGCACGTGTGTGGGCTCACTGGCTGCCTCAGCTGGAATGGGTGAATGAGAGAGTGCAGGAACGGAACGCAGGAAATATACAATTGTATGTGACAGGCCGCTGTCTGTCACGGCACGGCTGCTGCTGACGTCTACTGATGAGGTGCTCATGTGCCACAGCTGTGTTGTCGCTGCCTCGCTAACAGGCTGTGGACTCACGGTTGCGGACAATGAGCACCGAGGCCATTGTGACGTCAGTGGCAGCTGTGCCTTCTCTATTTAATCCCTCTCCTTCCCAGACGGAGGCAGCTAACCCGCCGAGAAGGAGGGCTGACACTCCCAACCCTGACTGCCCGGAGCACCCTGTTTTGTGTGGACGTTTCGTTTTGGTTGTTTTTACCCCTTGTATTTTGTCCCGTTTACCCTGTGAACCACAATAAAGCCCGGACACCAACGGAACCAGAGATTCTCTCCCTCCCTGTGTCTGGCTTTTACAGTGTATTATGCATATTCTGAATCGATATGTAATGTATATTAATGATTTATTGATTGAAAGAGTTCTGTTTCTTCTGGCTAAACTTGTTTGCACATTGAATATTGAATTGTAGTGTCTGTGTGTGTGTGTGTGTGTGTGTGTGTGTGTGTGTGTGTGTGTGTGTGTGTGTGTGTGTGTGTGTGTGTGTGTGTGTGTGTCACTAGAAGTCCAGCACACTATCCATTGTGGCACAGAACCACAAAACTGTACGACGAAGATTCTCTTCTGCATGCCTGCAGATGACCGGGCGTCTCAGCATGATTTGACAAGTAGCATTTACAGTTGTGTTTTTTTAATCCCTGTCTCGCTGATATTGAGACGAATGGAAATGATGGGTTCTTCTATTTGGTAAAAGCGGCTCATGTTGACTTGAGTCTTCAGCTTGCAAGCAAGTGCAATGGGTATGCTTTCCAGCCCGTGCCAGCAGGGTTAGGCAAGATCTTGCAAGCCCATCCCTCCCGACAAGCGTGGTTTATACTCTGTCCGATTCCACCGTCTTGATTTCTGTTGCAGCCACATTCCATGCTTTGCTCACTCGAGAGGCAGCCAGGTTAAGCGGGCAATAATGCACAAGTAGCTCTGTCTTGCGAATCTTGGAACTGTCCATTGGACGTACACGGCGTCAGTCGTCAAGAAATGTCAAACAAGGAATGCCCACGACGAAGGTGGGATTGAAAGCCACGTGTGCAAAACACAACGGCTTAGTAGTCCATGGCCTTAAGTACAAGGCCACCTGATCCAGCTGTTCCCGGAGATGCAACTGACACGGAGGGGGACTGGTACAGTGACATTGGCTAGGAAAAGAAGCAGCGTATGAGGTCTTGAGAGTCAGGCAAGGATTTGGGACAAAGTCAGCATTCCAGAAAAGTAAGAAGTGAAGGTCTCAGCGAGGCACTTGACTGCAAGATACCTCTGGCTGTCCAACACACTATACATTGCACCACAGAGCCACATGAACAACTGGTGATGATGCTCTTCTGCACGCCTACTGATGACGGGGCATCTCAGCGTGCTTGTACAAGTAGCATTTTCAGATGTGTTTTTCAATCCCTGTCTCGCTGATATTGACACAAAAGGAAATGATGGGTTCTTCTTTTAGATTATGCGGCTCATGTTGACTTGACTGTGAGGGGAAGTATTTGTCAAGCACACTGTCTGTGTGTCTGTCTGTCTATCTGTGGCTGTCTGTGTGAGTCTGTGCTTGTGTGTGTGTGTCTCTGTGTGTGATGTGGGACAGTGCCCTGTCTGAGTGCCAAATATATTATATTCCCACCATTGTTGCAGCAAGATTGTGTAACCCATATATGAATTTAAGCTTTGTGTATGGCTCCGGAGAGGACAGGTACAGTAGTTCTGTGCAGGTGATTTTTAGAAAAACATTTTCATCCAAGGACATAGAAAGAACATAATGTAAGACACAGGAGACGTGTGTGTTAAAGTTTGAGGTACCTCATTACCATCATCTAGTTGCCCAGAAACCAAAGGGAGTCCTTTTGTATATGATAGCAAGTTCTTTAGAAAAACTTTAGATGTGTCTTGCCCAGTGACCATCTCCGGAGCGCTTCGTTGTAGCTCAATAAACTTTTTTGGTATTATTTCAGTTAAATCAGGTCCTGATTATTCCTTGTCCGCCTGTTTATTAAGGGAGTAAAATTTGTCCCTATCAGTGCGTCTGTGTCTGTGTCTCTGTGTGTGTGTGTCTGTGGAGGGTTGACATTTTTGATATCCGTAACATCACAGCAGATGAGCTGAACATGTTTCTCATTATGCACACTGGGCACACTATATTGAAAAGCGATAACACTACACACATATGAACACCAAACTATTGCTGAAACTTTAGTTATGCTAACTCTGAAAATGATAAAATGATCATCTGAAACACACAACAATAAAGCAAAGAACATCATTCCACAAAGCAAAGCGAGTACATACAAGGATACTGTAACATTGTAACTGTACGCATACACTTAAACTAGTTCAACTAATGTACAAGCACAATGACCATGAACTCAGACCCAATTCTTGGTGGGGGGGTTTAAGACTAGAAAAGTCACTGGTGCCATCACTGGTATACATTGATTACAGATCGGGCCCTGTGTTCAGTGTGGCCACTCCTACCTTCCTACATACCAGAGGAGGCTGGTGCATAGAGGTGCGAGAGAGCAGTTCTGGATCAAACACACCTGCTGCTGCGCTCTGCTCTCCAATGCGCACTGCAGGTCAGTCTCAGAACCAGACAGTGTGCAGTAAGTTGACCATTGAAATACTCTTGCTGTGCTGGATTTTATTTCTGCTATGACACTGACAATTTGATGAATGGTGATAGCTAGTTTAGGGTTACCATACATCAGAGGAGGCTGGTCCACAGAGGCAGAGGAGGTTGCTCCTCCTCTATCTTTGAGTGTTTAGCTGTTACTGTTTCTTCAGTTATATTTGTACTATATTACCTTGTTATAGTGTTAAAATGTATTTTCATTTAATAGTGTGGTTTTTCAAAGTAAATAATTTTTATATACATTAATCATATTAACTAAAACAAATATGATATTCTTTTTAGTAAAAATAATACTAATCGTTAATGTTATTTATTGTTTGTTATTGATTGTTAAAAAAATATGTTTTAGCTCACAAGTTTTTGTGTTCTTTTCTTGGTAAAGCATTTTAGCACCTTTTTGCCATGTATTGAACAAAGAAGTGCTGTTTTTTATTTGACCTATTTGTATATATTTGCACAGTATATAATGTTACATAAGGGTCCAGGGATTGAATGTTACACTCATAACTTATTGTTCAGACATTAATACATAGATTTTGTTTTGCATGTAAATACTTGTTTGAGGTCATAACACTTTGTTGTAAAAGGGACTACTTAACATACAGTGTTAAAGATGCATTCTAGTGATGTTGGGGGGAGTTGTGTACCCATTCTCTCCAGTCAGGCATTTTCTTTGTTTTTGCATATTAAGGGGACCCTATTTTGTTCACTAATACCATTCCCTCTTGCACTGAACACATGCTCAAGGAATGTGTCCATATTGAAGCACTTTTGGGGGTGAGGCGGGTGGAAAAGTTGTCTGTATTGTCTTGTGTTCATGGCAAGAAGGCATCACCGTTGTCTATTGTGTTCATTTTAAAATACATTTGTCACTAGCAAATGGTAGCAAATATGGTGGTACATTAATGCTGGATTGTTATGAATAGCTCAGCTTATCCTTGTAATTTGCTTCAATCTTGACTTACAAACTGAGTTTTTAAAATCAATTTTAAAAGCATGCCCCCAGACCCCCCTAGCAGACCTCTCTGTAATAATCATGGCCTCCTTATGGCCCCCACCCCATTTTCAAAATCCTAGAAATCACACCTGTTCATCAGTGAAATTGTTTTTGTCCTGCTGTGTACCAACCCGGTATTAAACGGGCCCCGGTGCTAAATGATTAAAGACTGTAGTATTGATGAGCTCCGACGTTACGGTTCTTTTGAACGTGTCGGTGTCATTGGAAATCACGCAGCTGCAGCCGCTGCTCTGCTCTGTCGGACTGACAGACACACACACACACACACACACACACACACACACACACACACACACACACACACACACACACACACACACACACACACACACACACACACACACACACACACACACACACACACTATGGCAGGGATGGCGAACCCGTAATGCAACGTCTGAATTTCAGTGTGAATACATATACAATAAAATAGCACCCTTCCCAGTAGCTAGAAATACCACGCATTAGGCTGCTATGGGTTAGATCATGGGTTTTCAAACCGGTCCTGGAGTACCCCCTGCCCTGCTGGTTTTTGTTCCGATTTAGGTTTTAATTACTTAATTGAATGGTATATTGCTTTGTTAGGTCAATTAAGGATTCAATTAAGCAATTTAAGACCCCAGTTGCAGTGAACATTTTGTCAGGGTTCACATCGCAAAAAGTGAGACAAATTCACCTCCATTTGCGATGTATTTTCTTCATCGATTCGTTGATTCTACGATGCATTAAAATACGTTTTTCCGACCCAAATCAAGCATCGAAAATGCGTATAAGCAATGCTGAGGTACCTCCCCTTTAAGAAACGCGTTTTTTATTTTTTTATTGTGACGCCCGAGAGGCGGCCCGCACTCCGTGCCCTGTTACGAATCCCGTCCCTCATTGGCCAGCGGGTCTGTCACTCATTCAGGGCAGGGCTGTAGCTTTCCAATTACACCAGACACGCCCATATCCGAGCACTTGGCTGCGCTGCGTGTTTGTGTGAGAGGCACAGAGCGCACAAGGGTGAAGACGGGGCGCAGAAAAAATGCAATCTGACAAAATAAATAAAACAAATCAGCTTTCAGAAACAAATCATACATGCGGAGTCTGTTTACAGCACTATGAAAGCCACTGACAGTGTGTTGTTTGCAAGAATAAAACGCCAGGGCGGCGTGGTAGCTGGGATGAGTTACTGCATCAACATAGATAGGAGCTCTTGTAAAGAATAGCCTGTGTCTATGTAAGGCCTGCAGTGACAATATTCAAAAGCCAGATGTTTGGAATTCTGTTTCCCTGTTTAGCATTCTTATGTACTTGTATATAGTTATTCCGGCTGGTGGTAGTCTAATATAAATGGCTGTAATTTCTGTTCTGGAGGTCAGATTTGAGTAGTTATTTTTACACAAGTTCATAAGACTTCGAAGTTTCACTGTCCAGTGTCAAAAGTCTACCTGGAGCACTAAAAAAGTGTTATATTTACAATAAATTCATTTTTTCTTATAAGCGCTTTTGATTTTCTTCACTTTTTTGAGTTCTGTATTAACTGGTGGAGCAAACACAATTATTTGTTATTTTCCGAATTTCCATTTTGTGCTGAGTGTTTCCATATAAGATACTTGCCTCTAGCCCTTGTAGTTACAGAGTTATATGACAACAGTAAAATCAGGCAAAAATGTGGGGCCTCAGTGGGTTAAATAAAGAAGTTGTATTGAAAGTCAATTGCATAACTGTATTAGTCAAGACAGATATTATGATCTGCATTCAGTCTGATGCTGAATGTTATGCATCTATAGAGTTTCAAACTTGTATTAGCACACCAGTTCCTCTCCTATGCAATGGTGAATGCAGGCATTATTTAATAAGTAGACAATGCAGTCAGAGTCTGTGAGCAGAGATGGATAGTACTGTGCAGGATTCTGGAAAGGCTTGACTACATACTACAGGAGAAGCATGGAAGTCTTGGTGGTCTAACTTGGGTACAGGGATGAGCATAGGGCAGGATATTATCTACAGTCACACACCTGCAACATGCAATCATTAAACAACAATGCAAATATCTGTAAAATGCATTTCACAATCTAAAATGCATGCAAAGTAATGTAGATACGAATGCACATATCATATGTCATGAGAACAAATCATAATCACCACTTTTGATAATTGGTAGACCAATTTAAGTTGCTAATCAAGCAACTCGTGTTGCTAAGCAAAATTATATTTGATTAGCATAACTGCTATGCAAATTTGAGACAACAAAATGTACGCTGCAGTTGGAACAAAAACCAGCAGGGCAGGGGGTACTCCAGGACCGGTTTGAAAACCACTGGGTTAGACGATTGCACTGACTCCTTTTTTCACACGCAAAATTACATCGAGAGCAACAGACATGGACGGTCACTACTACTGAGTTCAGGCAATAATTACTATGCATGCTATTTAAAGTCGTTCACATTGTCTGTCAAACCCAGCGGATTGTACATCACGCGTCACACTCCCCTCACACACACGCACACAAAGTAAGAGATAGAGAGACACCGAGAGAGACAGATAGAGAGAGAGAGCGCTACAGTAATTAACGGAGCACAAGAGGTGGCCGCCGAGGCCACACAAAACACGACAAAGTCAGCACAGTTTCCAAATCGACCCTATTATTTAAAATATATTCAAACTCGGCATTTACGTTTTCAAAGGAGCACAATCTGCCGGTTGTCGTGGTTGGATCGATCCATAATAATGCTAACAATGTTCCAATTTCCCAAATTACTTAGCTAGCTAGCGTTAACTAATTTGACTCAGATCAGTGTAATGTGTGATGCGCTGCATCACTACACTGCATGCTAACGCCCGCAGTTTCACGCAGCAATGACGCAGTGACGCAAATGGAACTGGCTGGCACTTATTCTGCTCGGTGATATTCTTGGTTGTTCCATGGTGGTGCTAAGTTGGGGCTGTAGCCTAACCAAGCCATACCCCGCTGCCGCCCCTGACGCTGTGCAAGATTTCTATGAGGGCAATTATTGCTGTGAGTGACCTAGACAGATGTCATCATGGGCAGACTCTCTCTCTATATATTTTTTTTCACAATAATGCATATTGTCTTGTGCATCATAATAATTTACCCTTGGCTAAATTACTGACCATGCCACTCGTTTCGCCCAAATAGTTTTAGATATAATGCGCACAACTCAGGTTTCCCCCTACAAGATCTTTTTAATCAAATAAAAGTAAGCAGAGACCGGAATAAATTGTACAAAATGTTTAACAGTTTATTACAAGGAAAAATCCAAGAATAAAAGCAGGATATGCAATAAACGATTCAATAATTATTCATCTTAAATGCCACAGGCGAACTGGGGTTAGTGAAGTAAAATAAACAAATAAACCACACTAAAAACCAAACTCTCAATGTGAAAACAAATCGTAATCATTGTAACAACTCAACTCCAAAAAAGAAACCATTCAAATAAGAAACCCCAACTACCCGTTCACCAAGTGGCAATTAGACAGATGACTTTTATAACAGTAGTTTAAAGATGGATAAAAACAAAGCAAAAAATACATAAAATCCATTGTCAGAATGATTAAACAAAAGTTACCTAAAATGCAGTTTAAATACAGTTACCTCGGGGAGGACAGGTATGCAGAGCAGCTTCCTTCATCCAAATCCTGTCACAGACAGTTAGATGAGTTGGGAGCTGTGAACACAGGTGGGACTTGATAGGGGTGGGACACTTTCCTGGTTTTCTTCTATTTTTACCCCTTTCAGAGATCCCAGTTTAATACTAATGTCTAATCACATTAATCTGTGTCCCAGTCTGCCTCTTTCATATGATATGCAAGTATTACTGATGTAACAAATATCATTTTATTTTCTAGAAAGGGGTGAGGTGACACATTAGCTGACTAATGTAGGTAGAAACTTTTTTTTTTTAATCTATGTACTATTTGTCAATAGTGAAGTCATGCTGGATTCCAAGACGTGTCTCAGGCTGCCCTCTGACAGAGAAGGAGCTTATTAAGGGCATGTGTTGTGTGCAGGGTATTGTTATTGTTGTATTGCTATGACCAGCAGTACATATTGTGATATTGTGGAGCAGTGTAGCACAGTCACTCAGAGATGGCTCACACTCTGGGCCCTCATTCACCACAGCCCAACACTATAATGGGGATCCCAGACTGACGGGTAGTGGCAAAATAGTTTTCTGTTGGTCTCAGTGTAGGATGTTGTTAATATACACTGCACTGCTGGGTTTACAGGTCACAGTGAGTGTCTCCTGGCTGAACAGATTTCACTGATGGAGTCTGAGTCACAGTATACTGTCCGCTGGATTCTGGAAACGAAGAATAAAAACAATGCTTACATATATATGTAATATACATGAAAACAATCTGATTTGGTCTATGAGTTTGATGTGTGCCTGTTTAGATATTACAAAGAAATACATACAAAATGGAAATAATAAAATCAAAATAATTCCCACCCTGAGTGCAGAGTGTCCAGATTAACATGGTGATGAAAGTCATTGTTGATGTGTATTGTGTTGGCATGAAGGGCAGCTGTCAGTCATGAAGTGTTAAACTCACAGGCTATAAACACTCCCAGAGCACTGAAGCATGTGCTGCCGGTGCCAAGTGTCTCGTTGTCGGACCTGCTGCATGGATTCCCCAGATCACCGCTAGCTGTCACCCCTGTCTCAAGTTTTGTGGTTTCCCTTCTAATAATTTAATTATCAATTTCACCTGTCTACTGTCTCCCTGCCCTGCTGAGAAAATCAGCTCAGACCAGCTTCAATTCCAAGATGGTCTAAGGTGGTTCATGATGGGCAATGCTGGTCTATTGCTGGTCCAAGTTGGTTTAGCTGGTTTGATGCTGGTAAAGCTGGTAAATGACAATATGATGCTGGGAGATGGTCATTTGAAAGACCAACTTGGTCAAGCTGGTTGGTTGACCATGTAACCTGGCTAAACCTGGCTAAAGTGACCAGCTAAACTGGCAATGAGATGATCTTTCTTTCAGCCTTGATCAAGATCTAAAGCAATGTATGCTCAAGGTGGTTATTAGTGATCAATTATGAAGTTGCATGCACTTATCAATAATACACGAGAGTCAGGTTTAAAATCCCAATTATTTTATAATCTGCTATTATTGTTCTCCACAATCTTAAATAGCCTTAATTCCCTGTGTTATAGCTCATGTTTTCTTGTGTATTTGATATGCAGATTCCCATAAATCTCCAGCATTGTCATTTAAAAATAATAATAAAATATATAAATACAAAATGTTATGTTTTTTAATTAAATTCCTTTATTGAGAGTTGAACACAGAAGAGTAAAACAGCACTCCTTGCTCTAAGCCTCTCCCAGCATGCATGGAGAGTAGCCTTTTCTACCCTGAGTCTACACTCTGAAATGTGCTGGGTAATAATTTGAACCCAATCATTGGGTTGTGTGTTGAGTCTAGTTTCTTACTGCTCTGAGATCTCAACCCAGCGTGTGGGTTATTTCTCTTAACTACTCGCCGTCACCTGCAGGTAACCTGCACGCGTTACAATGAAGAGCGTTTCAAATCTCTAAGAAGCAGGTAAAGTTTCTGTAACGTACCGTGGGGCACAGGAACACGGGAACCAATTGCAGTGCGTGGTAGAAGTGGTCAGACAGTCGTGGGTCAGATACGATCAGAACAGGGCAATCAAGGGCAAGGCAAAGACGTGGTCGTGGTCACAGGCAAGAGTCAGGCGATCAGGCAAACAGGGGAAGAGCAAGGTCGTGGTCGGGAAGTCAAGGAAGCAAGGCTGAGACAATGCTAAACAAGAAAGAATGCTTGGAATTGTAGAAAGAGCTGACAGAACTTCACAATGTGTGAGAGACAGTGAGGGGTTTATAAGTGGAACAGAAAACCAGGTTGGGAGGTGCAGGGTGAATGGCAGCAGAGGGGCATTGTGGAAGTGCACATGGGTTTCAGGAATGTGATTGAATGATTGAATGAAGGGAGCTGGGAGAGGTGACTGGGAATGGGTGAGTAGTACAGGTAAGTCATATTTTTATTTTATTTTTAAATGTAGGCTATTATATTTAAATATTATAGAATTAAACTATATATATATTTATATATATATATATGTGTGTGTGTGTGTGTGTGTGTGAACCCTGCAAATAGAAAAATAAAAATAGGTTGTAAGTTGCTGACTAGTGCTAATGTTTTTATATTTAACGTGTGTGTGTGTGTATATATATATATATATATATATATATATATATATATATATATATACACACACACAAACACAAACACACATATATATACACTGTAAACAGTGGCTCTCAAAAGTATTCACTCCCCTTGGACTTTTCCACATTTCCTTGTGTTACAACAGGAAATCAGTTTTTGTAGTTTTTGCCACTGATCAACACAGAAAATGTCCATAATGTCAAAGTGAAAACTGCAAATTGTTCTAAATGAATTACAAATACAAAACAGAAAATAATTGAATGCATAATTAATCACCCACTTCAGTCAATATTTGGTAGAGGCACCTTTGGCAGCAATTACAGCCATGAGTCTATGTGGATAAGTCTCTACCAGCTTTGCACATCTGGAAACAGCAATGTTTGCCCATTGTTTGTAAAATTGCTCAAGCTCCATCAAGTTGGATGGGGACCTTTGGTGAACAGCAATGTTCAAATCTTTCCACATATTCTCAATTGGATTGAGGCCCTGGATTTGACTGGGCCACTCCAGGACATTCACCTTTTTGTTTTTAAGTCACTCCAGTGTGGCTTTGACTGTATGTTTGGGGTCATTGTCCTGCTGGAAGGTGAATCTTCTCCCAAGTCCCAGGTCTCTTGCAGACTCCAGCAGGTTTTCTTCCAGGGTTTCTCTGTACTTTGCTGCATCCATTTTGCCCTGTATTTGTCCTGATGCAGAGCATCCCCATAGCATGATGCTGCCAGCACCATGCTTCACGGTAGGGATGGTGTTCTCAGGATGATGTGCAGTGTTAGGCTTGCGCTAAACATAGTGCTTGGCGTTGAGGCCAAAAAGCTCTATTTTGGTCTTATCAGACTCATCTAGCCGAGATTTGATGTGAGTTTGTTTCAACAATGGCTTTCGTTTTGCCACTCTCCCATGAAGGCCACTTTTGTGAAGCACCCAGGCTATTGCTGCAGTCTGCACTGTGTCTCCCAGCTCAGCCGTGGAAGACTGTAACTGTTGGTGGCCTCTGTGACTAGTGCCCTTCTCGCCCAGATACTCAGTTTTTGAGGATGACCTGATCTAGGCAGATTCACAGTCTTCACATTTTATCTCCATTTCTTAATAATGGCCTTTACTGTGTTCCAGGGGATATTCAATGCCTTGGAAACGTTCTTATTTCCTACCCCTGATTGGTGCTTTTAAAGAACCATATTCCGGATTTGATTTAATGATGTAGTTTCTCTTAGGAATTGTACTAACCAACTGTGGGACTACTAGAATTACACTTTTATATTTTAATCAGAAGAATTCAAATAGTTTAAATAAAACAAATTAACTGTGTAACATGATTGTCACCGAAAGTTACAAAATTCAACAAAACAATCTGTAATTTGTATACAATACATTCACAATTAAACAAAATATACAAATTACATTTAATTTTACTTTATTTTCTCAACTCTGTCTTATCTTACTTTTAATAGGAAATGTAATGTATTTTTTACCCCTCATAAAATAACACAGTACCTAACCAAAATATTAGGAAATGGTATAAGGCAAGGCAAGGGAAAACAAAATCAAGCCATATGTATAGCTTGGTTATGTAACAGACAATCCAGAAAATATAGTAAAGTCTGTAAAAGAAACTCTCTGCACTGGACACGTTCGAAGCAAACATATGCTGACTTCACCAATTGTGCCATCCTCTATACTAAAGCACCAGTGTCATTGGACTTCTTTTGGTTTAGTTTATTCAATCAATAATCACAGGGTAGCCACAGAGTGCTTTACAGAGTGGTAAACACAACAAATGTACAGCAAAATAAAATAATACGTAAATACAAGTAAAATAAGTAAAATAAATATAGACCTGTAAACAGTTTACATGATCTAAAATAAAGTAAGTGAACATTTAAATAAATAAACCATTTAGGCACGGAGGAGAGAAAAACCAAAAACTAATAATGAATTAATAATATTGTGCATTATGTGAATATTGAATGGCAGAGATTGTTTTAGCAGTTTAGTGGATATAGGGTCTAGTGCGCAGGTTGTAGTATTCATTTTAGTAATTAAGGAGACCAATTCCTGGTGATTTACTGCGTTAAATGAGTCCAAGGTAGGCAGGGGCTGTGAAGGACTGCAGACATCGGCTATAGCATTTGTGTGTGTTTCCACTTCTGTCTGTTTTCTAATGCCGTTAACTTTGCTATTGAAATGATCCATGAAGTCATTGCAGATAATATTGGGGGGGATAACCTCTGAAGGCTTTAAATGCTGATTAGTAAGTGTCGATATTGTATTAAAAAGAAAACGCGGGTTATTCTTATGCGTCTCTATTCAATTAGAGTAGTAGGCAGACCTAGCAGAGGACAGGGCTTGCTTGTATCTTTTTATAATGCCATATGGAAGACCATATGGAAGTTTTGTTGCTCTCCATTTACGTTCATATCTACGGCATCCTGTTTAAAGTGAGCGAGTGTGTTCGTTAAACCATGGTGAGTGGTTTGTTGCTTTAATCTGTCGTGTCCTTAATGGAGCTACTGTATCTAAAGCAGTGCTTAGTGTATTGTTGAAATTATTTAATAATTCATCTACAGATCCCGTTTTGATAAAGCTAGCATTTGGCAACAGAGTAGTACACTTATGAATAGCAGTAGGATTTAGGCAGCAAGTTTCTATGTTCCTCTCCTGTGTGTCTGATTCTACTCCAGGCAGCTCAAATGTAATAAGGCAGTGGTCAGAAATTATCTGGTTCTGGGGTGATATTATTAAGTTGTGAATCTGTACCCCATGGCTAATAACTAGATCCAGTGTGTGATTGTGATGATGTGTGGGTCCTGACACATGCTGAGTGAAGCCTACAGACTCCAATAGGGACAAGAAACTAACACTGAGGGGGTCGTCTTTAATGTCAATATGTATGTTAAAGTCCCCCAAAACATTTTACCAGAGTTTACCATGGTGAATGGCTAAGTCAGATAAGAGATCGCTAAATTCGGTCATAATACAGGAATAGGGGCCTGATGGCCTATAAACAGCTATAAGCTGAAGGTGGATTAAGCCTAAACCTGGTGAATTTCAAAAGATGTGAAGCTGTCAAATGGCTTAGTAGTCTGTGCGGTAGATGGTGGCTAGGCCCCCCCCACAGCCTGTTGTACGGGCCTTCTGGCATTAAGAGAAGCCAAAGGGGAGGCTTCTACTAATGGAATAGTGTCGTCTGGTCTTAACCAGGTCTCTTCAAGCCAATGAAAAATTACTGTTTTAATAGGATAACTATTCATTTTGTTTGTATAAGATTCAATTTCAGGATTATGTGATTTATTCGATGCCCCCAGGCATGGATCTACGATCGGGGTCAGGTTATGCTGGGAGTTCAGGCAGACTGCAGTGTAGGACTGCGAGGCTGCAGCCCGACCGGTGCTCTGAAGAGTCACGTTTTTATATTCTAATGAAAGAACCATTTGTTTATTGATAATACATATTTGGTGATTATACATATGATATCCATCCAAGACTTGGTCACCTGTTGCTCTTAGTACTTTCTTCAAATGTACTTAAACCAAGGAGTACAGTTTTTGAACCATTCAAGACGATTTTATTAATTTGTCCTTTTTAAAAAAAAACTGGTGGTTCAGTTAATTTGCTACAGAAATTCGATACCCTCTCAGTAATGTTGTGTAGAATGCTAAATGGAGAGTCTTTGACAGCATAAACATATTAACTGTGTAGTGGTGCACCTCAACAGAGCTCTTCACAAGCTTAACAAGCTTTCCATTTCCATTTTCAAAATAAGAAGCAGAATGTGCTCACAGGGCTCCCCAGGTGCGTACAATCCCCCAGGAAATTATATACTAGGCTGCAATTTAGTGCGTATCCTCCACTTGTGTTGCAATCTGACCCAAAGGGCAACACCTTTGAGTTACTAACTTAATCCTGTACCAATGTTTACATATTAGATAACTTTCACCATCTGCTGTCAGAGAAACAATGCACTATGTTTGGCAAAGCACTACGCTATGTACAGAACACACTTATTCCTGGGTAGCTGCTGCCATGCTGGAACAGGCTGGCACACAAAATCAGGCACCTGCAAAACAGTTTATATGTTATTGCTCAACTGTCATAAATTGTAGAATACATGATCTCGATAAAAGCTCAGACATTTATCACACAGGGCAAGCCAGCTAAGTGATGAAAGGAACCATAACCGATTTAATGTGCCTTTTCACAATTGCTGGCGCTCTGTGCCACGATCAGCCGTGTTCAGCCAGCATTAATGACACAGGCCGCTTATCTAGAACGGCAACATGAATTGAGCACCATCAGAGTAAACAGACAGTCGCAGTGCGGGGGCTTCTGTAGACTTTCACAAGTATCCGAATTTACTTTTCTCGCTTTAATTCTGTGCTCTCTATATTATCGCTGGATCCAGGGTGGGGGGGGCGTGCTGGGCGTCCCAGGTGCTGCTCTCTTAGACCGAGGTGGAGCCCGAGTGGTAGTCTGAGGTCACCTTCTCTGTGGCACTCGTCACTTCCTTAGTTATTGTCATCATTGCCGCTGCTGGGGAAACTCTCCACTTTAACCGACACGTGGAATAGAAAGCCACGTGTGCAAAACACAACGGCTTAGTAGTCCATGGCCTTAAGTACAAGGCCACCTGATCCAGCTGTTCCCGGAGATGCAACTGACACGGAGGGGGACTGGTACAGTGACAGTGGCTAGGAAAAGAAGCAGGGTATGAGGTCTTGATAGTCAAGCAAGGATTTGGGACAAAGTTGGCATCCCAGAAAAGTAAGAAGTGAAGGCATCAGCAAGGCACTTGACTGCAAGATACCTCTGGCTGTCACGAGGAAGCCCAGCAAGCTGTAAGTTTCATTAAGTGAGCACTGACTTTGGTGGGACTCGAACCCACAGCCTTTGAATGACCACTGCCCTTTTCACTAGAAGTCCAATGCGCTATCCATTGCGCCACAGAGCCCCTCAAGACATTTATCGCCATACTGTTCTGCACGCCTACTGATGACGGGGCATCTCAGCGTGCTTGTACAACAAGCATTTACAGATGTGTTTTTTTAATCCCTGTCTCGCTGATATTGAGACGAAAGGAAATGAATGGTTCTTCTTTTAGATAATGCGACTCATGTTGACTTGACTGTGAGGGGAAGTATTTGTCAGGCACACTGTGTGTTTGTCTGTTTATCTGTGGCTGTCTTTGTGTCTGTGGCAGTCTGTCTGTGTGTGTGTGTCTGTCTGTCTGTCTATCTGTGGCTGTCTGTGTGTCTGTGGCAGTCTGTGCTTGTGGCTGTCTGTGTGTGTGTCTGTGGCTGGACCGTTGGGGCTGGTTGGAAACATCATCGACCTGGGTTTCTCTTCATCACAAATACATCTTTCCCTGCCCACATGCCCGAATTGCTTTTCAGCTGGATCACAGCCTCGCCCCAGGTGGGCAAAACCTCCAAAAGTGGTACAAACTCATCCATGTATTGCAGGGTTTCTGGGAAATCTGGCATAGTGAGTGAGAAAGTCAACCCTGACAGTGTGGCGAGAGACGGGAAGCCACGGAATTTATGCGCTCTGTGATGTCATAGAAGTCAGCTGTGAGAGAGTTCTGAGATGTCATCGCTGAACTGGCAGTGAAGGGACTACCATGGCCATGGACTACTAAGCCGTTGTGTTTTGCACACGTGGCTTTCTATCCCACCTTCGTCGTGGGCATTCCTTGATTGACATTTCTTGACGAGTGACGCCGTGTACGTCCAATGGACAGTTCCAAGATTCACAAGACAGAGCTACTTGTGCATTATTGCCCGCTTAACCTGGCTGCCTCTCGAGTGAGCAAAGCATGGAAAGTGGCTGCAACAGAAATCAAGACGGTGGAATCGGACAGAGTATACACCACGCTCGTCGGGAGGGATGGGCCTGCAAGATCTTGCCTAACCCTGCTGGGACAGGCAGGAAAGCATACCCATTGCACTTGCTTGCAAGCTGAAGACTCAAGTCAACATGAGCCGCTTTTACCAAATACAAGAACCCATCATTTCCATCCGTCTCAATATCAGCGAGACAGGGATTTAAAAAACACAGCTGTAAATGCTACTTGTCAAATCACGCTGAGACGACCGGTCATCTGCAGGCATGCAGAAGAGTATCTTCGTCGTACAGTTTTGTGGTTCTGTGCCACAATGGATAGTGTGCTGGACTTCTAGTGACACACACACACACACACACAGACACTACAATTCAATATTCAATGTGCAAACAAGTTTAGCCAGAAGAAACAGAACTCTTTTAATCAAGAAATCATGAATATACATTATAAATCGATTCAGAATTTGCATAATACCATTGTATATTTACTGCATTCCCATCTCTGCACTCTCTCATTCATCCAATCTTGCCCAGTCAGCGAGAGAAGCCACGTACATGCTTTGCCTTCCTCTCCCTCTCCCTTCACTGCCAGTTCAGCGATGACATCTCAGATCTCTCTCACAGCTGACTTCTATGACATCACAGAGCGCATAAATTCCGTGGCTTCCCGTCTCTCGCCACACTGTCAGTGTTGACTTTCTCACTCACTATGCCAGATTTCCCAGAAACCCTGCAATACATGGATGAGTTTGTACCACTTTTGGAGGTTTTGCCCACCTGGGGCGAGGCTGTGATCCAGCTGAAAAGCAATTCGGGCATGTGGGCAGGGAAAGATGTATTTGTGATGAAGAGAATCCCAGGTCGATGATGTTTCCAACCAGCCCCAACGGTCCAGCAACAGACACACACACAGACAGCCACAAGCACAGACTGCCACAGACACACAGACAGCCACAGATAGACAGACAGACAGACACACACACACAGACAGACTGCCACAGACACAAAGACAGCCACAGATAAACAGACAAACACACAGTGTGCCTGACAAATACTTCCCCTCACAGTCAAGTCAACATGAGTCGCATTATCTAAAAGAAGAACCATTCATTTCCTTTCGTCTCAATATCAGCGAGACAGGGATTAAAAAAACACATCTGTAAATGCTACTTGTACAAGCACGCTGAGATGCCCCGTCATCAGTAGGCGTGCAGAACAGTATGGCGATAAATGTCTTGAGGGGCTCTGTGGCGCAATGGATAGCGCATTGGACTTCTAGTGAAAAGGGCAGTGGTCATTCAAAGGTTGTGGGTTCGAGTCCCACCAGAGTCAGTGCTCACTTCATGAAACTTACAGCTTGCTGGGCTTCCTTGTGACAGCCAGAGGTATCTTGCAGTCAAGTGCCTTGCTGACGCCTTCACTTCTTACTTTTCTGGGATGCCAACTTTGTCCCAAATCCTTGCTTGACTATCAAGACCTCATACCCTGCTTCTTTTCCTAGCTACTGTCACTGTACCAGTCCCCCTCCGTGTCAGTTGCATCTCCGGGAACAGCTGGATCAGGTGGCCTTGTACTTAAGGCCATGGACTACTAAGCCGTTGTGTTTTGCACAAGTGGCTTTCTATCCCACCTTCGTTGTGGACATTCCTTGTTTGACATTTCTTGATGACGCACGCCGTGTACGTCCAATGGACAGTTCCAAGATTCGCAAGACAGAGATACTTGTGCATTATTGCCCGCTTAACCTGGCTGCCTCTCGAGTGAGCAAAGCATGGAAAGTGGCTGCAACAGAAATCAAGACGGTGGAATCGGACAGAGTATACACCACGCTCGTCGGGAGGGATGGGCCTGCAAGATCTTGCCTAACCCTGCTGGCACGGGCTGGAAAGCATACCCATTGCACTTGCTTGCAAGCTGAAGACTCAAGTCAACATGAGCCGCTTGTACCAAATAGAAGAACCCATCATTTCCATCCGTCTCAATATCAGTGAGACAGGGATTTAAAAAACACAGCTGTAAATGCTACTTGTCAAATCACACTGAGACGCCCGGTCATCTGCAGGCATGCAGAAGAGTATCTTCGTCGTACAGTTTTGTGGTTCTGTGCCACAATGGATAGTGTGCTGGACTTCTAGTGACACACACACACACACACACACACACACACACAGCAATTAAATATTCAATGTGCAAACAAGTTTAACCTTAAGAAACAGAACTCTCTCAATCAAGAAATCATGAATATACATTATAAATCGATTCAGAATTTGCATAATACCATTGTATATTTACTGCGTTCCCATCTCTGCACTCTCTCATTCATCCAATCTTGCCCAGTCAGCGAAAGAAGCCACGTACATGCTTTGCCTTCCTCTCCCTCTCCCTTCACTGCCAGTTCAGCGATGACATCTCAGATCTCTCTCACAGCTGACTTCTATGACATCACAGAGCGCATAAATTCCGTGGCTTCCCGTCTCTCGCCACACTGTCAGTGTTGACTTTCTCACTCACTATGCCAGATTTCCCAGAAACCCTGCAATACATGGATGAGTTTGTACCACTTTTGGAGGTTTTGCCCACCTGGGGCGAGGCTGTGATCCAGCTGAAAAGCAATTCGGGCATGTGGGCAGGGTAAGATGTATTTGTGATGAAGAGAAACCCAGGTCGATGATGTTTCCAACCAGCCCCAACGGTCCAGCAACAGACACACACACAGACAGCCACAAGCACAGACTGCCACAGACACACAGACAGCCACAGATAGACAGACAGACAGACACACACACACAGACAGACTGCCACAGACACAAAGACAGCCACAGATAAACAGACAAACACACAGTGTGCCTGACAAATACTTCCCCTCACAGTCAAGTCAACATGAGTCGCATTATCTAAAAGAAGAACCATTCATTTCCTTTCGTCTCAATATCAGCGAGACAGGGATTAAAAAAACACATCTGTAAATGCTACTTGTACAAGCACGCTGAGATGCCCCGTCATCAGTAGGCGTGCAGAACAGTATGGCGATAAATGTCTTGAGGGGCTCTGTGGCGCAATGGATAGCGCATTGGACTTCTAGTGAAAAGGGCAGTGGTCATTCAAAGGTTGTGGGTTCGAGTCCCACCAGAGTCAGTGCTCACTTCATGAAACTTACAGCTTGCTGGGCTTCCTTGTGACAGCCAGAGGTATCTTGCAGTCAAGTGCCTTGCTGACGCCTTCACTTCTTACTTTTCTGGGATGCCAACTTTGTCCCAAATCCTTGCTTGACTATCAAGACCTCATACCCTGCTTCTTTTCCTAGCTACTGTCACTGTACCAGTCCCCCTCCGTGTCAGTTGCATCTCCGGGAACAGCTGGATCAGGTGGCCTTGTACTTAAGGCCATGGACTACTAAGCCGTTGTGTTTTGCACACGTGGCTTTCTATCCCACCTTCGTTGTGGACATTCCTTGTTTGACATTTCTTGATGACTCACGCCGTGTACGTCCAATGGACAGTTCCAAGATTCGCAAGACAGAGATACTTGTGCATTATTGCCCGCTTAACCTGGCTGCCTCTCGAGTGAGCAAAGCATGGAAAGTGGCTGCAACAGAAATCAAGACGGTGGAATCGGACAGAGTATACACCACGCTCGTCGGGAGGGATGGGCCTGCAAGATCTTGCCTAACCCTGCTGGCACGGGCTGGAAAGCATACCCATTGCACTTGCTTGCAAGCTGAAGACTCAAGTCAACATGAGCCGCTTGTACCAAATAGAAGAACCCATCATTTCCATCCGTCTCAATATCAGTGAGACAGGGATTTAAAAAACACAGCTGTAAATGCTACTTGTCAAATCACACTGAGACGCCCGGTCATCTGCAGGCATGCAGAAGAGTATCTTCGTCGTACAGTTTTGTGGTTCTGTGCCACAATGGATAGTGTGCTGGACTTCTAGTGACACACACACACACACACACACACACACACACACACACACAGCAATTAAATATTCAATGTGCAAACAAGTTTAACCTTAAGAAACAGAACTCTCTCAATCAAGAAATCATGAATATACATTATAAATCGATTCAGAATTTGCATAATACCATTGTATATTTACTGCGTTCCCATCTCTGCACTCTCTCATTCATCCAATCTTGCCCAGTCAGCGAAAGAAGCCACGTACATGCTTTGCCTTCCTCTCCCTCTCCCTTCACTGCCAGTTCAGCGATGACATCTCAGATCTCTCTCACAGCTGACTTCTATGACATCACAGAGCGCATAAATTCCGTGGCTTCCCGTCTCTCGCCACACTGTCAGTGTTGACTTTCTCACTCACTATGCCAGATTTCCCAGAAACCCTGCAATACATGGATGAGTTTGTACCACTTTTGGAGGTTTTGCCCACCTGGGGCGAGGCTGTGATCCAGCTGAAAAGCAATTCGGGCATGTGGGCAGGGTAAGATGTATTTGTGATGAAGAGAAACCCAGGTCGATGATGTTTCCAACCAGCCCCAACGGTCCAGCCACAGACACACACACAGACAGCCACAAGCACAGACTGCCACAGACACACAGACAGCCACAGATAGACAGACAGACAGACACACACACACAGACAGACTGCCACAGACACAAAGACAGCCACAGATAAACAGACAAACACACAGTGTGCCTGACAAATACTTCCCCTCACAGTCAAGTCAACATGAGTCGCATTATCTAAAAGAAGAACCATTCATTTCCTTTCGTCTCAATATCAGCGAGACAGGGATTAAAAAAACACATCTGTAAATGCTACTTGTACAAGCACGCTGAGATGCCCCGTCATCAGTAGGCGTGCAGAACAGTATGGCGATAAATGTCTTGAGGGGCTCTGTGGCGCAATCGATAGCGCATTGGACTTCTAGTGAAAAGGGCAGTGGTCATTCAAAGGTTGTGGGTTCGAGTCCCACCAGAGTCAGTGCTCACTTCATGAAACTTACAGCTTGCTGGGCTTCCTTGTGACAGCCAGAGGTATCTTGCAGTCAAGTGCCTTGCTGACGCCTTCACTTCTTACTTTTCTGGGATGCCAACTTTGTCCCAAATCCTTGCTTGACTATCAAGACCTCATACCCTGCTTCTTTTCCTAGCTACTGTCACTGTACCAGTCCCCCTCCGTGTCAGTTGCATCTCCGGGAACAGCTGGATCAGGTGGCCTTGTACTTAAGGCCATGGACTACTAAGCCGTTGTGTTTTGCACACGTGGCTTTCTATCCCACCTTCGTTGTGGGCATTCCTTGTTTGACATTTCTTGATGACTCACGCCGTGTACGTCCAATGGACAGTTCCAAGATTCGCAAGACAGAGATACTTGTGCATTATTGCCCGCTTAACCTGGCTGCCTCTCGAGTGAGCAAAGCATGGAAAGTGGCTGCAACAGAAATCAAGACGGTGGAATCGGACAGAGTATACACCACGCTCGTCGGGAGGGATGGGCCTGCAAGATCTTGCCTAACCCTGCTGGCACGGGCTGGAAAGCATACCCATTGCACTTGCTTGCAAGCTGAAGACTCAAGTCAACATGAGCCGCTTGTACCAAATAGAAGAACCCATCATTTCCATCCGTCTCAATATCAGTGAGACAGGGATTTAAAAAACACAGCTGTAAATGCTACTTGTCAAATCACACTGAGACGCCCGGTCATCTGCAGGCATGCAGAAGAGTATCTTCGTCGTACAGTTTTGTGGTTCTGTGCCACAATGGATAGTGTGCTGGACTTCTAGTGACACACACACACACACACACACACACACACACACACAGCAATTAAATATTCAATGTGCAAACAAGTTTAACCTTAAGAAACAGAACTCTCTCAATCAAGAAATCATGAATATACATTATAAATCGATTCAGAATTTGCATAATACCATTGTATATTTACTGCGTTCCCATCTCTGCACTCTCTCATTCATCCAATCTTGCCCAGTCAGCGAAAGAAGCCACGTACATGCTTTGCCTTCCTCTCCCTCTCCCTTCACTGCCAGTTCAGCGATGACATCTCAGATCTCTCTCACAGCTGACTTCTATGACATCACAGAGCGCATAAATTCCGTGGCTTCCCGTCTCTCGCCACACTGTCAGTGTTGACTTTCTCACTCACTATGCCAGATTTCCCAGAAACCCTGCAATACATGGATGAGTTTGTACCACTTTTGGAGGTTTTGCCCACCTGGGGCGAGGCTGTGATCCAGCTGAAAAGCAATTCGGGCATGTGGGCAGGGTAAGATGTATTTGTGATGAAGAGAAACCCAGGTCGATGATGTTTCCAACCAGCCCCAACGGTCCAGCAACAGACACACACACAGACAGCCACAAGCACAGACTGCCACAGACACACAGACAGCCACAGATAGACAGACAGACAGACACACACACACAGACAGACTGCCACAGACACAAAGACAGCCACAGATAAACAGACAAACACACAGTGTGCCTGACAAATACTTCCCCTCACAGTCAAGTCAACATGAGTCGCATTATCTAAAAGAAGAACCATTCATTTCCTTTCGTCTCAATATCAGCGAGACAGGGATTAAAAAAACACATCTGTAAATGCTACTTGTACAAGCACGCTGAGATGCCCCGTCATCAGTAGGCGTGCAGAACAGTATGGCGATAAATGTCTTGAGGGGCTCTGTGGCGCAATGGATAGCGCATTGGACTTCTAGTGAAAAGGGCAGTGGTCATTCAAAGGTTGTGGGTTCGAGTCCCACCAGAGTCAGTGCTCACTTCATGAAACTTACAGCTTGCTGGGCTTCCTTGTGACAGCCAGAGGTATCTTGCAGTCAAGTGCCTTGCTGACGCCTTCACTTCTTACTTTTCTGGGATGCCAACTTTGTCCCAAATCCTTGCTTGACTATCAAGACCTCATACCCTGCTTCTTTTCCTAGCTACTGTCACTGTACCAGTCCCCCTCCGTGTCAGTTGCATCTCCGGGAACAGCTGGATCAGGTGGCCTTGTACTTAAGGCCATGGACTACTAAGCCGTTGTGTTTTGCACACGTGGCTTTCTATCCCACCTTCGTTGTGGACATTCCTTGTTTGACATTTCTTGATGACTCACGCCGTGTACGTCCAATGGACAGTTCCAAGATTCGCAAGACAGAGATACTTGTGCATTATTGCCCGCTTAACCTGGCTGCCTCTCGAGTGAGCAAAGCATGGAAAGTGGCTGCAACAGAAATCAAGACGGTGGAATCGGACAGAGTATACACCACGCTCGTCGGGAGGGATGGGCCTGCAAGATCTTGCCTAACCCTGCTGGCACGGGCTGGAAAGCATACCCATTGCACTTGCTTGCAAGCTGAAGACTCAAGTCAACATGAGCCGCTTGTACCAAATAGAAGAACCCATCATTTCCATCCGTCTCAATATCAGTGAGACAGGGATTTAAAAAACACAGCTGTAAATGCTACTTGTCAAATCACACTGAGACGCCCGGTCATCTGCAGGCATGCAGAAGAGTATCTTCGTCGTACAGTTTTGTGGTTCTGTGCCACAATGGATAGTGTGCTGGACTTCTAGTGACACACACACACACACACACACACACACACACACACACACACACACACACAGCAATTAAATATTCAATGTGCAAACAAGTTTAACCTTAAGAAACAGAACTCTCTCAATCAAGAAATCATGAATATACATTATAAATCGATTCAGAATTTGCATAATACCATTGTATATTTACTGCGTTCCCATCTCTGCACTCTCTCATTCATCCAATCTTGCCCAGTCAGCGAAAGAAGCCACGTACATGCTTTGCCTTCCTCTCCCTCTCCCTTCACTGCCAGTTCAGCGATGACATCTCAGATCTCTCTCACAGCTGACTTCTATGACATCACAGAGCGCATAAATTCCGTGGCTTCCCGTCTCTCGCCACACTGTCAGTGTTGACTTTCTCACTCACTATGCCAGATTTCCCAGAAACCCTGCAATACATGGATGAGTTTGTACCACTTTTGGAGGTTTTGCCCACCTGGGGCGAGGCTGTGATCCAGCTGAAAAGCAATTCGGGCATGTGGGCAGGGTAAGATGTATTTGTGATGAAGAGAAACCCAGGTCGATGATGTTTCCAACCAGCCCCAACGGTCCAGCCACAGACACACACACAGACAGCCACAAGCACAGACTGCCACAGACACACAGACAGCCACAGATAGACAGACAGACAGACACACACACACAGACAGACTGCCACAGACACAAAGACAGCCACAGATAAACAGACAAACACACAGTGTGCCTGACAAATACTTCCCCTCACAGTCAAGTCAACATGAGTCGCATTATCTAAAAGAAGAACCATTCATTTCCTTTCGTCTCAATATCAGCGAGACAGGGATTAAAAAAACACATCTGTAAATGCTACTTGTACAAGCACGCTGAGATGCCCTGTCATCAGTAGGCGTGCAGAACAGTATGGCGATAAATGTCTTGTGGGGCTCTGTGGCGCAATGGATAGCGCGTTGGACTTCTAGTGAAAAGGGCAGTGGTCATTCAAAGGTTGTGGGTTCGAGTCCCACCAGAGTCAATGCTCACTTCATGAAATTTACAGCTTGCTGGGCTTCCTCGTGACAGCCAGAGGTATCTTGCAGTCAAGTGCCTTGCTGACGCCTTCACTTCTTACTTTTCTGGAATGCCAACTTTGTCCCAAATCCTTGCTTGACTATCAAGACCTCATACCCTGCTTCTTTTCCTAGCCACTGTCACTGTACCAGTCCCCCTCCGTGTCAGTTGCATCTCCGGGAACAGCTGGATCAGCTGGCCTTGTACTTAAGGCCATGGACTACTAAGCCGTTGTGTTTTGCACACGTGGCTTTCTATCCCACCTTCGTTGTGGGCATTCCTTGTTTGACATTTCATGACGACTGACGCCGTGTACGTCCAATGGACAGTTCCAAGATTCGCAAGACAGAGCTACTTGTGCACTTTTTGCCCGCTTAACCTGGCTGCCTCTCGAGTGAGCAAAGCATGGAAAGTGGCTGCAACAGAAATCAAGACGGTGGAATCGGACAGAGTATACACCACACTCGTCGGGAGGGATGGGCCTGCAAGATCTTGCCTAACCCTGCTGGCACGGGCTGGAAAGCATACCCATTGCACTTGCTTGCAAGCTGAAGACTCAAGTCAACATGAGCCGCTTGTACCAAATAGAAGAACCCATCATTTCCATCCGTCTCAATATCAGTGAGACAGGGATTTAAAAAACGCAGCTGTGAATGCTACTTGTCAAATCACGCTGAGACGCCTGGTCATCTGCAGGCATGCAGAAGAGTATCTTCGTCGTACAGCTTTGTGGTTCTGTGCCACAATGGATAGTGTGCTGGACTTCTAGTGACACACACACACACACACACACACACACACAGCAATTAAATATTCAATGTGCAAACAAGTTTAACCTTAAGAAACAGAACTCTCTCAATCAAGAAATCATGAATATACATTATAAATCGATTCAGAATTTGCATAATACCATTGTATATTTACTGCATTCCCATCTCTGCACTCTCTCATTCATCCAATCTTGCCCAGTCAGCGAGAGAAGCCACGTACATGCTTTGCCTTCCTCTCCCTCTCCCTTCACTGCCAGTTCAGCGATGACATCTCAGATCTCTCTCACAGCTGACTTCTATGACATCACAGAGCGCATAAATTCCGTGGCTTCCCGTCTCTCGCCACACTGTCAGGGTTGACTTTCTCACTCACTATGCCAGCTTTCCCAGAAACACTGCAATACGTGGATGAGTTTGTACCACTTTTGGAGGTTTTGCCCACCTGGGGCGAGGCTGTGATCCAGCTGAAAAGCAATTCGGGCATGTGGGCAGGGAAAGATGTATTTGTGATGAAGAGAAACCCAGGTCGATGATGTTTCCAACCAGCCCCAACGGTCCAGCCACAGACACACACACAGACAGCCACAAGCACAGACTGCCACAGACACACAGACAGCCACAGATAGACACACAGACAGACACACACACACAGACAGACTGCCACAGACACAAAGACAGCCACAGATAAACAGACAAACACACAGTGTGCCTGACAAATACTTCCCCTCACAGTCAAGTCAACATGAGTCGCATTATCTAAAAGAAGAACCATTCATTTCCTTTCGTCTCAATATCAGCGAGACAGGGATTAAAAAAACACATCTGTAAATGCTACTTGTACAAGCACGCTGAGATGCCCCGTCATCAGTAGGCGTGCAGAACAGTATGGCGATAAATGTTTTGTGGGGCTCTGTGGCGCAATGGATATCGTGTTGGACTTCTAGTGAAAAGGGCAGTGGTCATTCAAAGGCTGTGGGTTCGAGTCCCACCAGAGTCAGTGCTCACTTCATGAATCTTACAGCTTGCTGGGCTTCCTCGTGACAGCCAGAGGTATCTTGCAGTCAAGTGCCTCACTGACGCCTTCACTTCTTACTTTTCTGGAATGCCAACTTTGTCCCAAATCCTTGCTTGACTATCAAGACCTCATACCCTGCTTCTTTTCCTAGGCACTGTCACTGTACCAGTCCCCCTCCGTGTCAGTTGCATCTCCGGGAACAGCTGGATCAGGTGGCCTTGTACTTAAGGCCATGGACTACTAAGCCGTTGTGTTTTGCACACGTGGCTTTCTATCCCACCTTCGTTGTGGACATTCCTTGTTTGACATTTCTTGATGACTCACGCCGTGTACGTCCAATGGACAGTTCCAAGATTCGCAAGACAGAGATACTTGTGCATTATTGCCCGCTTAACCTGGCTGCCTCTCGAGTGAGCAAAGCATGGAAAGTGGCTGCAACAGAAATCAAGACGGTGGAATCGGACAGAGTATACACCACGCTCGTCGGGAGGGATGGGCCTGCAAGATCTTGCCTAACCCTGCTGGCACGGGCTGGAAAGCATACCCATTGCACTTGCTTGCAAGCTGAAGACTCAAGTCAACATGAGCCGCTTGTACCAAATAGAAGAACCCATCATTTCCATCCGTCTCAATATCAGTGAGACAGGGATTTAAAAAACACAGCTGTAAATGCTACTTGTCAAATCACACTGAGACGCCCGGTCATCTGCAGGCATGCAGAAGAGTATCTTCGTCGTACAGTTTTGTGGTTCTGTGCCACAATGGATAGTGTGCTGGACTTCTAGTGACACACACACACACACACACACACACACACACACACAGCAATTAAATATTCAATGTGCAAACAAGTTTAACCTTAAGAAACAGAACTCTCTCAATCAAGAAATCATGAATATACATTATAAATCGATTCAGAATTTGCATAATACCATTGTATATTTACTGCGTTCCCATCTCTGCACTCTCTCATTCATCCAATCTTGCCCAGTCAGCGAAAGAAGCCACGTACATGCTTTGCCTTCCTCTCCCTCTCCCTTCACTGCCAGTTCAGCGATGACATCTCAGATCTCTCTCACAGCTGACTTCTATGACATCACAGAGCGCATAAATTCCGTGGCTTCCCGTCTCTCGCCACACTGTCAGTGTTGACTTTCTCACTCACTATGCCAGATTTCCCAGAAACCCTGCAATACATGGATGAGTTTGTACCACTTTTGGAGGTTTTGCCCACCTGGGGCGAGGCTGTGATCCAGCTGAAAAGCAATTCGGGCATGTGGGCAGGGTAAGATGTATTTGTGATGAAGAGAAACCCAGGTCGATGATGTTTCCAACCAGCCCCAACGGTCCAGCCACAGACACACACACAGACAGCCACAAGCACAGACTGCCACAGACACACAGACAGCCACAGATAGACAGACAGACAGACACACACACACAGACAGACTGCCACAGACACAAAGACAGCCACAGATAAACAGACAAACACACAGTGTGCCTGACAAATACTTCCCCTCACAGTCAAGTCAACATGAGTCGCATTATCTAAAAGAAGAACCATTCATTTCCTTTCGTCTCAATATCAGCGAGACAGGGATTAAAAAAACACATCTGTAAATGCTACTTGTACAAGCACGCTGAGATGCCCTGTCATCAGTAGGCGTGCAGAACAGTATGGCGATAAATGTCTTGTGGGGCTCTGTGGCGCAATGGATAGCGCGTTGGACTTCTAGTGAAAAGGGCAGTGGTCATTCAAAGGTTGTGGGTTCGAGTCCCACCAGAGTCAATGCTCACTTCATGAAATTTACAGCTTGCTGGGCTTCCTCGTGACAGCCAGAGGTATCTTGCAGTCAAGTGCCTTGCTGACGCCTTCACTTCTTACTTTTCTGGAATGCCAACTTTGTCCCAAATCCTTGCTTGACTATCAAGACCTCATACCCTGCTTCTTTTCCTAGCCACTGTCACTGTACCAGTCCCCCTCCGTGTCAGTTGCATCTCCGGGAACAGCTGGATCAGCTGGCCTTGTACTTAAGGCCATGGACTACTAAGCCGTTGTGTTTTGCACACGTGGCTTTCTATCCCACCTTCGTTGTGGGCATTCCTTGTTTGACATTTCATGACGACTGACGCCGTGTACGTCCAATGGACAGTTCCAAGATTCGCAAGACAGAGCTACTTGTGCACTTTTTGCCCGCTTAACCTGGCTGCCTCTCGAGTGAGCAAAGCATGGAAAGTGGCTGCAACAGAAATCAAGACGGTGGAATCGGACAGAGTATACACCACACTCGTCGGGAGGGATGGGCCTGCAAGATCTTGCCTAACCCTGCTGGCACGGGCTGGAAAGCATACCCATTGCACTTGCTTGCAAGCTGAAGACTCAAGTCAACATGAGCCGCTTGTACCAAATAGAAGAACCCATCATTTCCATCCGTCTCAATATCAGTGAGACAGGGATTTAAAAAACGCAGCTGTGAATGCTACTTGTCAAATCACGCTGAGACGCCTGGTCATCTGCAGGCATGCAGAAGAGTATCTTCGTCGTACAGCTTTGTGGTTCTGTGCCACAATGGATAGTGTGCTGGACTTCTAGTGACACACACACACACACACACACACACACACAGCAATTAAATATTCAATGTGCAAACAAGTTTAACCTTAAGAAACAGAACTCTCTCAATCAAGAAATCATGAATATACATTATAAATCGATTCAGAATTTGCATAATACCATTGTATATTTACTGCATTCCCATCTCTGCACTCTCTCATTCATCCAATCTTGCCCAGTCAGCGAGAGAAGCCACGTACATGCTTTGCCTTCCTCTCCCTCTCCCTTCACTGCCAGTTCAGCGATGACATCTCAGATCTCTCTCACAGCTGACTTCTATGACATCACAGAGCGCATAAATTCCGTGGCTTCCCGTCTCTCGCCACACTGTCAGGGTTGACTTTCTCACTCACTATGCCAGCTTTCCCAGAAACACTGCAATACGTGGATGAGTTTGTACCACTTTTGGAGGTTTTGCCCACCTGGGGCGAGGCTGTGATCCAGCTGAAAAGCAATTCGGGCATGTGGGCAGGGAAAGATGTATTTGTGATGAAGAGAAACCCAGGTCGATGATGTTTCCAACCAGCCCCAACGGTCCAGCCACAGACACACACACAGACAGCCACAAGCACAGACTGCCACAGACACACAGACAGCCACAGATAGACACACAGACAGACACACACACACAGACAGACTGCCACAGACACAAAGACAGCCACAGATAAACAGACAAACACACAGTGTGCCTGACAAATACTTCCCCTCACAGTCAAGTCAACATGAGTCGCATTATCTAAAAGAAGAACCATTCATTTCCTTTCGTCTCAATATCAGCGAGACAGGGATTAAAAAAACACATCTGTAAATGCTACTTGTACAAGCACGCTGAGATGCCCCGTCATCAGTAGGCGTGCAGAACAGTATGGCGATAAATGTTTTGTGGGGCTCTGTGGCGCAATGGATATCGTGTTGGACTTCTAGTGAAAAGGGCAGTGGTCATTCAAAGGCTGTGGGTTCGAGTCCCACCAGAGTCAGTGCTCACTTCATGAATCTTACAGCTTGCTGGGCTTCCTCGTGACAGCCAGAGGTATCTTGCAGTCAAGTGCCTCACTGACGCCTTCACTTCTTACTTTTCTGGAATGCCAACTTTGTCCCAAATCCTTGCTTGACTATCAAGACCTCATACCCTGCTTCTTTTCCTAGCCACTGTCACTGTACCAGTCCCCCTCCGTGTCAGTTGCATCTCCGGGAACAGCTGGATCAGGTGGCCTTGTACTTAAGGCCATGGACTACTAAGCCGTTGTGTTTTGCACACGTGGCTTTCTATCCCACCTTCGTTGTGGGCATTCCTTGTTTGACATTTCATGACGACTGACGCCGTGTACGTCCAATGGACAGTTCCAAGATTCGCAAGACAGAGCTACTTGTGCATTATTGCCCGCTTAACCTGGCTGCCTCTCGAGTGAGCAAAGCATGGAATGTGGCTGCAACAGAAATCAAGACGGTGGAATCCGACAGAGTATACACCACGCTCGTCGGGAGGGATGGGCCTGCAAGATCTTGCCTAACCCTGCTGGCACGGGCTGGAAAGCATACCCATTGCACTTGCTTGCAAGCTGAAGACTCAAGTCAACATGAGCCGCTTGTACCAAATAGAAGAACCCATCATTTCCATCCGTCTCAATATCAGTGAGACAGGGATTTAAAAAACGCAGCTGTGAATGCTACTTGTCAAATCACGCTGAGACGCCTGGTCATCTGCAGGCATGCAGAAGAGTATCTTCGTCGTACAGCTTTGTGGTTCTGTGCCACAATGGATAGTGTGCTGGACTTCTAGTGACACACACACACACACACACACACACACACAGCAATTAAATATTCAATGTGCAAACAAGTTTAACCTTAAGAAACAGAACTCTCTCAATCAAGAAATCATGAATATACATTATAAATCGATTCAGAATTTGCATAATACCATTGTATATTTACTGCGTTCCCATCTCTGCACTCTCTCATTCATCCAATCTTGCCCAGTCAGCGAGAGAAGCCACGTACATGCTTTGCCTTCCTCTCCCTCTCCCTTCACTGCCAGTTCAGCGATGACATCTCAGATCTCTCTCACAGCTGACTTCTATGACATCACAGAGCGCATAAATTCCGTGGCTTCCCGTCTCTCGCCACACTGTCAGGGTTGACTTTCTCACTCACTATGCCAGCTTTCCCAGAAACACTGCAATACGTGGATGAGTTTGTACCACTTTTGGAGGTTTTGCCCACCTGGGGCGAGGCTGTGATCCAGCTGAAAAGCAATTCGGGCATGTGGGCAGGGAAAGATGTATTTGTGATGAAGAGAAACCCAGGTCGATGATGTTTCCAACCAGCCCCAACGGTCCAGCCACAGACACACACACAGACAGCCACAAGCACAGACTGCCACAGACACACAGACAGCCACAGATAGACACACAGACAGACACACACAGACAGACAGACTGCCACAGACACAAAGACAGCCACAGATAAACAGACAAACACACAGTGTGCCTGACAAATACTTCCCCTCACAGTCAAGTCAACATGAGTCACATTATCTAAAAGAAGAACCATTCATTTCCTTTCGTCTCAATATCAGCGAGACAGGGATTAAAAAAACACATCTGTAAATGCTACTTGTACAAGCACACTGAGATGCCCCGTCATCAGTAGGCGTGCAGAACAGTATGGCGATAAATGTTTTGTGGGGCTCTGTGGCGCAATGGATATCGTGTTGGACTTCTAGTGAAAAGGGCAGTGGTCATTCAAAGGCTGTGGGTTCGAGTCCCACCAGAGTCAGTGCTCACTTCATGAATCTTACAGCTTGCTGGGCTTCCTCGTGACAGCCAGAGGTATCTTGCAGTCAAGTGCCTCACTGACGCCTTCACTTCTTACTTTTCTGGAATGCCAACTTTGTCCCAAATCCTTGCTTGACTATCAAGACCTCATACCCTGCTTCTTTTCCTAGCCACTGTCACTGTACCAGTCCCCCTCCGTGTCAGTTGCATCTCCGGGAACAGCTGGATCAGGTGGCCTTGTACTTAAGGCCATGGACTACTAAGCCGTTGTGTTTTGCACACGTGGCTTTCTATCCCACCTTCGTTGTGGGCATTCCTTGTTTGACATTTCATGACGACTGACGCCGTGTACGTCCAATGGACAGTTCCAAGATTCGCAAGACAGAGCTACTTGTGCATTATTGCCCGCTTAACCTGGCTGCCTCTCGAGTGAGCAAAGCATGGAATGTGGCTGCAACAGAAATCAAGACGGTGGAATCCGACAGAGTATACACCACGCTCGTCGGGAGGGATGGGCCTGCAAGATCTTGCCTAACCCTGCTGGCACGGGCTGGAAAGCATACCCATTGCACTTGCTTGCAAGCTGAAGACTCAAGTCAACATGAGCCGCTTGTACCAAATAGAAGAACCCATCATTTCCATCCGTCTCAATATCAGTGAGACAGGGATTTAAAAAACGCAGCTGTGAATGCTACTTGTCAAATCACGCTGAGACGCCTGGTCATCTGCAGGCATGCAGAAGAGTATCTTCGTCGTACAGCTTTGTGGTTCTGTGCCACAATGGATAGTGTGCTGGACTTCTAGTGACACACACACACACACACACACACACACACAGCAATTAAATATTCAATGTGCAAACAAGTTTAACCTTAAGAAACAGAACTCTCTCAATCAAGAAATCATGAATATACATTATAAATCGATTCAGAATTTGCATAATACCATTGTATATTTACTGCGTTCCCATCTCTGCACTCTCTCATTCATCCAATCTTGCCCAGTCAGCGAGAGAAGCCACGTACATGCTTTGCCTTCCTCTCCCTCTCCCTTCACTGCCAGTTCAGCGATGACATCTCAGATCTCTCTCACAGCTGACTTCTATGACATCACAGAGCGCATAAATTCCGTGGCTTCCCGTCTCTCGCCACACTGTCAGGGTTGACTTTCTCACTCACTATGCCAGCTTTCCCAGAAACACTGCAATACGTGGATGAGTTTGTACCACTTTTGGAGGTTTTGCCCACCTGGGGCGAGGCTGTGATCCAGCTGAAAAGCAATTCGGGCATGTGGGCAGGGAAAGATGTATTTGTGATGAAGAGAAACCCAGGTCGATGATGTTTCCAACCAGCCCCAACGGTCCAGCCACAGACACACACACAGACAGCCACAAGCACAGACTGCCACAGACACACAGACAGCCACAGATAGACACACAGACAGACACACACACACAGACAGACTGCCACAGACACAAAGACAGCCACAGATAAACAGACAAACACACAGTGTGCCTGACAAATACTTCCCCTCACAGTCAAGTCAACATGAGTCACATTATCTAAAAGAAGAACCATTCATTTCCTTTCGTCTCAATATCAGCGAGACAGGGATTAAAAAAACACATCTGTAAATGCTACTTGTACAAGCACGCTGAGATGCCCTGTCATCAGTAGGCGTGCAGAACAGTATGGCGATAAATGTTTTGTGGGGCTCTGTGGCGCAATGGATATCGTGTTGGACTTCTAGTGAAAAGGGCAGTGGTCATTCAAAGGCTGTGGGTTCGAGTCCCACCAGAGTCAGTGCTCACTTCATGAATCTTACAGCTTGCTGGGCTTCCTCGTGACAGCCAGAGGTATCTTGCAGTCAAGTGCCTCACTGACGCCTTCACTTCTTACTTTTCTGGAATGCCAACTTTGTCCCAAATCCTTGCTTGACTATCAAGACCTCATACCCTGCTTCTTTTCCTAGGCACTGTCACTGTACCAGTCCCCCTCCGTGTCAGTTGCATCTCCGGGAACAGCTGGATCAGGTGGCCTTGTACTTAAGGCCATGGACTACTAAGCCGTTGTGTTTTGCACACGTGGCTTTCTATCCCACCTTCGTTGTGGGCATTCCTTGTTTGACATTTCATGACGACTGACGCCGTGTACGTCCAATGGACAGTTCCAAGATTCGCAAGACAGAGCTACTTGTGCATTATTGCCCGCTTAACCTGGCTGCCTCTCGAGTGAGCAAAGCATGGAATGTGGCTGCAACAGAAATCAAGACGGTGGAATCCGACAGAGTATACACCACGCTCGTCGGGAGGGATGGGCCTGCAAGATCTTGCCTAACCCTGCTGGCACGGGCTGGAAAGCATACCCATTGCACTTGTTTGCAAGCTGAAGACTCAAGTCAACATGGCTTTCTATCCCACGTGTCGGTTAAAGTGGAGAGTTTCCCCAGCAGCGGCAATGATGACAATAACTAAGGAAGTGACGAGTGCCACAGAGAAGGTGACCTCAGACTACCACTCGGGCTCCACCTCGGTCTAAGAGAGCAGCACCTGGGACGCCCAGCACGCCCCCCCCACCCTGGATCCAGCGATAATATAGAGAGCACAGAATTAAAGCGAGAAAAGTAAATTCGGATACTTGTGAAAGTCTACAGAAGCCCCCGCACTGTGACTGTCTGTTTACTCTGATGGTGCTCAATTCATGTTGCCGTTCTAGACAAGCGGCCTGTGTCATTAATGCTGGCTGAACGCGGCTGATCGTGGCACAGAGCGCCAGCAATTGTGAAAAGGCACATTAAATCGGTTATGGTTCCTTTCATCACTTAGCTGGCTTGCCCTGTGTGATAAATGTCTGAGCTTTTATCGAGATCATGTATTCTACAATTTATGACAGTTGAGCAATAACATATAAACTGTTTTGCAGGTGCCTGATTTTGTGTGCCAGCCTGTTCCAGCATGGCAGCAGCTACCCAGGAATAAGTGTGTTCTGTACATAGCGTAGTGCTTTGCCAAACATAGTGCATTGTTTCTCTGACAGCAGATGGTGAAAGTTATCTAATATGTAAACATTGGTACAGGATTAAGTTAGTAACTCAAAGGTGTTGCCCTTTGGGTCAGATTGCAACACAAGTGGAGGATACGCACTAAATTGCAGCCTAGTATATAATTTCCTGGGGGATTGTACGCACCTGGGGAGCCCTGTGAGCACATTCTGCTTCTTATTTTGAAAATGGAAATGGAAAGCTTGTTAAGCTTGTGAAGAGCTCTGTTGAGGTGCACCACTACACAGTTAATATGTTTATGCTGTCAAAGACTCTCCATTTAGCAATCTACACAACATTACTGAGAGGGTATCGAATTTCTGTAGCAAATTAACTGAACCACCAGTTTTTTTTTAAAAAGGACAAATTAATAAAATCGTCTTGAATGGTTCAAAAACTGTACTCCTTGGTTTAAGTACATTTGAAGAAAGTACTAAGAGCAACAGGTGACCAAGTCTTGGATGGATATCATATGTATAATCACCAAATATGTATTATCAATAAACAAATGGTTCTTTCATTAGAATATAAAAACGTGACTCTTCAGAGCACCGGTCGGGCTGCAGCCTCGCAGTCCTACACTGCAGTCTGCCTGAACTCCCAGCATAACCTGACCCCGATCGTAGATCCATGCCTGGGGGCATCGAATAAATCACATAATCCTGAAATTGAATCTTATACAAACAAAATGAATAGTTATCCTATTAAAACAGTAATTTTTCATTGGCTTGGAGAGACCTGGTTAAGACCAGACGACACTATTCCATTAGTAGAAGCCTCCCCTATTGACTTCTCTTAATGCCAGAAGGCCCGTACAACAGGCTGTGGGGGGGGCCTAGCCACCATCTACCGCACAGACTACTAAGCCATTTGACAGCTTCACATCTTTTGAAATTCACCAGGTTTAGGCTTAATCCACCTTCAGCTTATAGCTGTTTATAGGCCATCAGGCCCCTATTCCTGTATTATGACCGAATTTAGCGATCTCTTATCTGACTTAGCCATTCACCATGGTAAACTCTGGTAAAATGTTTTGGGGGACTTTAACATACATATTGACATTAAAGACGACCCCCTCAGTGTTAGTTTCTTGTCCCTATTGGAGTCTGTAGGCTTCACTCAGCATGTGTCAGGACCCACACATCATCACAATCACACACTGGATCTAGTTATTAGCCATGGGGTACAGATTCACAACTTAATAATATCACCCCAGAACCAGATGATTTCTGACCACTGCCTTATTACATTTGAGCTGCCTGGAGTAGAATCAGACACACAGGAGAGGAACATAGAAACTTGCTGCCTAAATCCTACTGCTATTCATAAGTGTACTACTCTGTTGCCAAATGCTAGCTTTATCAAAACGGGATCTGTAGATGAATTATTAAATAATTTCAACAATACACTAAGCACTGCTTTAGATACAGTAGCTCCATTAAGGACACGACAGATTAAAGCAACAAACCACTCACCATGGTTTAACGAACACACTCGCTCACTTTAAACAGGATGCCGTAGATATGAACGTAAATGGAGAGCAACAAAACTTCCATATGGTCTTCCATATGGCATTATAAAAAGATACAAGCAAGCCCTGTCCTCTGCTAGGTCTGCCTACTACTCTAATTGAATAGAGACGCATAAGAATAACCCACGTTTTCTTTTTAATACAATATCGACACTTACTAATCAGCATTTAAAGCCTTCAGAGGTTATCCCCCCCAATATTATCTGCAATGACTTCATGGATCATTTCAATAGCAAAGTTAACGGCATTAGAAAACAGACAGAAGTGGAAACACACACAAATGCTATAGCCGATGTCTGCAGTCCTTCACAGCCCCTGCCTACCTTGGACTCATTTAACGCAGTAAATCACCAGGAATTGGTCTCCTTAATTACTAAAATGAATACTACAACCTGCGCACTAGACCCTATATCCACTAAACTGCTAAAACAATCTCTGCCATTCATTATTCACATAATACACAATATTATTAATTCATTATTAGTTTTTTGTTTTTCTCTCCTCCGTGCCTAAATGGTTTATTTATTTAAATGTTCACTTACTTTATTTTAGATCATGTAAACTGTTTACAGGTCTATATTTATTTTACTTATTTTACTTGTATTTACGTATTATTTTATTTTGCTGTACATTTGTTGTGTTAACCACTCTGTAAAGCACTCTGTGGCTACCCTGTGAAGGGCGCTATACAAATAAAAATTGATTGATTGATTGATTGATTATTGATTGAATATACTAAACCAAAAGAAGTCCAATGACACTGGTGCTTTAGAAAAGGATGGCACAATTGGTGAAGTCAGCATATGTTTGCTTCGAACGTGTCCAGTGCAGAGAGTTTCTTTTACTGACTTTACTATATTTTCTGGATTGTCTGTTACATAACCAAGCTATACATATGGTTTGTTTTTGTTTTCCCTTGCCTTGCCATATACCATTTTCTAATATTTTGGTTAGGTACTGTGTTATTTTATGAGGGGTAAAAAATACATTACATTTCCTATTAAAAGTAAGATAAGACAGAGTTGAGAAAATAAAGTAAAATTAAATGTAATTTGTATATTTTGTTTAATTGTGAATGTATTGTATACAAATTACAGATTGTTTTGTTGAATTTTGTAACTTTCGGTGACAATCATGTTACACAGTTAATTTGTTTTATTTAAACTATTTGAATTCTTCTGATTAAAATATAAAAGTGTAATTCTAGTAGTCCCACAGTTGGTTAGTACAATTCCTAAGAGAAACTACATCATTAAATCAAATCCGGAATATGGTTCTTTAAAAGCACCAATCAGGGGTAGGAAATAAGAACGTTTCCAAGACATTGAATATCCCCTGGAACACAGTAAAGGCCATTATTAAGAAATGGAGATAAAATGTCAAGACTGTGAATCTGCCTAGATCAGGTCATCCTCAAAAACTGAGTATCTGGGCGAGAAGGGCACTAGTCACAGAGGCCACCAACAGTTACAGTCTTCCACGGCTGAGCTGGGAGACACAGTGCAGACTGCAGCAATAGCCTGGGTGCTTCACAAAAGTGGCCTTCATGGGAGAGTGGCAAAACGAAAGCCATTGTTGAAACAAACTCACATCAAATCTCGGCTAGATGAGTCTGATAAGACCAAAATAGAGCTTTTTGGCCTCAACGCCAAGCACTATGTTTAGCGCAAGCCTAACACTGCACATCATCCTGAGAACACCATCCCTACCGTGAAGCATGGTGCTGGCAGCATCATGCTATGGGGATGCTCTGCATCAGGACAAATACAGGGCAAAATGGATGCAGCAAAGTACAGAGAAACCCTGGAAGAAAACCTGCTGGAGTCTGCAAGAGACCTGGGACTTGGGAGAAGATTCACCTTCCAGCAGGACAATGACCCCAAACATACAGTCAAAGCCACACTGGAGTGACTTAAAAACAAAAAGGTGAATGTCCTGGAGTGGCCCAGTCAAAGCCAGGGCCTCAATCCAATTGAGAATATGTGGAAAGATTTGAACATTGCTGTTCACCAAAGGTCCCCATCCAACTTGATGGAGCTTGAGCAATTTTACAAACAATGGGCAAACATTGCTGTTTCCAGATGTGCAAAGCTGGTAGAGACTTATCCACATAGACTCATGGCTGTAATTGCTGCCAAAGGTGCCTCTACCAAATATTGACTGAAGTGGGTGATTACTTATGCATTCAATTATTTTCTGTTTTGTATTTGTAATTCATTTAGAACAATTTGCAGTTTTCACTTTGACATTATGGACATTTTCTGTGTTGATCAGTGGCAAAAACTACAAAAACTGATTTCCTGTTGTAACACAAGGAAATGTGGAAAAGTCCAAGGGGAGTGAATACTTTTGAGAGCCACTGTATACAGTGTATATATATGTGTGTGTGTGTGTTTGTGTGTGTGTATATATATATATATATATATATATATATATATATATATACACACACAAGTTAAATATAAAAACAATAGCACTAGTCAGCAACTTACAACCTACTTTTATTTTTCTATTTGCAGGGTTCACACAAACATATATATATATATATATATATATATATATAATCGTTTAATTCTATAATATTTAAATATAATAGCCTACATTTAAAAATAAAATAAAAATATGACTTACCTGTACTACTCACCCATTCCCAGTCACCTCTCCCAGCTCCCTTCATTCAATCATTCAATCACATTCCTGAAACCCATGTGCACTTCCACAATGCCCCTCTGCTGCCATTCACCCTGCACCTCCCAACCTGGTTTTCTGTTCCACTTATAAACCCCTCACTGTCTCTCACACATTGTGAAGTTCTGTCAGCTCTTTCTACAATTCCAAGCATTCTTTCTTGTTTAGCATTGTCTCAGCCTTGCTTCCTTGACTTCCCGACCACGACCTTGCTCTTCCCGTTTGCCTCATCGCCAGACTCTTGCCTGTGACCACGACCACGTCTTTGCCTTGCCCTTGATTGCCCTGTTCTGATCGTATCTGACCCACGACTGTCTGACCACTTCTACCACGCACTGCAACTGGTTCCCGTGTTCCTGTGCCCCACGGTACGTTACAGAAACTTTACCTGCTTCTTAGAGATTTGAAACGCTCTTCATTGTAACGCGTGCAGGTTACCTGCAGGTGACGGCGAGTAGTTAAGAGAAATAACCCACAAGCTGGGTTGAGATCTCAGAGCAGTAAGAAACTTGACTCAACACACAACCCAATGATTGGGTTCAAATTATTACCCAGCACATTTCACAGTGTAGACTCAGGGTAGAAAAGGCTACTCTCCATGCATGCTGGGAGAGGCTTAGAGCAAGGAGTGCTGTTTTACTCATCTGTGTTCAACTCTCAATAAAGGAATTTAATTAAAAAACATAACATTTTGTATTCATATATTTTTTTATTATTTTTAAATAACAATGCTGGAGATTTATGGGAATTTGCATATCAAATACACAAGAAAACATGAGCTATAACACAGGGAATTAAGGCTATTTAAGATTGTGGAGAACACTAATAGCAGATTATAAGATAATTGGGATTTTAAACCTGACTCTCGTGTATTATTGATAAGTGCATGCAACTTCATAATTGATCACTAATAACCACCTTGAGCATACATTGCTTTAGATCTTGATCAAGGCTGAAAGAAAGATCATCTCATTGCCAGTTTAGCTGGTCACTTTACCAGCATAGCCAGGTTACATGGTCAACAAACCAGCTTGACCAAGTTGGTCTTTCAAATGACCATCTCCCACCATCATATTGTCATTTACCAGCTTTACCAGCATCAAACCAGCTAAACCTACTTGGACCAGCAATAGACCAGCATTGCCCATCATGAACCACCTTAGACCATCTTGGAATTGAAGCTGGTCTGAGCTGATTTTCTCAGCAGGGCAGGGAGACAGTAGACAGGTGAAATTGATAATTAAATTATTAGAAGGGAAACCACAAAACTTGAGACAGGGGTGACAGCTAGCGGTGATCTGGGGAATCCATGCAGCAGGTCCGACAACGAGACACTTGGCACCGGCAGCACATGCTTCAGTGCTCTGGGAGTGTTTATAGCCTGTGAGTTTAACACTTCATGACTGACAGCTGCCCTTCATGCCAACACAATACACATCAACAATGGCTTTCATCACCATGTTCATCTGGACACTCTGCACTCAGGGTGGGAATTATTTTGATTTTATTATTTCCGTTTTGTATGTATTTCTTTGTAATATCTAAACAGCCACACATCAAACTCATAGACCAAATCAGATTGTTTTCATGTATATTACATATATATGTAAGCATTGTTTTTATTCTTCGTTTCCAGAATCCAGCGGACAGTATACTGTGACTCAGACTCCATCAGTGAAATCTGTTCAGCCAGGAGAGACACTCACTGTGACCTGTAAACCCAGCAGTGCAGTGTATATTAACAACATCCTACACTGAGACCAACAGAAAACTGATTTATTTTGCTACTACCCATCAGTCTGGGATCCCCATTATAGTGTTTTGGGCTGTGGTGAATGAGGGCCCAGAGTGTGAGCCATCTCTGAGTGACTGTGCTACACTGCTCCACAATATCACAATATGTACTGCTGGTCATAGCAATACAACAATAACAATACCCTGCACACAACACATGCCCTTAATAAGCTCCTTCTCTGTCAGAGGGCAGCCTGAGACACGTCTTGGAATCCAGCATGACTTCACTATTGACAAATAGTACATAGATAAAAAAAAAAAAAGTTTCTACCTACTTTAGTCAGCTAATGTGTCACCTCACCCCTTTCTAGAAAATAAAATGATATTTGTTACATCAGTAATAATTGCATATCATATGAAAGAGGGAGACTGGGACACAGATTAATCTGATTAGACATTAGTATTAAACTGGGATCTCTGACAGGGGTAAAAATAGAAGAAAACAAGGAAAGTGTCCCACCCCTATCAAGTCCCACCTGTGTTCACAGCTCCCAACTCATCTAACTGTCTGTGACAGGATTTGGATGAAGGAAGCTGCTCTGCATACCTGTCCTCCCCGAGGTAACTGTATTTAAACTGCATTTTAGGTAACTTTTGTTTAATCATGCTGACAATGGATTTTATGTATTTTTTGCTTTGTTTTTTTTCCATCTATAAACTATTGTTATATTATGATTTGTAACGTACAATAGTTTTAAAAGTCATCTGTCTAATTGCCACTTGGTGAACGGGTAGTTGGGGTTTCTTATTTGAATGGTTTCTTTTTTGGAGTTGAGTTGTTACAATGATCACGATTTGTTTTCACATTTAGAGTTTGGTTTGTAGTGTGGTTTATTTGTTTATTTTACTTCACTAACCCCAGTTCGCCTGTGGCATTTAAGATGAATAATTATTGAATCGTTTATTGCATATCCTGCTTTTATTCTTGGATTTTTGCTTGTAATAAACTGTTAAACATTTTGTACAATTTATTCCGGTCTCTGCTTACTTTTATTTGATTAAAAAGATCTTGTAGGGGGAAACCTGAGTTGTGCACATTATATCTAAAACTATTTGGGCGAAACGAGTGGCATGGTCAGTAATTTAGCCAAGGGTAAATTATTATGATGCACAAGACAATATGCATTATTGTGAAAAAATATATATAGAGAGAGAGTCTGCCCATGATGACATCTGTCTAGGTCACTCACAGCAATAATTGCCCTCATAGAAATCTTGCACAGCGTCAGGGGCGGCGGCGGGGTATGGCTTGGTTAGGCTACAGCCCCAACTTAGCACCACCATGGAACAACCAAGAATATCACCGAGCAGAATAAGTGCCAGCCAGTTCCATTTGCGTCACTGCGTCATTGCTGCGTGAAACTGCGGGCGTTAGCATGCAGTGTAGTGATGCAGCGCATCACACATTACACTGATCTGAGTCAAATTAGTTAACGCTAGCTAGCTAAGTAATTTGGGAAATTGGAATATTGTTAGCATTATTATGGATCGATCCAACCACGACAACCGGCAGATTGTGCTCCTTTGAAAACGTAAATGCCGAGTTTGAATATATTTTAAATAATAGGGTCGATTTGGAAACTGTGCTGACTTTGTCGTGTTTTGTGTGGCCTCGGCGGCCACCTCTTGTGCTCCATTAATTACTGTAGCGCTCTCTCTCTCTATCTGTCTCTCTCGGTGTCTCTCTATCTCTTACTTTGTGTGCGTGTGTGTGAGGGGAGTGTGACGCGTGATGTACAATCCGCTGGGTTTGACAGACAATGTGAACGACTTTAAATAGCATGCATAGTAATTATTGCCTGAACTCAGTAGTAGTGACCGTCCACGTCTGTTGCTCTCGATGTAATTTTGCGTGTGAAAAAAGGAGTCAGTGCAATCGTCTAACCCAGTGGTTTTCAAACCGGTCCTGGAGTACCCCCTGCCCTGCTGGTTTTTGTTCCAACTGCAGCGTACATTTTGTTGTCTCAAATTTGCATAGCAGTTATGCTAATCAAATATAATTTTGCTTAGCAACACGAGTTGCTTGATTAGCAACTTAAATTGGTCTACCAATTATCAAAAGTGGTGATTATGATTTGTTCTCATGACATATGATATGTGCATTCTTATCTACATTACTTTGCATGCATTTTAGATTGTGAAATGCATTTTACAGATATTTGCATTGTTGTTTAATGATTGCATGTTGCAGGTGTGTGACTGTAGATAATATCCTGCCCTATGCTCATCCCTGTACCCAAGTTATACCACCAAGACTTCCATGCTTCTCCTGTAGTATGTAGTCAAGCCTTTCCAGAATCCTGCACAGTACTATCCATCTCTGCTCACAGACTCTGACTGCATTGTCTACTTATTAAATAATGCCTGCATTCACCATTGCATAGGAGAGGAACTGGTGTGCTAATACAAGTTTGAAACTCTATAGATGCATAACATTCAGCATCAGACTGAATGCAGATCATAATATCTGTCTTGACTAATACAGTTATGCGCTTGACTTTCAATACAACTTCTTTATTTAACCCACTGAGGCCCCCCATTTTTGCCTGATTTTACTGTTGTCATATAGCTCTGTAACTACAAGGGCTAAAGGCAAGTATCTTATATCTCAGCACAAAATGGAAATTTGGAAAATAACAAATAATTGTGTTTGCCCCACCAGAGTTAATACAGAACTCACAAAGGTGAAGAAAATCAAAAGCGCTTATAAGAAAAAATGAATTTATTGTAAATATAACACTTTTTTAGTACTCCAGGTAGACTTTTGACACTGGACAGTGAAACTTCGAAGTCTTATGAACTTGTGTAAAAATAACTACTCAAATCTGACCTCCAGAACAGAAATTACAGCCATTTATATTAGACTACCACCAGCCGGAATAACTATATACAAGTACATAAGAATGCTAAACAGGGAAACAGAATTCCAAACATCTGGCTTTTGAATATTGTCACTTCAGGCCTTACATAGACACAGGCTATTCTTTACAAGAGCTCCTATCTATGTTGATGCAGTAACTCATCCCAGCTACCACGCCGCCCTGGCGTTTTATTCTTGCAAACAACACACTGTCAGTGGCTTTCATAGTGCTGTAAACAGACTCCGCATGTATGATTTGTTTCTGAAAGCTGAGGTGTTTTATTTATTTTGTCAGATTGCATTTTTTCTATTTGTATTTGTTTTTTCGTGCTGTATGGCGTCTTTGTGCTGTCTGTGAATCGCCTCTATTCTGTGTGCGCCCCGTCTTCCCCATGTGCGCTCTGTGCCTCTCACACAAACACGCAGCGCAGCCAAGTGCTCGGATATGGGCGTGTCTGGTGTAATTGGAAAGCTACAGCCCTGCCCTGTATGAGTGACAGACCCGCTGGCCAATGAGGGACGGGATTCGGGTAACAGGGCACGGAGTGCGGGCCGCCTCTCGGGCGTCACAATAAATTTAAAAAATACGCGTTTCTTAAAGGGGAGGTACCTCAGCATTGCTTATACGCATTTTCGATGCTTGATTTGGGTCGAAAAAACGTATTTTAATGCATCGCAGAATCAGTGAATCGATGAAGAAAATACATCGCAAATGGAGGTGAATTTGTCTCACTTTTTGCGATGTGAACCCTGACAAAATGTTCACTGCAACTGAGGTCTTAAATTGCTTAATTGAATCCTTAATTGACCTAACAAAGCAATATACCATTCAATTAAGTAATTAAAACCTAAATTGGAACAAAAACCAGGGAGTACTCCAGGACCGGTTTGAAAACCCATGATCTAACCCATAGCAGCCTAATGCGTGGTATTTCTAGCTACTGGGAAGGGTGCTATTTTATTGTGTATGTATTCACACTGAAATTCAGACGTTGCATTACGGGTTCGCCATCCCTGCCATAGTGTGTGTGTGTGTGTGTGTGTCAGTCCGACAGAGCAGAGCAGCGTGTGGTGCAATGTATAGTTATTTTATATATATTATTTTGTAAGTAAAAATATGATTGCTTAATATGTTTTTGCATTATTATTACTATTATTATATAGTATTTGTTATTTATATATATGAATTTGTAATTAAAAATATGATAAAATTATGTCAAATTAAATCAAAAATATAAACCACATTAATGTACATAGTAATACAACATGATACATATGATACAAAAAAACATGTCTTAGTATTTTATGGGTTGGAGGCTAATTTGACAATGTTAAAATGGGGTAAGGTTTTGAAGCCCTGGCCTACAAAGTCATTTTAAACCCCACCGCACAGCATTGTCAAAGCCCTGCTACCCGCTATCAATGCAGTTGTTAGCTCTGTATTAGACAAGTGTCTAAAAGTTGCATGAATAGATTAATAATACCCCTGTACTACTGGTAAACCTTTAAGTTTACATCATAATTTTTGTAAGTGTTGGAATATGTTGAGGGTGAGCCTATTTGTTTCTGTGTCTGTGAAATAAGCCATTTTACAAAACATAGAGTTTGTAGTGATTTTTCAGAGTTTCAGGGTTTAGTAGAATGCAGTTTTGGTTCATATAAATATGACGTTGTGCTTATTTCAGTCTGCTGTGTGTGTTTCCTGAAGACTGATTGCATTTTCACTATGTAGTTTGCAGATTACTCCTAGAAGTTATATAAATAATTTTACAAAACTTAAAATTTGCAGTAAAATACCACTTGTGCTTATTATATCCTTGTAATGTGGTCCCTATTTCTGTGTTTTGTATGTGTGTCATGCTTGCAGTTGTCACCATGTATTTGTAGGTTTGAAAAATAAGGTATTTCCAAAGGAATAGAAACTTAAGTGTTTCAAAATAGCCGATATCATCCAAGATGGCTGACAAGGGAGGGTCAAATGGTAACCCAAGGGGGGTGCTGGGAAGGAGAGAGGAGTTCCGGTTCAAAGGTACATAGGGAGGGCGGGACTTCCAGCTGTCAAAATAAGTGATGCCACCATCTATGCTACTTCTGTGGCTGTCTGTGGCTGGACCGGAGGGTTGGACTTGGGTTTCTCTTCATTACGAATACATCTTTCGCTGCCCAGGTGCCCACATGCCTGAACTGCTTTTCAGCTGGATCACAGCTCCGCCCCAGCAGGGTAGAGCATCCAAAAATGGTACAAACTCATCCACGTATTGCAGTGTTTCCGGGAAAGCTGGCATACTGAGCGAGAAAGTCAACACTGACAGTGTGGCGAGAGACATAATGTATGTGCTCTGTAATGTCATTGCTGTCAGGTGAGAGATTTCTATGATGTCATCACTGATATAGCAGTGAAGTGAGAGGAAGAGGAAGGGATAGCACGTGTGTGGGCTCACTGGCTGCCTCAGCTAGAATGGGTGAATGAGAGAGTGCAGGAACGGAACGCACGAAATATACAATTGTATGTGACAGGCCGCTGTCTGTCACGGCACGGCTGCTGCTGACATCTGCTGATGAGGTGCTCATGTGCCACAGCTGTGTTGTTGCTCCCTCGCTAACAGGCTGTGGACTCACGGTTGCGGGCAATGAGTACCGAGGCGATTGTGAGCTGTGCGATGTCTATTTAATCCCTCTCCTTCCCAGACGGAGGCAGCTAACCCGCTGAGAAGGAGGACTGACACTCCCAACCCTGACTGCCAGGAGCACCCTGTTTTGTGTGGACGTTTTGTTTTGGTTGTTTTTACCCCTTGTATTTTGTCCCTTTTACCCTGTGAACCACAATAAAGCCCGGACACCAACGGAACCAGAGATTCTCTCCCTCCCTGTGTCTGGCTTTTACATTGTATTATGCATATTCTGAATCGATATGTAATGTATATTAATGATTTATTGATTGAAAGAGTTCTGTTTCTTCTGGCTAAACTTGTTTGCACATTGAATATTGAATTGTAGTGTGTGTGTGTGTGTGTGTGTGTGTGTGTGTGTGTGTGTGTGTGTGTGTGTGTGTGTGTGTGTGTGTGTGTGTGTGTGTGTGTGTGTGTGTGTGTGTGTGTGTGTGTGTGTGTGTGTCACTAGAAGTCCAGCACACTATCCATTGTGGCACAGAACCACAAAACTGTACGACGAAGATACTCTTCTGCATGCCTGCAGATGACCGGGCGTCTCAGCGTGATTTGACAAGTAGCATTTACAGCTGTGTTTTTTAAATCCCTGTCTCGCTGATATTGAGACGGATGGAAATGAATGGTTCTTGTATTTGGTAAAAGCGGCTCATGTTGACTTGAGTCTTCAGCTTGCAAGCAAGTGCAATGGGTATGCTTTCCAGCCCGTGACAGCAGGGTTAGGCAAGATCTTGCAGGCCCATCCCTCCCGATGAGCGTGGTGTATACTCTGTCCGATTCCACCGTCTTGATTTCTGTTGCAGCCACTTTCCATGCTTTGCTCACTCGAGAGGCAGCCAGGTTAAGTGGGCAATAATGCACAAGTAGCTCTGTCTTGTGAATCTTGGAACTGTCCATTGGACGTACACGGCGTCACTCGTCAAGAAATGTCAATCAAGGAATGCCCACGACGAAGGTGGGATAGAAAGCCACGTGTGCAAAACACAACGGCTTAGTAGTCCATGGCCTTAAGTACAAGGCCACCTGATCCAGCTGTTCCCGGAGATGCAACTGACACGGAGGGGGACTGGTACAGTGACAGTGGCTAGGAAAAGAAGCAGCGTATGAGGTCTTGAGAGTCAGGCAAGGATTTGGGACAAAGTCAGCATTCCAGAAAAGTAAGAAAAGAAGGTGTCAGCGAGGCACTTGACTGCAAGATACCTCTGGCAGTCACAAAGAAGCCCACCAAGCTGTAAGTTTCATGAAGTGAGCACTGACTCCAGTGGGCTCAAACCCACAACCTTTGAATGACCACTGTCCTTTTCACTAGAAGTCCAACACACTATACATTGCACCACAGAGCCACATGAACAACTGGTGATGATGCTCTTCTGCACGCCTACTGATGACGGGGCATCTCAGCGTGCTTGTACAAGTAGCATTTTCAGATGTGTTTTTCAATCCCTGTCTCGCTGATATTGACACAAAAGGAAATGATGGGTTCTTCTTTTAGATAATGCGGCTCATGTTGACTTGACTGTGAGGGGAAGTATTTGTCAAGCACACTGTCTGTGTGTCTGGCTGTCTGTGTGTGTCTGTGCTTCTGTGTGTGTGTCTCTGTGTGTGATGTGGGATAGTGCCCTGTCTGAGTGCCAAATATATTATATTCCCACCATTGTTGCAGCAAGATTGTGTAACCCATATATGAATTTAAGCTTTGTGTATGGCTCCGGAGAGGACAGGTACAGTAGTTCTGTGCAGGTGATTTTTAGAAAAACATTTTCATCCAAGGACATAGAAAGAACATAATGTAAGACACAGGAGACGTGTGTGTTAAAGTTTGAGGTACCTCATTACCATCATCTAGTTGCCCAGAAACCAAAGGGAGTCCTCTTGTATATGATAGCAAGTTCTTTAGAAAAACTTTAGATGTGTCTTGCCCAGTGACCATCTCCGGAGCGCTTCGTTGTAGCTCAATAAACTTTTTTGGTATTATTTCAGTCAAATCAGGTCCTGATTATTCCTTGTCCGCCTGTTTATTGAGGGAGTAAAATTTGTCCCTATCAGTGCGTCTGTGTCTGTGTCTCTGTGTGTGTGTGTCTGTGGAGGGTTGACATTTTTGATATACGTAACATCAGAGCAGATGAGCTGAACATGTTTCTCATTATGCACACTGGGCACACTATATTGAAAAGCGATAACACTACACACATATGAACACCAAACTATTGCTGAATCTTTAGTTATGCTAACTCTGAAAATGATAAAATGATCATCTGAAACACACAACAATAAAGCAAAGAACATCATTCCACAAAGCAAAGCGAGCACATACAAGGATACTGTAACATTGTAACTGTACGCATACACTTAAACTAGTTCAACTAATGTACAAGCACAATGACCATGAACTCAGACCCAATTCTTGGTGGGGGGGTTTAAGACTAGAAAAGTCACTGGTGCCATCACTGGTATACATTGATTACAGATCGGGCCCTGTGTTCAGTGTGGCCACTGCTACCTTCCTACATACCAGAGGAGGCTGGTGCATAGAGGTGCGAGAGAGCAGTTCTGGATCAAACACACCTGCTGCTGCGCTCTGCTCTCCAATGCGCACTGCAGGTCAGTCTCAGAACCAGACAGTGCGCAGTAAGTTGACCATTGAAATACTCTTGCTGTGCTGGATTTTATTTCTGCTATGACACTGACAATTTGATGAATGGTGATAGCTAGTTTAGGGTTACCATACATCAGAGGAGGCTGGTCCACAGAGGCAGAGGAGGTTGCTCCTCCTCTATCTTTGAGTGTTTAGCTGTTACTGTTTCTTCAGTTATATTTGTACTATATTACCTTGTTATAGTGTTAAAATGTATTTTCATTTAATAGTGTGGTTTTTCAAAGTAAATACTTTTTATATACATTAATCATATTAACTAAAACAAATATGATATTCTTTTTAGTAAAAATAATACTAATCGTTATTGTTATTTATTGTTTGTTATTGATTGTTAAAAAAATATGTTTTAGCTCACAAGTTTTTGTGTTCTTTTCTTGGTAAAGCATTTTAGCACCTTTTTGCCATGTATTGAACAAATAAGTGCTGTTTTTTATTTGACCTATTTGTATATATTTGCACAGTACATAATGTTACATAAGGGTCCAGGGATTGAATGTTACACTCATAACTTATTGTTCAGACATTAATACATAGATTTTGTTTTGCATGTAAATACTTGTTTGAGATCATAACACTTTGTTGTAAAAGGGACTTCTTAACATACAGTGTTAAAGATGCATTCTAGTGATGTTGGGGGGAGTTGTGTACCCATTCTCTCCAGTCAGGCATTTTCTTTGTTTTTGCATATTAAGGGGACCCTATTTTGTTCACTAATACCATTCCCTCTTGCACTGAACACATGCTCAAGGAATGTGTCCATATTGAAGCACTTTTGGGGGTGAGGCGGGTGGAAAAGTTGTCTGTATTGTCTTGTGTTCATGGCAAGAAGGCATCACCGTTGTCTATTGTGTTCATTTTAAAATACATTTGTCACTAGCAAATGGTAGTAAATATGGTGGTACATGAATGCTGGATTGTTATGAATAGCCCAGCTTATCCTTGTAATTTGCTTCAATCTTGACTTACAAACTGAGTTTTTAAAACCAATTTTAAAAGCATGCCCCCAGACCCCCCTAGCAGACCTCTCTGTAATAATCATGGCCTCCTTATGGCCCCCACCCCATTTTCAAAATCCTAGAAATCACCCCTGTTCATCAGTGAAATTGTTTTTGTCCTGTTTTTCATGTTGTACAGAATTGATTTCTTATTATCATGGTTGTACAGTAAACTGTCCAATTTATTAATTCGGGACCGTTTAGGCTGGAGCTTAGGCTCACTCAAATCTTCCTCTTGAAAGTGGCGACTGCAGACGCTAGTATGAGGGGTTATGCTGAACTGCTCACACCAAATATTTTGTATCCACTTTTTGAGAGTATCTTCCATGGCAGGGAAAGTATGAAAAGAAAGCTCAACACGCAGTTGAACTAGAGGAAGCCTCACGCAGCGGGACATCTGATACCCCACTCCCCCGCTGTTATTGTGAAAATGGTGCGGTCGAAACACTTGGCCAGTCAGATGTGCGGAACACACTGATGTGCATTTTGCAGCTCAGCAAAGCGGAAACTGACTAGCGAGTCAAAATGCCTCACCAAAGGCAAAAATCAGGGGACAGAGAGGAAAAGGAATCGAAAGAAGCAGAGAGGCAATGGCCACATTTCTTGCAAAGCATGAACACCAGGTATGATAGGCGAAGCTGAACATGGCAAAAGTGAGGAGCTGGTAGACTAGCAAATAAAACGTCAGCTAGAAAGCTTAACCTTTAAGTAACGTTAGCACATTCACTTCACTAGATAAGAAAAAAAAAAAACACTGCTTCACTGGCCATGAGAAGGGCTGTGTACCAACCCGGTATTAAACGGGCCCCGGTGCTAAATGATTAAAGACTGTAGTATTGATGAGCTCCGACGTTACGGTTCTTTTGAACGTGTCGGTGTCATTGGAAATCACGCAGCTGCAGCCGCTGCTCTGCTCTGTCGGACTGACAGACACACACACACACACACACACACACACACACACACACACACACACACACACACACACACACACACACACACACACACACACTATGGCAGGGATGGCGAACCCGTAATGCAACGTCTGAATTTCAGTGTGAATACATACACAATAAAATAGCACCCTTCCCAGTAGCTAGAAATACCACGCATTAGGCTGCTATGGGTTAGATCATGGGTTTTCAAACCGGTCCTGGAGTACCCCCTGCCCTGCTGGTTTTTGTTCCAATTTAGGTTTTAATTACTTAATTGAATGGTAAATTGCTTTGTTAGGTCAATTAAGGATTCAATTAAGCAATTTAAGACCTCATTTGCAGTGAATATTTTGTCAGGGTTCACATCGCAAAAAGTGAGACAAATTCACCTCCATTTGCGATGTATTTTCTTCATCGATTCACTGATTCTGCGATGCATTAAAATACGTTTTTCCGACCCAAATCAAGCATCGAAAATGCGTATAAGCAATGCTGAGGTACCTCCCCTTTAAGAAACGCGTATTTTTTAAATTTATTGTGACGCCCGAGAGGCGGCCCGCACTCCGTGCCCTGTTACCCGAATCCCGTCCCTCATTGGCCAGCGGGTCTGTCACTCATACAGGGCAGGGCTGTAGCTTTCCAATTACACCAGACACGCCCATATCCGAGCACTTGGCTGCGCTGCGTGTTTGTGTGAGAGGCACAGAGCGCACATGGGGAAGACGGGGCGCACACAGAATAGAGGCGATTCACAGACAGCACAAAGACGCCATACAGCACGAAAAAACAAATACAAAGTAGAAAAAATGCAATCTGACAAAATAAATAAAACACCTCAGCTTTCAGAAACAAATCATACATGCGGAGTCTGTTTACAGCACTATGAAAGCCACTGACAGTGTGTTGTTTGCAAGAATAAAACGCCAGGGCGGCGTGGTAGCTGGGATGAGTTACTGCATCAACATAGATAGGAGCTCTTGTAAAGAATAGCCTGTGTCTATGTAAGGCCTGAAGTGACAATATTCAAAAGCCAGATGTTTGGAATTCTGTTTCCCTGTTTAGCATTCTTATGTACTTGTATATAGTTATTCCGGCTGGTGGTAGTCTAATATAAATGGCTGTAATTTCTGTTCTGGAGGTCAGATTTGAGTAGTTATTTTTACACAAGTTCATAAGACTTCGAAGTTTCACTGTCCAGTGTCAAAAGTCTACCTGGAGTACTAAAAAAGTGTTATATTTACAATAAATTCATTTTTTCTTATAAGCGCTTTTGATTTTCTTCACTTTTGTGAGTTCTGTATTAACTCTGGTGGGGCAAACACAATTATTTGTTATTTTCCAAATTTCCATTTTGTGCTGATTGTTTCCATATAAGATACTTGCCTCTAGCCCTTGTAGTTACAGAGTTATATGACAACAGTAAATTCAGGCAAAAATGGGGGGCCTCAGTGGGTTAAATAAAGAAGTTGTATTGAAAGTCAAGCGCATAACTGTATTAGTCAAGACAGATATTATGATCTGCATTCAGTCTGATGCTGAATGTTATGCATCTATAGAGTTTCAAACTTGTATTAGCACACCAGTTCCTCTCCTATGCAATGGTGAATGCAGGCATTATTTAATAAGTAGACAATGCAGTCAGAGTCTGTGAGCAGAGATGGATAGTACTGTGCAGGATTCTGGAAAGGCTTGACTACATACTACAGGAGAAGCATGGAAGTCTTGGTGGTATAACTTGGGTACAGGGATGAGCATAGGGCAGGATATTATCTACAGTCACACACCTGCAACATGCAATCATTAAACAACAATGCAAATATCTGTAAAATGCATTTCACAATCTAAAATGCATGCAAAGTAATGTAGATAAGAATGCACATATCATATGTCATGAGAACAAATCATAATCACCACTTTTGATAATTGGTAGACCAATTTAAGTTGCTAATCAAGCAACTCGTGTTGCTAAGCAAAATTATATTTGATTAGCATAACTGCTATGCAAATTTGAGACAACAAAATGTACGCTGCAGTTGGAACAAAAACCAGCAGGGCAGGGGGTACTCCAGGACCGGTTTGAAAACCACTGGGTTAGACGATTGCACTGACTCCTTTTTTCACACGCAAAATTACATCGAGAGCAACAGACGTGGACGGTCACTACTACTGAGTTCAGGCAATAATTACTATGCATGCTATTTAAAGTCGTTCACATTGTCTGTCAAACCCAGCGGATTGTACATCACGCGTCACACTCCCCTCACACACACGCACACAAAGTAAGAGATAGAGAGACACCGAGAGAGACAGATAGAGAGAGAGAGCGCTACAGTAATTAATGGAGCACAAGAGGTGGCCGCCGAGGCCACACAAAACACGACAAAGTCAGCACAGTTTCCAAATCGACCCTATTATTTAAAATATATTCAAACTCGGCATTTACGTTTTCAAAGGAGCACAATCTGCCGGTTGTCGTGGTTGGATCGATCCATAATAATGCTAACAATGTTCCAATTTCCCAAATTACTTAGCTAGCTAGCGTTAACTAATTTGACTCAGATCAGTGTAATGTGTGATGCGCTGCATCACTACACTGCATGCTAACGCCCGCAGTTTCACGCAGCAATGACGCAGTGACGCAAATGGAACTGGCTGGCACTTATTCTGCTCGGTGATATTCTTGGTTGTTCCATGGTGGTGCTAAGTTGGGGCTGTAGCCTAACCAAGCCATACCCCGCTGCCGCCCCTGACGCTGTGCAAGATTTCTATGAGGGCAATTATTGCTGTGAGTGACCTAGACAGATGTCATCATGGGCAGACTCTCTCTCTATATATATTTTTTCACAATAATGCATATTGTCTTGTGCATCATAATAATTTACCCTTGGCTAAATTACTGACCATGCCACTCGTTTCGCCCAAATAGTTGTAGATATAATGCACACAACTCAGGTTTCCCCCTACAAGATCTTTTTAATCAAATAAAAGTAAGCAGAGACCGGAATAAATTGTACAAAATGTTTAACAGTTTATTACAAGCAAAAATCCAAGAATAAAAGCAGGATATACAATAAACGATTCAATTATTATTCATCTTAAATGCCACAGGCGGACTGGGGTTAGTGAAGCAAAATAAACAAATAAACCACACTACAAACCAAACTCTAAATGTGAAAACAAATCGTGATCATTGTAACAACTCAACTCCAAAAGAGAAACCATTCAAATAAGAAACCCCAACTACCCGTTCACCAAGTGGCAATTAGACAGATGACTTTTAAAATTATTGTACGTTACAAATGACAATGTAACAGTAGTTTAAAGATGGATACAAACAAAGCAAAAAATACATAAAATCCATTGTCAGCATGATTAAACAAAAGTTACCTAAAATCCAGTTTAAATCCAGTTACCTCGGGGAGGAGAGGTATGCAGAGCAGCTTCCTTCATCCAAATCCTGTCACAGACAGTTAGATGAGTTGGGAGCTGTGAACACAGGTGGGACTTGATAGGGGTGGGACACTTTCCTGGTTTTCTTCTATTTTTACCCCTGTCAGAGATCCCAGTTTAATACTAATGTCTAATCAGATTAATCTGTGTCCCAGTCTCCCTCTTTCATATGATATGCAAGTATTACTGATGTAACAAATATCATTTTATTTTCTAGAAAGGGGTGAGGTGACACATTAGCTGACTAAAGTAGGTAGAAACTTTTTTTTTTTAATCTATGTACTATTTGTCAATAGTGAAGTCATGCTGGATTCCAAGACGTGTCTCAGGCTGCCCTCTGACAGAGAAGGAGCTTATTAAGGGCATGTGTTGTGTGCAGGGTATTGTTACTGTTGTATTGCTATGACCAGCAGTACATATTGTGATATTGTGGAGCAGTGTAGCACAGTCACTCAGAGATGGCTCACACTCTGGGCCCTCATTCACCTCAGCCCAACACTATAATGGGGATCCCAGACTGACGGGTAGTGGCAAAATAAATCAGTTTTCTGTTGGTCTCAGTGTAGGATGTTGTTAATATACACTGCACTGCTGGGTTTACAGGTCACAGTGAGTGTCTCTCCTGGCTGAACAGATTTCACTGATGGAGTCTGAGTCACAGTATACTGTCCGCTGGATTCTGGAAACGAAGAATAAAAATAATGCTTACATATATATGTAATATACATGAAAACAATCTGATTTGGTCTATGAGTTTGATGTGTGCCTATTTAGATATTACAAAGAAATACATACAAAATGGAAATAATAAAATCAAAATAATTCCCACCCTGAGTGCAGAGTGTCCAGATGAACATGGTGATGAAAGCCATTGTTGATGTGTATTGTGTTGGCATGAAGGGCAGCTGTCAGTCATGAAGTGTTAAACTCACAGGCTATAAACACTCCCAGAGCACTGAAGCATGTGCTGCCGGTGCCAAGTGTCTCGTTGTCGGACCTGCTGCATGGATTCTCCAGATCACCGCTAGCTGTCACCCCTGTCTCAAGTTTTGTGGTTTCCCTTCTAATAATTTCATTATCAACTTCACCTGTCTACTGTCTCCCTGCCCTGCTGAGAAAATCAGCTCAGACCAGCTTCAATTCCAAGATGGTCTAAGGTGGTTCATGATGGGCAATGCTGGTCTATTGCTGGTCCAAGTAGGTTTAGCTGGTTTGATGCTGGTAAAGCTGGTAAATGACAATATGATGCTGGGAGATGGTCATTTGAAAGACCAACTTGGTCAAGCTGGTTGGTTGACCATGTAACCTGGCTATGCTGGTAAAGTGACCAGCTAAACTGGCAATGAGATGATCTTTCTTTCAGCCTTGATCAAGATCTAAAGCAATGTATGCTCAAGGTGGTTATTAGTGATCAATTATGAAGTTGCATGCACTTATCAATAATACACGAGAGTCAGGTTTAAAATCCTAATTATTTTATAATCTGCTATTATTGTTCTCCACAATCTTAAATAGCCTTAATTCCCTGTGTTATAGCTCATGTTTTCTTGTGTATTTGATATGCAAATTCCCATAAATCTCCAGCATTGTTATTTAAAAATAATAATAAAATATATAAATACAAAATGTTATGTTTTTTAATTAAATTCCTTTATTGATAGTTGAACACAGCAGAGTAAAACAGCACTCCTTGCTCTAAGCCTCTCCCAGCATGCATGGAGAGTAGCCTTTTCTACCCTGAGTCTACACTGTGAAATGTGCTGGGTAATAATTTGAACCCAATCATTGGGTTGTGTGTTGAGTCAAGTTTCTTACTGCTCTGAGATCTCAACCCAGCTTGTGGGTTATTTCTCTTAACTACTCGCCGTCACCTGCAGGTAACCTGCACGCGTTACAATGAAGAGCGTTTCAAATCTCTAAGAAGCAGGTAAAGTTTCTGTAACGTACCGTGGGGCACAGGAACACGGGAACCAGTTGCAGTGCGTGGTAGAAGTGGTCAGACAGTCGTGGGTCAGATACGATCAGAACAGGGCAATCAAGGGCAAGGCAAAGACGTGGTCGTGGTCACAGGCAAGAGTCTGGCGATGAGGCAAACGGGAAGAGCAAGGTCGTGGTCGGGAAGTCAAGGAAGCAAGGCTGAGACAATGCTAAACAAGAAAGAATGCTTGGAATTGTAGAAAGAGCTGACAGAACTTCAGAATGTGTGAGAGACAGTGAGGGGTTTATAAGTGGAACAGAAAACCAGGTTGGGAGGTGCAGGGTGAATGGCAGCAGAGGGGCATTGTGGAAGTGCACATGGGTTTCAGGAATGTGATTGAATGATTGAATGAAGGGAGCTGGGAGAGGTGACTGAGTAGTACAGGTAAATCATATTTTTATTTTATTTTTAAATGTAGGCTTTTATATTTAAATATTATAGAATTAAACAATATATATATATATATATATATATATATATATATATATATATATATATATATATATACACTCACCTAAAGGATTATTAGGAACACCTGTTCAATTTCTCATTAATGCAATTATCTAACCAACCAATCACATGGCAGTTGCTTCAATGCATTTAGCGGTGTGGTCCTGGTCAAGACAATCTCCTGAACTCCAAACTGAATGTCTGAATGGGAAAGAAAGGTGATTTAAGCAATTTTGAGCGTGGCATGGTTGTTGGTGCCAGACGGGCCGGTCTGAGTATTTCACAATCTGCTCAGTTACTGGGATTTTCACGCACAACCATTTCTAGGGTTTAAAAAGAATGGTGTGAAAAGGGAAAAACATCCAGTATGCGGCAGTCCTGTGGGCAACAAAAATGCCTTGTTGATGCTCGAGGTCAGAGGAGAATGGGCCGACTGATTCAAGCTGATAGAAGAGCAACTTTGACTGAAATAACCACTTGTTACAACCGAGGTATGCAGCAAAGCATTTGTGAAGCCACAACACGTACAACCTTGATGCGGATGGGCTACAACAGCAGAAGACCCCACCGGGTACCACTCATCTCCACTACAAATAGGAAAAAGAGGCTACAATTTGCACAAGCTCACCAAAATTGGACAGTTGAAGACTGGAAAAATGTTGCCTGGTCTGATGAGTCTCGATTTCTGTTAAGACATTCAGTTGGTAGAGTCAGAATTTGGTGTAAACAGAATGAGAACATGGATCCATCATGCCTTGTTACCACTGTGCAGGCTGGTGGTGGTGGTGTAATGGTGTGGGGGATGTTTTCTTGGCACACTTTAGGCCCCTTAGTGCCAATTGGGCATTGTTTAAATGCCACGGCCTACCTGAGCATTGTTTCTGACCATGTCCATCCCTTTATGACCACCATGTACCCATCCTCTGATGGCTACTTCCAGCAGGATAATGCACCATGTCACAAAGGTCCAATCATTTCAAATTGGTTTCTTGAACATGACAATGAGTTCACTGTACTAAACTGGCCCCCACAGTCACCAGATCTCAACCCAATAGAGCATCTTTGGGATGTGGTGGAACGGGAGCTTCGTGCCCTGGATGTGCATCCCACAAATCTCCATCAACTGCAAGATGCTATCCTATCAATATGGGCCAACATTTCTAAAGAATGCTTTCAGCACCTTGTTGAATCAATGCCACGTAGAATTAAGGCAGTTCTGAAGGCGAAAGGGGGTCAAACACAGTATTAGTATGGTGTTCCTAATAATCCTTTAGGCGAGTGTATATATATATATATGTGTGTGTGAACCCTGCAGATAGAAAAATAAAAATAGGTTGTAAGTTGCTGACCAGTGCTAATGTTTTTATATTTAACGTGTGTGTGTGTGTGTGTGTGTATTCACTCCCCTTGGATTTTCCACATTTCCTTGTGTTACAACAGGAAATCAGTTTTTGTAGTTTTTGCCACTGATCAACACAGAAAATGTCCATAATGTCAAAGTGAAAACTGCAAATTGTTCTAAATGAATTACAAATACAAAACAGAAAATAATTGAATGCATAAGTAATCACCCACTTCAGTCAATATTTGGTAGAGGCACCTTTGGCAGCAATTACAGCCATAAGTCTATGTGGATAAGTCTCTACCAGCTTTGCACATCTGGAAACAGCAATGTTTGCCCATTGTTTGTAAAATTGCTCAAGCTCCATCAAGTTGGATGGGGACCTTTGGTGAACAGCAATGTTCAAATCTTTCCACATATTCTCAATTGGATTGAGGCCCTGGCTTTGACTGGGCCACTCCAGGACATTCACCTTTTTGTTTTTAAGTCACTCCAGTGTGGCTTTGACTGTATGTTTGGGGTCATTGTCCTGCTGGAAGGTGAATCTTCTCCCAAGTCCAAGGTCTCTTGCAGACTCCAGCAGGTTTTCTTCCAGGGTTTCTCTGTACTTTGCTGCATCCATTTTGCCCTGTATTTGTCCTGATGCAGAGCATCCCCATAGCATGATGCTGCCAGCACCATGCTTCACGGTAGGGATGGTGTTCTCAGGATGATGTGCAGTGTTAGGCTTGCGCTAAACATAGTGCTTGGCGTTGAGGCCAAAAAGCTCTATTTTGGTCTTATCAGACTCATCTAGCCGAGATTTGATGTGAGTTTGTTTCAACAATGGCTTTCGTTTTGCCACTCTCCCATGAAGGCCACTTTTGTGAAGCACCCAGGCTATTGCTGCAGTCTGCACTGTGTCTCCCAGCTCAGCCGTGGAAGACTGTAACTCTTGGTGGCCTCTGTGACTAGTGCCCTTCTCGCCCAGAGATACTCAGTTTTTGAGGATGACCTGATCTAGGCAGATTCACAGTCTTGACATTTTATCTCCATTTCTTAATAATGGCCTTTACTGTGTTCCAGGGGATATTCAATGCCTTGGAAACGTTTTTATTTCCTACCCCTGATTGGTGCTTTTAAAGAACCTTATTCCGGATTTGATTTAATGATGTAGTTTCTCTTAGGAATTGTACTAACCAACTGTGGGACTACTAGAATTACATTTTTATATTTTAATCAGAAGAATTCAAATAGTTTAAATAAAACAAATTAACTGTGTAACATGATTGTCACCGAAAGTTACAAAATTCAACAAAACAATCTGTAATTTGTGTACAATACATTCACAATTAAACAAAATATACAAATTGCATTTAATTTTACTTTATTTTCTCAACTCTGTCTTATCTTACTTTTAATAGGATATGTAATGTATTTTTTACCCCTCATAAAATAACACAGTACCTAACCAAAATATTAGGAACTGGTATAAGGCAAGGGAAGGTAAAACAAAAACAAACCATATGTATAGCTTGGTTATGTAACAGACAATCCAGAAAATATAGTAAAGTCTGTAAAAGAAACTCTCTGCACTGGACACGTTCGAAGCAATCATATGCTGACTTCACCAATTGTGCCATCCTATACTAAAGCACCAGTGTCATTGGACTTCTTTTGGTTTAGTATATTCAATCAATAATCAATCAATCAATTTTTATTTGTATAGCGCCCTTCACAGGGTAGCCACAGAGCGCTTTACAGAGTGGTAAACACAACAAATGTACAGCAAAATAAAATAATACATAAATACAATAAAGTAAAATAAATATAGACCTGTAAACAGTTTACATGATCTAAAATAAAGTAAGTGAACATTTAAATAAATAAACCATTTAGGCACGGAGGAGAGAAAAACAAAAAACTAATAATGAATTAATAATATTGTGTATTATGTGAATAAAGAATGGCAGAGATTGTTTTAGCAGTTTAGATGATATAGGGTCTAGTGCGCAGGTTGTAGTATTCATTTTAGTAATTAAGGAGACCAATTCCTGGTGATTTACTGCGTTAAATGAGTCCAAGGTAGGCAGGGGCTGTGAAGGACTGCAGACATCGGCTATAGTATTTGTGTGTGTTTCCACTTCTGTCTGTTTTCTAATGCCGTTAACTTTGCTATTGAAATGATCCATGAAGTCATTGCAGATAATATTGGGGGGGATAACCTCTGAAGGCTTTAAATGCTGATTAGTAAGTGTCGATATTGTATTAAAAAGAAAACGCGGGTTATTCTTATGCATCTCTATTCAATTAGAGTAGTAGGCAGACCTAGCAGAGGACAGGGCTTGCTTGTATCTTTTTACATTGCCATATGGAAGACCATATGGAAGTTTTGTTGCTCTCCATTTACATTCATATCTACGGCATCCTGTTTAAAGTGAGCGAGTGTGTTCGTTAAACCATGGTGAGTGGTTTGTTGCTTTAATCTGTCGTGTCCTTAATGGAGCTACTGTATCTAAAGCAGTGCTTAGTGTATTGTTGAAATGATTTAATAATTCATCTACAGATCCTGTTTTGATAAAGCTAGCATTTGGCAACAGAGTAGTACACTTATGAATAGCAGTAGGATTTAGGCAGCAAGTTTCTATGTTCCTCTCCTGTGTGTCTGATTCTACTCCAGGCAGCTCAAATGTAATAAGGCAGTGGTAAGAAATCATCTGGTTCTGGGGTGATATTATTAAGTTGTGAATCTGTACCCCATGGGTAATAACTAGATCCAGTGTGTGATTGTGATGATGTGTGGGTCCTGACACATGCTGAGTGAAGCCTACAGACTCCAATAGGGACAAGAAACTAACACTGAGGGGGTCATCTTTAATGTCAATATGTATGTTAAAGTCCCCCAAAATAATGAGTTTACCATGGTGTATGGCTAAGTCAGATAAGAGATCGCTAAATTCGGTCATAATACAGGAATAGGGGCCTGATGGCCTATAAACAGCTATAAGCTGAAGGTGGATTAAGCCTAAACCTGGTGAATTTCAAAAGATGTGAAGCTGTCACATGCCTTAGTAGATAGGCGCAGGTCTGTGCGGTAGATGGTGGCTAGGCCCCCCCCACAGCCTGTTGTACGGGCCTTCTGGCATTAAGAGAAGTCAATAGGGGAGGCTTCTACTAATGGAATAGTGTCGTCTGGTCTTAACCAGGTCTCTCCAAGCCAATGAAAAATTACTGTTTTAATAGGATAACTATTCATTTTGTTTGTATAAGATTTAATTTCAGGATTATGTGATTTATTCGATGCCCTCAGGCATGGATCTACGATCGGGGTCAGGTTATGCTGGAAGTTACAGGCAGACTGCAGTGTAGGACTGCGAGGCTGCAGCCCGACCGGTGCTCTGAAGAGTCACGTTTTTATATTCTAATGAAAGAACCATTTGTTTATTGATAATACATATTTGGTGATTATACATATGATATCCATCCAAGACTTGGTCACCTGTTGCTCTTAGTACTTTCTTCAAATGTACTTAAACCAAGGAGTACAGTTTTTGAACCATTCAAGACGATTTTATTAATTTTCCTTTTAAAAAAAAAAACTGGTGGTTCAGTTAATTTGCTACAGAAATTCGATACCCTTTCAGTAATGTTGTGTAGATTGCTAAATGGAGAGTCTTTGACAGCATAAACATATTAACTGTGTAGTGGTGCACCTCAACAGCTTAACAAGCTTTCCATTTCCATTTTCAAAATAAGAAGCAGAATGTGCTCACAGGGCTCCCCAATTATTGACATTTGAGGCCAGAGGAGTAAATTGATGCACATTGAATGTCATATTTTTTTCTCCATAAAGGATCTGAACACGAATTACAAATTCTACAAGGATAAGGGCAGCAAAATGAGTATCCCGCTTATCAATTTCACTTTCTAACAATATATGCATTGGTTGCACAAGCAGAGCAAATTGAGCATTATTTAAGATGCATCTTTCAATCACAAAGGCAACATGTTCCCTATGACCCACTGGGCTTTGGAAAGCTGTTCCTCTGCTCTATATCGGACCTCCGGATCATTTGTTTGTTGCTAATTGATTGGTTTAAGCCGCAGGTGCGTACAATCCCCCAGGAAATTATATACTAGGCTGCAATTTAGTGCGTATCCTCCACTTGTGTTGCAATCTGACCCAAAGGGCAACACCTTTGAGTTACTAACTTAATCCTGTACCAATGTTTACATATTAGATAACTTTCACCATCTGCTGTCAGAGAAACAATGCACTATGTTTGGCAAAGCACTATGCTATGTACAGAACACACTTATTCCTGGGTAGCTGCTGCCATGCTGGAACAGGCTGGCACACAAAATCAGGCACCTGCAAAACAGTTTATATGTTATTGCTCAACTGTCATAAATTGTAGAATACATGATCTCGATAAAAGCTCAGACATTTATCACACAGGGCAAGCCAGCTAAGCGATGAAAGGAACCATAACCATTTAATGTGCCTTTTCACAATTGCTGGCGCTCTGTGCCACGATCAGCCGTGTTCAGCCAGCATTAATGACACAAGGCCGCTTGTCTAGAACGGCAACATGAATTGAGCACCATCAGAGTAAACAGACAGTCGCAGTGCGGGGGCTTCTGTAGACTTTCACAATTATCCGAATTTACTTTTCTCGCTTTAATTCTGTGCTCTCTATATTATCGCTGGATCCAGGGGACTGGGGACAGTGCTGGCTCAGTACCGGTACACTGTGTGTGTGTGTGTGTGTGTGTGTGTGTGTGTGTGGGGGGTGGCGGGGGGGGCGTGCTGGGCATCCCAGGTGCTGCTGTCTTAGACCAAGGTGGAGCCCGAGTGGTAGTCTGACGTCACCTTCTCTGTGGCACTCGTCACTTCCTTAGTTATTGTCATCATCGCCGCTGCTGGGGAAACTCTCCACTTTAAAAGCGTCATTGTCCTCACCATACCTGGAGAAATAAAATAAAACGGTTCAGAATGGTTACTGGAAATCAGGGTGTGTGCCCTGCGCTGAAACCAAACACAAGAAAGGACGAGAGTGAAAAGGAAGAAAGGGAAATAAGGAGAGAGAAACGCTCACCTGCACCACAGCTCTCCAGGGTCGACCCATAGTGAGCGCCCAACAAACCAAATGGCCCATCCCTAGCTCCATAATATCACTATCTATATCATATATGTTTGCTTATATATTGACTTAAATACGGTGTTGCTTATTTATGGTGTATGCAACTGTGTTAAAGGATTTATGCACAAAGTTTCTTCAGTTTAATCCAGTACCCCCCCCAATACCAAATGGCCCATCCCTAACTGCACAATATCACTCTATACGTTTACTTGTATTTTAACGTAGCTTATTTATGGTCTATGCAACTGTATTTAAGGATTGATACACACGTTTTCTTGTCTTTTGGCTTTGTTTTAGGATTATACTCACGTTTAATGATGCTCTGGTCACTCCACAGACTGCCTCTGTTGTCTGCTGCAAGTGGTACATTCGATTACATCTTGACGTGCGCTAGTAGCGATCGTTTCCAGTACATTTCTATATAAAATACTACCGGAGTAAGGCTGGAGGACACAAACCGAACGCAACCGCTGGCACATTGTCAGTTGCACGCATGCGCGAAACTAGCGCACCGAATAGCGCACCGAATAGCGCACCGAGGAAAAATCTGTAGATTTAAATCGTAACAGCTGTAAAACGTAAGATAATATGCACTAGCCACACGGACTAGTTCTAGAGAATCTGTACTGACCCGCAGCGATCTGCACTAGCCATTGGCAAGTGGGCTCGCGTTAAGATCGACCCCTGTAGTAGAACAGTGTGTCTCTATGGTTACCTATGTAGAAGCCCCAGTATAGACCAGTGTGTCTCTGGTCTATTAGATGGACTGTATTATAGAGTTAGACTTATAATTGTCACATTGTGCCAAATGTTGTGTCAAACATAGTGAGAAGTCTGTTAATTATACAGTAGTCAAGCTGGCTTGCATTAGTCAGTCACTAGTCAGTGGGAACTGTTTCTCTTTGGGTCTAGTCCAGTATGGTCCTGCCTATGACTAGTCTATTGTTGAATGGATTGTTGTTTTAATGAGGGCTCAGATTCTAGTCCAGTTGATGTTCTACTCTCAGACTTTTGGATTTAAAATTTACTTTTCACGTTGTGCCTCAGAATGCTCAGGAGTATATGAATCAGATGTGAATTGATAATGAAACAATGATTGGTAAAAATCGATGAAGATCGATGGTTCCATGTTTATGAAATGTTTTGATTCTTGAAGGCAATGTCACTCAATGCGTGTGACTTCTTAATTATAAGTATTACAGTTCAGGCCAAATGGCAGCTGGAATTTGAATACTCTGTATTTCATGTGTTTTAAGTGGTATTGTTCAAATACCGCACATTTAGAAGCCTGAATGATGCAGCAAATTGACAAAACATTGAGTGACAGTGAGTGCAAATTAAATAAGAAATAACAAAGTTTGTTACAGTTTTAAATAATACAAATTGACAATATTTTCAACAATTTTCTTTTCCTGACAATAATTTAAAATCAGGACTGGATCCAAATTGGCGGGCTAGTGCAACTTGAGAGCCACTAGTCCTGTTGGCTAGTGGGAAAAATAGTTAAGATCTACCCCTGTACTACATACATACAGGTAACCATAGAGACACACTGGTCTATACTGGGTCTACTACATAGGTAACCATGGAGACACACTGGTCTATACTGGGGCTACTACATAGGTAACCATAGAGACACACTGGTCTATACTGGGGCTACTACATAGGTAAACATAGAGACACACTGGTCTATACTGGGGCTACTACATAGGTAACTATAGAGACACACTAGTCTATACTGGGGCTACTACATAGGTAACCATGGAGACACACTGGTCTATACTTGGGCCACTTCATAGGTAACCATAGAGACACACTGCTCTATATGGGGCTACTACATAGGTAACCATAGAGACACACTGGTCTTAACTGGGGCTACTACATAGGTAACCATAGAGACACACTGGTCTATATGGGGCTACTACATAGGTAACCATAGAGACACACTAGTCTATACTGGGGCTACTACATAGGTAACCCAGGGCTCTACAGTGCGAGCGTTATGCTCGAATTTGTGAGTGAAAATAATGTTGTGCGAGTGTGAAATACAATTTGGGCGCACAGTGCGTATACAATATTTGAACTCTATAAGTAAATACTACATTGACAGGATTTTGATAATAATTATATTTTACACTAATCATTATTACGTTAGAAAATGTGGGAAATGTAGTTCGGTTGTGTATTGTCGCAATTAACCGAGAAGGCAATGAAAACTACAAGAACCGTGAATGACGTTCATGACCCAGTGCTGCAGCGGTACATTTGGTACAACATCCAATCACCTACCATCTGGCGTCATTAAAACACACTTACGGATACAGTAGTACTCAGCGACAGCGGGGCTGCCAACGACTTAGCGATAAAGTTGATTAAAATCGAATAAAATCTTAAAATGTAATTAATCGTCGATTACTTGGGTCTACCTGGGGCGCAGCTACTAGAAAAAACCTTGAGAGAGGCAACAGCTACACCCGTGGAAAGTAAAGGAGCACTTTACATGGAATTTACACTGAAGAGTTTGCTGCAACATGTGCATAGGTGAACTCACACGGTGCGGGCACAATGACACAGAAAACTGAAGAGACGCACTTGAGCCGATGGCAGGATGGAGACATTCAGCTGGTACATGTCTGGACCGAAAACTTGTCCATTAAGGATGGCACAGTGGACCCGTTTAAACCACACAAGTACTCAACCTTTCTGTTACTTGAGCTACACCTAGTTTGTTTCTTACGGTGGCCCTGAAGTGCAACTGCTGAAAACATAAAACAGCAGCTGCGAGATTTGCAGTGGCTGTGAGATTTGGAAGTGCTGAAAAATAGAGCCGCTGCTGCAGCATTTTCAGAAGCAATTACAGAAAGGGAGGGTGTGTTTTAAAATATATTTGACTGATGCCATTGGACAGCAAACAAGTCATGTCGGCCGAGCTGCTTCTCCAGAAGAGTCAACAGAATCTGAGGAAGGGGCGCCAACTGCGCAGTGCGCGAAGTATTCATATTAATATTGTTGTGATCTTCTGCTCTCTCAAGGCTCCACTGTACAGCACTGTATTTAAATGTCTTGCACATTGTTACATTTGTTTTTCATTTTAGCATTAAATATGAACCATTTATGATGATGTACCACTAATTGTTTTTTCTTCTGAGTGTGACCCTAAATTTTGGACTGTGCCCCTACATTTTTTTCAATTTAGGGTAACAGTGCTCCTGAGGAAAAAAGTCAACGTAGAGCCCTGTAACCATAGAGACATGTGGTTCTAAACTGGGATTAGGTAACTATAGAAAGACACTGTCCTATACTGGGGCTACTACACAGGTAACCATAGAGACACACTATTGTATACTGGTCCTACTACATAGGTAACCATGGAGACACACTGGTCTGTACTGGGCATACGAAAGAGGTAACCATAGAGACACACGGTTCTATACTGGGACCAGGTAACCATAGAGAGACACTGTCCTATACTGGGGTTACTATTTTATTTTGTAATAATTATCTGAATCTCAGCCAATGAGTTCCTCATCCACCTAACAGACACTCATACAAGACAGTGTCCTAGTCCTGCGCTCTTGTTGGGAAGGATATATCACAAGAACCATCTTAAATTACCCACTGTTCTAAAACTTACTATATAAGGACCTACCTCGCTCTCCTTGTTTGTTGGGTAGAAAGATTGTGGTGGTTTTGACTGTGTTAATATATATATATTTTAAGGATTGCTTGTGTTTTTGATTTGGACTGTTACTGAGAACCCTGATTTTGTGATTGAACCTGGACTGGCTGAGGACCCACTGCCTACTGATTTGGACAAGCACTTTCACAATGTCAGAGAAGCCTCTGGTGTTTGATCACTTTGTAAACTTAAGTGATGGTAACAAAGAAGGAAACCTGGACCCCACCGGACCTCACTTTCGCAGCCCCCCAGCCCCCCCGGACCTCACTTCATCAGCATCAGGTCTATACTGGGGCTACTACATAGGTAACCATAGAGAGACACCATTCTGTACTGGGGCTTCTACATAGGTAACATATGTAACGAGGAGTTTGTAAATGTCCTGCTGTTGTAGGGGTTCTAAGCTAGATATCTTGGATGGATGAGAAACTAAAGGATCTAAGTCCGCGCCCCCAACACAGTTCGTCCCTATACCCCCCAAATTTGAGGTATGTGCCCATCCTGCGCTATCTTTTTTTTACATACCGAAGTATAGCTGTGACCTAATTTGGCAAAGTAGGGTTCAAGATTTAAATTCACAATGGCTACCTGAACTAACAGTAATGGGGCACACAAAAAGTAAACAGAGAGGATAACTAAACTATTCCTACCCTCCCGAATCTTACAGGACAGACGAGACACCCCTACACCAAGATACTTATACAATAGAAAAACTATGGTCATGCTATGCTTCAAAGAAAGAAAATGCTATTGCTGCTTACTTGCGTTTTTCCCTTTTTACCTTCTCTGATCACAATGCTTTTTGACAAAAACTCAGGTGCGGGTGCACCCTGCGCTATCCTTTGCCCGAGTTTGGCCAGGAAATCTCACTGTAGTCATCTTAGTTCAACACGGGCAGTCATTAACTGCGTGTCACACGGGTCCAGTTCACTTTGCACCTAGAACAGTCTCTTCTAAAAAAAAACTTGAAAAGAAACACAATTGCAGGCCAGTGTTCAGAAACAAAGTTCATTGTTTTCATATAAAAAACATGTTTATTTCCTCTGCACACTACACAGCTCCAATTAGCACACTCAACTAATCATGGCGACTACTCTTCCCGAACTACAGCCCACCCTTTTTCTCGAGAAAGCTACATTCCGATTGGACAGCAGGTTAGGCGATTCAGTAATTCAGTTGGTTTGCGAAGCCATCCATTACATTAGACCTCTCTGGTGTTCTTAATGTAACAATACCATATTCTGAACAAAGTAGTATCCCTTACAGTATCCCCCCTGTTGAAAACCTGCTGAATTAATACAGGTTATATATCAAAACATTCCAGGCAATTTCAGGATACCTTTTAAGGGGTCTGTGATCTATAATGTCAAAACACTGCATATTTTTTGTAAATACCCTTCTATTAAGCTTACTGGAAGTGTACCCTTGTTATATCTCTGGGAGCATCTCACAACAGGGGAATCCTCCCTCTCTAGCTCTAGATCATCCAAGGGTTCTGGTTCCTGCCCATCTAGAATTCCCTCTGGTTCTAGAATATTTTCCATCTGTGTTTTTGTGACTACACACAGAGACGCACTGTTCTGTACTGGGGCTTCTATATAGCTAACCATAGAGACACACTGGTCTATACTGGGATTAGGTAACCATAAAGACACACTGTTCTATACTGGGGCTTCTACATAGGTAACCATAGAGACACTGTTCTATACTGGGGCTTCTACATAGGTAACCATTAGTAATATTACGTATTAGTCCTTTTATTCCCTGGAAGATAGCACTTCACAGCATTTGATCATGCTTCTTGTGTTACTAATACTTGTATTATTGATTGATTTCCCCCTTGCTCCCTTTCCCGTAACCCTTGACTGTGACCTTACATCTTGACAGCACTTAGCTTTTACGTTCCAGGATGTATGACCTCACTTACTGTACTTACCTGTGTAAATTGGAAGTTGTAAAATGTATTATATTTTGAATTGCTTTGTACAATGTAAATTTGTATTTGTAATATTTGATGCCTTAACTGTATTCTTGCAATTTGTATAGCACTGGATAAGGGCATCTGCCAAGAAATAATAATAATAATAATAATAATAATAATAATAATAATAATAATAATAATAATAGCCATAGAGACACACTGGTCTGTACTGGGACAAGGTAACCATAGAGACACTGGTCTATACTGAACTGATGCTGGTCATGAAATGTACCCTGTGATGAGGTGTGCGTGATGGTAAAGCAGTAGCTCTTTTGGAGTATCAGGGCTCATAGTGTTGCATTTTTGCGGAGTTCTTCAAGACAGGTTTGTATTTCACTATCATGTTTACTTTAAATAGCTCAGAGAAATGTCCTTTATTTAGAGCTTCTCTGAGACCCCTGATTGGAATTCACTGCTTTGTGCAGTACATCAGAATGTCAATCACAATTCCTCTCAAATAAGCCTTCCTGGAATCCCGATTTAACCGATTAAAAATGTTTCTGTGTGGCTTTGTCTGTAACCTTCGGATGGACAGTACCAATTGCTTGCTTCATGTTTTGAACGGCTCTGATTCAAATGCTTAAAATCTTTAAAACCATTTTTAGTGAACGTTTCTTTGGTGTGGGAATCAGAACAAATGCCTGCATATCTACAGATAATTGCATTTCTGGCTATGCTGTATTCCATCCAGCGATACTTCTCATACCACCGCTGTGATGAAAAACTTTGGGATTATCACAAATTAAAGCAAATGCCTGCAATTTTGGCCGTGTAGGTGACTCATCTATTCCTTATAAATCCGAGGGACAGTTAAATGTTTCCTTACCGAATTCAACACTGGCCTGTGGATGCAAAGCAGTGTTTATATTGGTTTCTTCCGATGCAGTTGGTGATTTATCAGGTTGTGTAATGTGCTGTTCTGATAGTTCTCTTCTCGTCTTTTGAAATAATTCAACAAATAATTTTGTTTCACCATTTGTAGGAACTCCGTTCACAACTACATTTGTTCAGTTGTCATGGTGTGATGCACTACGTAAAAAAACATTTACCACAGCCAGTTATAACCTGCTTGTGCATAACTTAGCCAAAATGTAACCATTAGACTTGAAAAGAACCAACCCCCATGCTTTGGAATAAAGCCTGTGATTTGCCGATACATGTTATTGCTTCAGAATCTTGTATTTATAATGTTTTTTTAACACGCGGGAGAAATTTTACACTCTCTGATTGGGTGGACCTGAGAGGTAAGTAGGTGGGCCAAGGCCCACCCAGGCCCATCCAGGCCCACCCAGGCCCACCCATGGCTACGCTCCTGTTGTGGCCCAGGTGCTTATTTGACACCCAGACTTACGGCCCACTGATTAATTTAGGTTAGCGTTGTAGCTCCCCCATCTGGGGATACAGTGGAATTGTTGCCTTTATTAAAGAGTCTAAAGACGGCTGTCCGGTTCTGAACTTGGACCTGAAGTATTGTGTAGTATAAGTATCGCATGTCTTCAAAGCATGCAGGGAAAATGTACAATGACTCGAGATCGTCACCCTTGAACTCCCTCACTACTTTTGTTCTCTGAAAGTAGCTGATAGAAACTTGCACACAACTAGTTATTCAGAGATAACATTACCACTTTAAACGATTTCTGAATTGGGCTATAGTGGCTGTTATAATGGGGTTTTAGATTTCCTAAACATTGACTGGGAAAGCCCAGTTGAGACTACAGAAGCAGAAGTAGAAATGCTTTAGAGGGCAAACGACTGCTTTCTACCTCAATTAGTCAGGGAACCAACCAGAGAGAGCGCATGCTATTTGATATTTTCAAACGACCAATGGTGAACTGCAGTCACAATATGGTTAGCTTTGAGGCATACTTTCACAAAACAAGGACCTACACTCAGTTGAGCCTCTTACTAAAAATGAAGCCACATTTCTTCAAATCATAAATGTAACCGCTACACTGTAAAAATTATTTGTTGACGCAACGTGACTTAGTCAAGTCATCTTGTTGCTTTGACTCAGTTTAGCAAACATGAAGTGTTAAGTTCACTCACTGTTGAAATAACATGCAGTAAATTGAGCCAACGTACTCTATCAATTAATAAGCATTTAGAATTTTTAGTTAAGTCAACTGAAAAACATATTAATTGAACTTAATTTTTCAAGTTTTCACAACTATAAACCAAGTCTAATTGACAAAATAGTCATTCTTCCTCAACTTTCATTACTTACAGTGAGGGAAAAAAGTATTTGATCCCCTACTGATTTTGTACGTTTGCCCACTGACAAAGAAATGATCAGTCTATAATTTTAATGGTAGGTGTATTTTAACAGTGAGAGACAGAATAACAACAAAAAAATCCAGAAAAACACATTTCAAAAAAGTTATAAATTGATTTGCATGTTAATTAGGGAAATAAGTATTTGATCTCCTATCAATCAGCAAGATTTCTGGCTCCCAGGTGTCTTTTATACAGGTAACGAGCTGACATTAGGAGCGCTCCTAATCTCAGCTCGTTACCTGTGTAGCGTAAGGTACACTTATATATTTCAATTAAAGAAGTGAATTTATAGTATCACCTTATCACGAATCCTGGAATCTTGTAGAACTAAATTTCTGTAATAATTGGACGCAGACACCAATTCCAAAGATATAAATTGTCAAATTTATTCAAAACAAAGACTAAATGTAGCACTACACTAATTATACAAAAGGGAAAAACTAATTAAAATTCAACTCTAGATCAACAAATCAAAGACAAATCACTTCCGTGACCAAATCAAAGACCATGGGATCGCATATGATAACACAAATCGTTAAACAAAAAAGGTTATAAACACATTGACTACAATACCGATTAGTAAGACGAAGAGGAGTCTCTCGTTAGTATTATTAGTCAGACATTAAATAACTACGCAGGTTAGTATTTATGTCAGGTAACTTCTCGTTATATATATATATATCAGTCTCATTTACGTTTAGGTGCCGAGAAAGATCCTATCATTACTTGTTACCACAATTTCCCTTAACTGATTATTATTCAATGATTAAGGATAGGCAGGGCCACCAATAATCTAATGTCTATTAACTTGTGTCAATTTCAGACTAAACAGTTAAACAGGAATGAGAAGATATTTCTCGGCGTTGACAGATTTTATTTCTAAAATTATCAACAAAACAGTTTAATGCAACACACATTTATATTTAAGAAAACTAAATGATATTACACATTCTAGAGTTATGAATCACAGATTAACATTTCTAATTGATTTCTCAAATGTCATGAATCATGAACTCCAAACTGTTAAACTTATCTGAACTTCGTCGCAGAGAGGCCTCTCTGGCTTCGGGCTCAGATAACAGCACACGGCACGAGGTCCGTGTGGTTGGAACAAAGGCAGTCCGGTTCGGCTTTGTCCAAGAACTTCCACTCAGTCGATGCACCTGGAAGTTGGGGTTTCGCGAAAGTAGAGTCGTTTCCAAACAGATTTTCCACTGGTTTGAAGGCTCCAAGGTTGTGCACAAAATCTTCTTGGCAAGCAGGGTCTCTCACCGTACTTATTTGAAGACAAAGTCTTTGAGGAAAGCAGGGCCCTGTTCGTTCCAAGGGTCAAGTTTCTTAAGACTCAAATAGCTATTTAAATGACTTACACTTTCGTATACAGTCGACTTAGTCAATTGTCCAGCTGTAAAACTCCACTGATCAGGTGGGCACAGGCGGGCAGCGCAGTCTGTAAAGTTCTTTATTTAATAAAGTCCTTTAAAAGAATTCTTCGTACGGCTCAATCTCCTTCTCCCAGTTTAACTCTTCTGTTGCCGGCAAAGACTTGGTTGGTTTCTGGTTCCGGTTCTGGCAACAGAGCTACAGGTTGAGCTGTGGCAGCGAGTTACTGGTTCAGGTGAGAGAGAGAGAGAGACTGACTGTCCGCTGTTCCTTATAGTCTGTCAGATCAATAGGTGATTGGTTCCTGAGTTCTTGAGATTGGATTTCGGTTTCAGCCCCCAGTGTCCTATTGGAGGGGGGCTTGATTTATGACTGATGTCAATCCATGCCATCTTTTGGAAATGCCGGTTGGCCCGGGTTCGTAGCTCTATGTCGGGATTTCGGTTCTCGTCCACTTCAAAGAGTTTTTATCACCTACAGGCCCCTTTCTCCAGACATCTCATAGCTGAATTCCAAACTATTTGGCCTCTTCTTGGTGCCATCCTCCCCAAAAATGTCACTTTGATGCAAACCAGTTCCAAGCTGATGAGCTAAGGGAATCTGATAACTTTGGGGGGGAGAGGTTTTCTTTAGATCAGTGCTTCAGCTCAGAGCCCAAATGCTCTTATCAAAATACACCCAACATAACGCTACACCTGTATAAAAGACACCTGTCCACAGAAGCAATCAATCAATCAGATTCCAAACTCTCCACCATGGCCAAGACCAAAGAGCTGTCCAAGGATGTCAGGGACAAGATTGTAGACCTACACAAGGCTGGAATGGGCTACAAGACCATCGCCAAGCAGCTTGGTGAGAAGGTGACAACAGTTGGTGCGATTATTCGCAAATGGAAGAAACACAAAATAACTGTCAGTCTCCCTCGGTCTGGGGCTCCATGCAAGATCTCACCTCGTGGAGTTTCAATGATCATGAGAACGGTGAGGAATGAGCCCAGAACTACACGGGAGGATCTTGTTAATGATCTCAAGGCAGCTGGGACCATAGTTACCAAGAAAACAATTGGTAACACACTACGCCGTGAAGGACTGAAATCTGCAGCGCCCGCAAGGTCCCCCTTCTCAAGAAAGCACATGTACAGGCCCGCCTAAAGTTTGCCAATGAACATCTGAATGATTCAGAGGAGAACTGGGTGAAAGTGTTGTGGCCAGATGAGACCAACTCAAATCGCCGTGTTTGGAGGAGGAGGAATGCTGCCTATGACCCCAAGAACACCATCCCCACCATCAAACATGGAGGTGGAAACATTATGCTTTGGGGGTGTTTTTCTGCTAAGGGGACAGGACAACTGCACCGCATCAAAGGGACGATGGACGGGGCCATGTACCGTCAAATCTTGGGTGAGAACCTCCTTCCCTCAGCCAGGGCATTGAAAATGGGTTGTGGATGGGTATTCCAGCATGACAATGACCCAAAACACACAGGAGTGGCTCAAAAAGAAGCACATTAAGGTCCAGGAGTGGCCTAGCCAGTCTCCAGACCTTAATCCCATAGAAAATCTGTGGAGGGAGCTGAAGGTTCGAGTTGCCAAACGTCAGCCTCGAAACCTTAATGACTTGGAGAGGATCTGCAAAGAGGAGTGGGACAAAATCCCTCCTGAGATGTGTGCAAACCTGGTGGCCAACTACAAGAAATGTCTGACCTCTGTGATTGCCAACAAGGGTTTTGCCACCAAGTACTAAGTTGAAGGGGTCAAATACTTATTTCCCTCATTAACATGCAAATCAATTGATAACTTTTTTGAAATGTGTTTTTCTGGATTTTTTTATTGTTATTCTGTCTCTCACTGCTAAAATACACCTACCATTAAAACTATAGACTGATAATTTATTTGTCAGTGGGCAAACGTACAAAATCAGCAGGGGATCAAATACTTTTTTCCCCCACTGTACTTATTAATTTCATTATTTGCAATCCACAAAGTCCATCTATAATCATTCAAACGTGGGCTACTTCATCTTTTCTTGCATGATCAGCAACTTTATCCCATGCTAATTAATACAAACAATGTCTCAACTCCGGTAAAGTAGTATGTCATCATGACGTGATGGTTTTGGCACATGCGCATTACACAAAACGTTGATAGAACATATGTTTTGTGGTTACCTGAACACGTTATGTAAAGTTTTACAATACTGTTCAAGTTGAGGTTGTTGTAACTCATCTTATTGTGTGGTGAGACACTGCAATTTCACAGAACATGATTTTACTTGTCCAATTTCCAAAACGAGCTCTCTTCAATCTCCATTTCAAATCCATGTTGATTTGCGGGTAATCACTGTATCCACTCAATCTTACTACAGTTGTAAGAATACACCTGTAATGCTGTACAATGCATGTGTTTTTCAAGCACATGAAAGATTGTAGACAGGTAGAGATCGCCACTTGAGTGCCAGACTGACTCTATTGTAAAGGGAAGGCATGATTATATGTTATATTTGATTTATTATGTATTTAAATGACCAGTAAAAATAACCCGATTTTGGCTATTCTAGGTAAATGTGTTTATAACTTATTTATTGTCGTGTTTATGCAGCTAAAACGCTGTAGGCATGTTTAATACATATAGTTAGGAATAGTCACGAATGGGTATATGCGCAGTGTATTTTGGAACACAGTATAATTCAAATTTGAATAACCAAAACGGTCAAATTGACCGGCTCTGCGCTTGTAGTGTTAAATGTGGGTGTCATATCGTGGGCCGCACTTCCATGTGTGACGGGCCGCAGGTCGAGAACCACTGCCCTATTCAGAACAGGTTGGTCAGATAGGACCAGAACCAGTGCAGACCCAAAGAACAGAGGACGAGCGTTAGGCAGACAAACCCCAGGGCCCCAGGGCCACAGGTTAGTGCTTTCCTAGAGGTCTTTAGCTCCCCTGTATAATGGACCATTCCAGAGAGATTTCCCTTTGCAGTCAATATCATCAGCTCAGCAGTTTACCAATACAGATCCCTGGGGAGGTGGGGGCTCAAATCCAGGACCAGGGTTAGCCACCCCTAGCATAAAGTAAAATTACATGTGTTTAAATGTTTGAAGTCAATACAATGATTGATGAATTGATGTATTTATTGAGGTGGCTGTGACAGAGCGGCTATAGAGACTATTGCGCTCCTTCACAGCAGCATCTCTGTTGCTTATATTAAGTTATACTAAGGTATGCTGAGCTGACGATATTGAGGTTTTTACTAAAGAAAAAACAGATAACATGCCACAGGTTAACAACCAGTCCAGTCAAACCCTAAGAGAGATCAGGATAAATGAGGAGGAGGTAGTAAAGGGACTAGCAGAATTAAAAACAAACAAATCACCTGGGCCAGATGGTATATTTACAACAGTACGTCAAGAAATTATGGAAATGATTGTATGAATTATTTCTAAATAGCACTGGTTTCACTGTTTTTGAATGTTTTGATGTTTTTTTTATTTGTCAAATGCATTGACCGTTATTGTTCTTTTAAATGCATCAGATTGTTTTGATAGTTTTTTTTTTGTTTGTTGTCTTTTACATTTCAGTTATTTTGAAAATTTTGTCACCACTGCATAAATTAAATAGTCTAAAATGTGCTTTTTATTATTTTGTCTTGCTTTTCAAAGACAAAATCAATTACAAAACTACAATTAAAAAATATGTATTTAAGACTGAACATTAAACACTGTGCCAACAAAGCACAATAAATAAAATAAAATAAAATAGATAAATTTATATCTGGCCATCTTTGAGCCCCCCTTCTTGAATAGCCTACTGTGAAAGCCGGACACAAATAACGGGGAGAGAGAGAGGGAGAGTCTCCGGTTTCGGTTGTGTCCGGGCTTTATTTAGTTTAGGTATGTCAAAAAAAGGTGGAGATACAAAACAAAAACAAAATCAAAAGCAAAAGCAAAAAGTGTCCACAATCGGGGTGCTCCGGGCAGACAGGGGTAATAGACTCAGTCCACATTCTTGTCGGTTAGCTGCTTCCGTCGGGGAGGGAGAGGGATTAAATAAACAGGGCACAGCCCACTTTATAGCGAGACACTCCTTTTCAATGGTGCTATATTTACGCTCCTGGGCGATAATTGTTTGCTTAGATAGAGGACGGGGTGTTCCTGACCCCCAACACTCTGGGACAGGACCGCGCCCACTCCAACTTCCGAGGCGTCGGTCTGTAGAATGAAAGGGAGAGAGAAGTCAAGGCATTTAAAAAGAGGGTGTTGGCAGAGGCGGTCCTTAATCACCTGGAAAGCCACCTGGCACTGCTCTGTCCACTGGACCGTATCTGGAGAACCTTTTCGCGTCAGTTCGGTCAGGGGGTAAGCCAGGGTGGCAAAGTCCGGCAGAAACTGGCGATAATACCCGGAAAACCCCAAAAACTGCCGAACTTCCTTTTTGGACTTAGGAGGCGGACAGGAGGCAATAGCGGTCACCTTGTCAATGACTGGCCATACCTGCCCCCCTCCTAAGAGGTACCCCAGATACTTGGTCTCCCTCCTCCCAACTGTTCACTTGCCCGGGTTTTCCGTGAGCAGCGCCCAGCCGATCCAGCAACTCATCCAGGGAGGGTGCCCACCATCGGGCATCGGAAGGTGGCATCGTCCCGGGCAGTGAGGTGGTTCTCTGCCATCTTGGTGGCCTCCTCCAGGTCTTCGGGTTGGTGGGCTTGCACCCACTCTGCGGGGGGATGTGTGAGACGGCAGATGAACTGCTCCAAGGCCACCAGGTCGGCAACTTCCGTGGCGGAGAGCTCCTCCGGCTTGAGCCAGCGGTGGCAGGCGCCGGGAGCCGGGTTCGAACCAGAGGCTTCTGAGCTTTCGGCGCTGGCCGTCCGACGTCAGACCGACCCGGTCCAGGACACTGTCCCTCAGTCTTTTGTAGTCTAGGGCATCCTCGGGACGGAGCACTCGGGTGGCAGACTGCGCCTCCCCGGTGAACAGGGGAGCCAGGCGTACCGCCCACTCCGACTTCGGCCAGCCGCAACACCGGGCGGTGTGCTTGAAGATGGTAAGAAAAGCCTCCGGGTCATCCTCCGGCCACATCTGCGGAATCCTCAGGTCAGCCCAAGCCGGAGTCGCTGCGGCTACAGCAGAGACAAGTTGCTGCACCAGCGTCTCCAGGGTGTGCTGTTGCTGAGCCTGCAACTGCACTACTGCGGCCAGCAATTGTTCCACGGAAGCTGCCTCCATTGCCGTCCTTCCACACACCAGGTAGGGAGTTGGGGATGATTATACCGCGGAGCTTCCCCACATCGGCCACCAAATGTGAAAGCCAGACACAAATAACAGGGAGAGAGAGGGAGATTGCTCATTGCCCGCAGCCGTGAGTGTGCAGCCTGTTAGCGAGGGAGCGGACAACACAGCTGCGGCACATGAGCACCTCATCAGCGGACGTCAGCAGCAGCCGTGCCGTGACAGACAGTGGGCTGTCACACCTACATTAGGCCTATAACTGACTGAGGGTGCATAAATTTGCTCACCTGTATAGACTAGATAGGTGTGTATGAGGGAAAAGGATCTGGATAGAAAAAACATGCTCCCACACAGTTTCTACTTATACGTTTTATAAGGTCTTTGATCAAAACATTGCATTCTATTGAATTATAACACTTGCTAATAGAGGCATCTTCAAATCTATCAATCACATATGCAATAACATGGCAGCTGAGGGGGATCTGTATAAATACACTGACACATCAGAAGGGGTGTTGTATGGTGACACATTATTGCTCTTCATACTCCTCTTCCTCTTCAGTGCTACTCCCTTTTCTGGGTTTCTGTACGTCATTAAAAGGATTTCATTGGATTGGCAAGATATTCACGGTCACGGACTGTGGTTGGTTAAAAAATACATCATCTCTAGGAATGATGACAGACAGTAACGTCCTTCCATTGTTCAATATGATGCACGCCAACGAAGACACAATGCAAACAAAACGCACGCTTCTGTTCAGCAGAATCTCTGCTACGCAGCAAAAAATGCAGGACGCAAATCATTTCAACACAAATTAATACGTTGTAATTGATGCAATTGATGAATACTTATCTAACACAACAACTTTGATTAATAAATATGTATGTAATAATACATTAGAAGACGTATGGAAATGGCATAATAATAGCAGACCTTTCAACTCTCATGCATGTCGTGTCAGACTCTTGTATTATTGTCCCGACATTATCACAACTTTTTATTGTCACAATTTCAAATTAACTATAAAGGTTGTGACTATTTGTTTTATAAAGGAATATTTTGCAAGCTGTAATTGACCGAACAATATGTTTGTTTTTTTTATACATTTTCATTCAATTGCCAGTTTAGCAATGTGAGCTGCAACGAAAATGCCTTACATTAGCTTCCTTGTGGCAATGTTTTCCAGTCACAACAGAGAAATACAAAATGTATAAGAACTATCTAGCTAGCTAATTTATACAGTCTACTTGACAAAACGATTGGCTTTTCATCTGCACACCACAGTCAGACTGCTGCTCTGCGTTCGGAAACACACCTATGCATTCGTTACAGTGAATACAGAATAAACAGCAATAGCTGGCTGCTATTTGATCGCGTCATCAAAAACGTCATTGTTCGGTCTTTTCACTTATTCGGCAGAACACGGAAACAGCTTTTTTTGCTATTTTCGGCTGAATAATTTAGGTTACCGAACATTCGGTGCATCTCTAATCTGTGCGTGAGGGTTAGGCTATCTGTGCATGTGTCTGTCTGTGTGTCTGCACTCTGTGATGTCTTTGCTGTCAGGTGAGAGAGTTCCGTGATGTCACAGAGTGTAGGGAAGGGAACGCAGCAAATATACAATTGTATTATGCATAATCTGAATTGAATTGTAATGTATATTCATGATTTCTTGATTGAAAGAGTTCTGTTTCTTCTGGCTAAACTTGTTTGCACATTGAATATTGAATTGTAGTGTCTGTGTCTCTGTGTGTCTGTGTCACTAGAAGTCCAGCACACTATCCATTGTGACACAGATCAACTAAACTGTCCGGTGAAGACACTCATCCATGGCCTTAATCACTAGGCTACCTGATCCAGGAGACGCAACTGGTACAGTGACTGGTACAGTGACAGTGGCTAGGAAAAGAAGCAGTGTATGAGGTCTTGAGAGTCAGGCAAGGATTTGGGACAAAGTTGGCATTCCAGAAAAGTAAGAAGTGAAGGTGTCAGCGAGGCACTTGACTGCAAGATACCTCTGGCTGTCACAAGGAAGCCCAGCAAGCTCTAAGTTTCAGGAAGTGAGCACTGACTCTGGCGGGACTCAAACCCACAACCTTTGGATGACCACTGCCCTTTTCACTAGAATTCCAACATGGTATCCATTGCACCACACAAGACATTTGTCACCATACTGTTCTGCACACCTACTGATGACGGGGCATCTCAGCGTGCTTGTACAAGTAGCATTTACAGATGTGTTTTATTAATCCCTGTCTCGCTGATATTGAGACGAAAGGAAATGATGGGTTCTTCTTTTAGATAATGCGACTCATGTTGACTTGACTGTGAGGGGAAGTATTTGTAAGGCACACTGTGTGTTTGTCTGTTTATCTGTGGCTGTCTTTGTGTCTGTGGCAGTCTGTCTGTCTAACTGTGGCTGTCTGTGTGTCTGTGGCAGTCTGTGCTTGTGGCTGTCTGTGTGTGTGTCTGTGGCTGGACCGATGGGGCTGGTTGGAAACATCATCGACCTGGGTTTCTCTTCATCACAAATACATCTTTCCCTGCCCACATGCCCAAATTGCTTTTCAGCTGGATCACAGCCTCGCCCCAGGTGGGCAAAACCTCCAAAAGTGGTACAAATTCATCCACGTATTGCAGTGTTTCCGGGAAAGCTGGCATAGTGAGTGAGAAAGTCAACCCTGACAGTGTGGCGAGAGATGGGAAGCCACGGAATTTATGCGCTCTGTGATGTCATAGAAGTCAGCTGTGAGAGAGTTCTGAGATGTCATCGCTGAACTGGCAGTGAAGGAAGAGGGAGAGGAAGGCAAAGCATGTACGTGGCTTCTCTCGCTGACTGGGCAAGATTGGATGAATGAGAGAGTGCAGGGACGGGAACGCAGTAAATATACAATGGTATTATGCAAATTCTGAATCGATTTATAATGTATATTCATTGCACATTGAATATTGAATTGCTGTGTGTATGTGTGTGTGTGTGTGTGTGTCACTAGAAGTCCAGCACACTATTCATTGAAGCACAGAACCACAAAACTGTACGACGAAGATACTCTTCTGCATGCCTGCAGATGACTGGGCGTCTCAGCGTGATTTGACAAGTGTAGAACCGTCTCAGAAATAAGTGGAGAAGTCACGGAGATAAAGCAAATAGAACTTTAATCGAGCCGGCTCGGAAGCCCCACGTCAGAAATAATTCCTTCAGTGAGACTTAATGTTTACAAACATGAGTACAACTTTATAGGAAAAATGACGTAACATCTTATGGCCGTTCATCCAATCAGAAGGTACAGGTCCGGGTCTGTTTACGATCTGTCCTCCCGTGAAGAGGTGATGGATACAAAAAGCAGATGTCCGTCTTTGATGTGCACTAGGAAGATGTAATCCCATGGTGGTCATTTACCTAGTGTCAATCGCTCAGTAACAGAAACATTCCTGCCTATCTTGAGAAACGATGAAGTCATAAACAAATTCACAGCAGACATCTGTAGGCTATTTCAGCACTGTGTAATCTTTCATTACTGACAGGAGATTCTAACAAACCAACCTTGTTGACCCTTTACTTGTCCTGCTAAATCTAATCTGCTCAGTCTGTATACAAACTACTTCTAATGCTAGTATTAATATAAAACATTATATAATTATCACAAAACGCTTTCTTCAACATCCTATACAGAGTCTTCATTCCCTCCTTTTTGGCAATAGAGCGAAGCGAATAGAAGCCAAAATAATCGTGTTTATCAGTTACAATAATTTCTTCCTCCTGAGGGGCAGGTGGTATAGTGCTGCGTTTTCAGCTCCCATCCATCCCAACCTGCCACCTACGAGGTGTGTATGTATGTACGGTGAGGTATTCAAATAATCAGGGGATAGGAATGTCTTTTTCTTTGCCTGGTCAGGCAAACAATTATATCATAACTATACCTTAATGAATATTGAGCTCTCTTATGGAAATTGCAGTGGCCACCTACATTTTCCTGGAGCTTTACTGTGTATCTCAAATTATATTTCATCCTGCCCCAGGTCATAAAGGTCAATCCCCAGTTACATAATACATACATTGTTTTGCTTCTAAAGGAATACAAAAGTCAGCAAAAATGTTATTTTTACAAATTCAGTTATTCACATATATTTCTGTTGCATTTTAATTTATAAACATTGTACATTCCATACATCTCAAGAGAAGGGCAATTGACTTATTCTTACTTCATGACTCTTATTCTATTCATTTGAGTAATTTGACATCTCCACCAAAAGTACATTATAAATTAACTACCAATACAAGAATATATGCTACTGCAGATGTCATTTGAGCTGTTTTCACAATGTATTGCAGATTCCTATAATCTGGACAACCTTTAATAGCAGTATTTTAACTTATTTCTCCATTAAGTCAAGCATCAGCGTTGTGGACCTCAACATCGGTCTGTTCAAGATGCCGTGAGGCTGTCTTTAAAGCCGCGCCCTCGGCCTACTGTGTCTCAAGGAGAACGCCAGCGTCTTCTCCATATGCACCTCTGCCACTACGGGTCAGACATCGGTTCCTTCAGGACACGATTCATAATGTGCATATCTGCCATGTGGAATAAATCAGTCATCTGAAGACACAATGTGTGGTTCGCACAACATCAGAGATCCTCCTTATAAAAGGCATCTCTATCACATGGACAGTAGTTGACATTCACACAATCTATAAGGTTTCCAGTAAAGGGACAATTCAAAATAATAATCTTGATCCCAATTTATCACAGATTATTTCAGTACAGCACTCAGCTGTCGTCAGCAGCATCATATCTCCTGTGTTACTACTTCCTAGTGTCAATACTCTTTTGTGTGGAGCTGTCAAACTTTCAAAACAATGTGCTTATCTCTTTGCTTTTATCTGACTTAAATATCTGAGACTATTTTAATAATTATTACAGCAGCTCTTTCAACAACATAGTTAATAGTTGTTAGGTAAATGATGGCAAATTCATTCTTTATAAATGAACCATCATTTGAAATTATTTCCATAGTTTCATTAGGAACAACTCCTATTATTCCTATTTTCATTATTATTATTTATTTCTCTAATATTTCCTTCCAACATTGCCAGTGTCTTGATTTTTATTTTACCCATTCATGGACATTCATTGTCTCCATATATAAATTTACTTCGAATAAACCTTCATCTTTAAGAATAGATTATATAATTCCTTTTATAATTCCATCCTTATTCTACTAAACCTTATAATGACTGCTGTACACATCTTTGCATAAACATTATCATTATATTTCCCAAAAGTCAGAACCAAATTGGCACTGCTCTAAAGCCAATTCTATCACCCAATAGACTTATGCAATAAAACCTTTTTTTTTTTTTTTTTTAACTAGAGCAAATATGTATTATTCGTTCATTTCAAAGCATTGACTTTGTTATCACATACAATTTTTAGAACTAGTTTTTCACTCAATTCCCATATACAATAATACAATACACCATAGTAGCATTATTCAGTGTGTATCCACTTACATCACATTGAAACATCACATATCATTTCACATTTCAGTCACACATGCAAACAGCACAATTCTTTCAATCCAGTAGTCACTCTATTAAACTATGGAAAGGATAGTTCATGAAATGCCCATAGTTCAACCAGACTCTGTATCCTTCAATTGCGCTTAGATTTAAAAGAGGTTGGAGTTGTATGACTATTCATGTTTCTTTTCAATCTATTTCCATATTGTTTCTTCAGGCCTTTCTCCAACTTTTCCTGAAAGATAAAATTATATTATTTTCAGCACCTGAAATCAATCAGAAATGCATTGTTAATGCTCTGTCCGTCTATTCCTGGACATCGCCACCCTCCTGTTGTCAATTGGAATCAGCAGAGTTAGTTAGTTTATCACTTTCACAATATTATGGTAAGCATCGTATGCTTCCACCATCCCCATCCCTCCTGTCCGTCCACACACACTGACATCAGTGGCCATGAGGACGGATTATGGGCCGCAGCACTTAGAGCGGAGGCCAGTGTGAGAGGGGAGACTATGTACTGATGTGTCATGGCATGTGAGTAGGGAACCTGTGGACTAAATGTGAGGGAAATTCATTGTTGCTGGTTCCTGTGAAGACAGATAATAGTAGTTATTTTCCTATTCATCTGTATCAACATCAGTATTATTAGCATTAGTAATGTAACTATTCTTGATTTCCCAGGACATTACTGTCAGTTGACAATGTTGCTTGGTTCGTTGTAGTACATCTTTATTTATTTACAAGGCAGCTCTCTTATCTCTCTGTGGGGAGCTGACCTCACAGACACTTTCACTGCCCCAATCCCTCCCCCCCCTTTTTTTTCTTTTGTTTGTTTGGGGGGGTGAATCCCTTCTTGATTAATAGGGTATTTCTGTTTGGGAAAGCAGTATTTCCATACAGTTTCAAGACTTTAGATTTTAAACTATATCTCATTCAATGATTTATTTATTTTACATTAAGTTATACCTTAAGTAACTTCCTTATTTTCCCTCATATTCCATTCAATCGCCATCAAAACTCTTGTGCTGAAAGTGGCAGCACATTTCTTTCACACATACCAAACTCCCTTTTTACAGCTTCCCAAGCCTCATCAACTTTTAAACCCCTTGTCAACTTCCTCAAACCTTCATCAACATCGTTCAGACCCTCTGAAAACATCACTCTGTATCCTAACAGCTGTTCTTTCTCCTTTTCCTAATTTCTTACTAGACAATTCAAGTTATATTTATTGACATGTATTATTACTATTTATACACATATTTTGCTCAATTATTTGAGTTAATAAATTCAGATATTTTCCTAATAAAATATATTTTTAGAAAATAAGCATTTTAATTGATTTCAATAATGATTCCCAGATACCTCAGGAAAACCAATTTTCAAAACATTTGTTCAGTCAATGGGCACTAAGACTGTCCGCCTGCGTGGCTCATATATGTCTTTATTGTGTCACTTCCTCCCATTGAAGTCCAATCTACACCGGTACAGGTTCAGAAGAACTGTTCCCAAAGCCAGATTGAACTGATCAATAGTTCATTTCTTACCTACACCTTGTATTTAGGGATCTTATATCTGGGGATTTCAAAAACTCTTCATTGTGGAACTCACAGCTACCAAATGACCACACCTTTAATTTCCTGGAGTATCTGGTTATCTATGTATTCATATCTTCACCAAATTTCTCAGATTCCCATTTCAAAAATGAGCTCTAATTCAATTTTCAACATTTATTTTTTTATTTCTGGTTCGTAAAACTCATTCTAATAGTATTTTTATGTTTTATTGTCTCCTTCAAAATTATGCAATACTAATTTTAGCTCACTTATTCAATGCTCATAATTTATATTTCTATAGTATCCTTAAAATTCTTACCCTTTGACTAATTCACTCATCTTAAATCCAAGGTCTAAGTTTAACTTTTATTTCAGGTATTTTATGCAATGCACCAATAACCAAATATTTTCTAAAATAAGACTATAATATGTCACTATACTGTTTACATTCTCCTGCTATGGATTTCACATCAGGCTGTCACTCAGGGCTGCACCAGAGTGCTGCTCCTGTGGATTCCAGCCTTTAGTTTTCCTTTAATTTGACTTTACAGAATTTGTCCATAATATGATTTTAACAAACAAATTCTTGTTCTTCTGAGTCTTAGAGGACACCATTACTATTTATTTACTTTATTAGTATTATTAATCTATGTATTTAGTGTATATTGTGTATTACTTTAACATTATTCTTATAATAGAATGCATTATTCATTTCTTATTTCTGATGCTTTATGCACTCTGTATACGGTTAAATGTCTAAATCCTCATTAATCTGTTGTTAAAACATCAATAACTGCGTAATTGTAAATATAATTCTGAAATTATTGGTTACTTCCCTTCTCAGACTTATTCTGGACTATGCACAATATTAAAAATACAAAGCATACAAAACAGACATTTACCTTACATAACCTTCAGACTATTATGTTTATATATATGTACATAAACACACAAAGCACATACAGATTGAAATCCAAAGATAATTCAGATATTAGATTAGTGGTGTGTTTTGTTGACCCTGCAGTGTCTCAAACAGCCCTTAGCATTTATTTATTTATTATATTGTTATTATTAAAAATCAGATGTAAAATAATCTTTGAATTACACTACTTTGGGGTTTTCTTGATCTATTATGACCAATTTCTTCTCTAAATTCTTATTATTCAGACAAAGAATTATAGAAACTTTGTCGGTTTTTAATCTTGTCTTTACCATGTTAAGTTTAACATTTTTAAACTTCTCTTATCATTTTAAGTTTAACATTTTAAACTTGTAGGAATTCACATACAGACACGTATTTTAACGCCATTATGCCAATCCTATCTTTGCCAACGATGGGGCTATATCGCTGGACTTTATGTACCTCAGGTTCCGTCTGGCTTTGACTGCCACTGACTGTCTCAGCGTACAAGGGTTTCCTTGCTTAACTTGGAGCTCAGCAGGCCTCGTCGTACCTTTCGGTTCCCTTGGTATCTCTCCCCGCAGATCTGTCTTACCTGGAGTTCACCCTACTGTGAACCTCCGCTGTACAGTCAACCTTTCTATTTGTTTTACCTCAACCTCTCCACAGGTTCTCTTTAAATTACAATCTGAGAGCCTCACACAATCCTGAGATCAAATCTAAATATACAGGGTGGTCATTTTTAAAGCTACTCACCCACATTTTGGTCCCGGGAGTGGAGGCAAGTTCAGATCCTCGTTCGTGACGCCAAGTTGTAGAACCGTCTCAGAAATAAGTGGAGAAGTCGCAGAGATAAAGCAAATAGAACTTTAATCGAGCCGGCTCGGAAGCCCCACGTCAGAAATAATTCCTTCAGTGAGACTTAATGTTTACAAACATGAGTACAACTTTATAGGAAAAATGACGTAACATCTTATGGCCGTTCATCCAATCAGAAGATACAGGTCCGGGTCCGTTTATGATCTGTCCTCCCGTGAAGAGGTGATGGATACAAAAAGCAGATGTCCGTCTTTGATGTGCACTATGAAGATGCGATCCCACGGTGGTCATTTACCTAGCGTCAATCGCTCAGTAACAAAAACATTCCTGCCTATCTTGAGAAACGATGAAGTCATAAACAAATTCACAGCAGACATCTGTAGGCTATTTCAGCACTGTGTAATCTTTCATTACTGACAGGAGATCCAAACAAACCAACCTTGTTGACCCTTTACTTGTCCTGCTAAATCTAATCTGCTCAGTCTGTATACAAACTACTTCTAATGCTAGTATTAATATAAAACATTATATAATTATCACAAAACACTTTCTTCAACATCCTATACAGAGTCTTCAACAAGTAGCATTTTCAGCTGTGTTTTTTAAATCCCTGTATCGCTGATATTGACATGGATGGAAATGATGGGTTCTTCTATTTGGTAAAAGCGGCTCATGTTGACTTGAGCCTTCAGCTTGCAAGCAAGTGCAATGGGTATGCTTTCCAGCCCGTCCCAGCAGGGTTAGGCAAGATCTTGCAGGCCCATCCCTCCCGACGAGCGTGGTGTATACTCTGTCCGATTCCACCGTCTTGATTTCTGTTGCAGCCACTTTCCATGCTTTGCTCACTCGAGAGGCAGCCAGGTTAAGCGGGCAATAATGCACAAGTAGCTCTGTCTTGCGAATCTTGGAACTGTCCATTGGACGTACACGGTGTCAGTCGTCAAGAAATGTCAAACAAGGAATGCCCACAACGAAGGTGGGATAGAAAGCCACGTGTGCAAAACACAACATCTTAGTAGTCCATGGCCTTAAGTACAAGGCCACCTGATCCAGTTGTTCCCGGAGATGCAACTGACACGGAGGGGGACTGGTACAGTGACAGTGGCTAGGAAAAGAAGCAGCGTATGAGGTCTTGATAGTCAAGCAAGGATTTGGGACAAAGTTGGCATTCCAGAAAAGTTAGAAGTGAAGGTGTCAGCTAGGTACTTGACTGCAAGATACCTCTGGCTGTCACGAGGAAGCCCAGCAAGCTCTAAGTTTAATGAAGTGAGCACTGACTCTGGTGGGACTCAAACCCACAACCTTTGAATGATCACTGCCCTTTTTACTAGAAATCCAACACGCTATCCATTGCGTCACAGAGCCACACAAGACATTGGTCACCATAATCTTCTGTACGCCTACTGATGACGGGGCATCTCAGCGTGCTTGTACAAGTAACATTTTCAGATGTATTTTTTAATCCCTGTCTCGCTGATATTGACACAAAAGGAAATGATGGGTTCTTCTTTTAGATAATGCGGCTCATGTTGACTTGACTGTGAGGGGAAGTATTTGTCAAGCACACTGTCTGTGTGTCTGGCTGTCTGTGTGTGTCTGTGCTTGTGTGTGTGTGTCTCTGTGTGTGATGTGGGACAGTGCCCTGTCTGAGTGCTAAATATATTATATTCCCACCATTGTTGCAGGTTACATTGTTGTGTAACCCATATATGAATTTAAGCTCCGGAGAGGACAGGTACAATAGTTCTGTTCAGGTGATTTTTAGAAAAACATTTTCATCCAAGGACATAGAAAGAACATAATGTAAGACACAGGAGACGTGTGTGTTAAAGTTTGAGGTACCTCATTACCATCATCTAGTTGCCCAGCAACCAAAGGGAGTCCTCTTGTATATGATAGCAAGTTCTTTAGAAAAACTTTAGATGTGTCTTGCCCAGTGACCATCTCCGGAGCGCTTCGTTGTAGCTCAATAAACTTTTTTGGTATTATTTCAGTTAAATCGGGTCCTGATTATTCCTTGTCCGCCTGTTTATTGAGGGAGTAAAATTTGTCCCTATCAGTGCGTCTGTGTGTGTGTGTGTGTGTGTCTGTGTCTCTGTGTGTGTGTGTCTGTGGAGGGTTGACATTTTTGATATCCATAACATCAGAGCAGATGAGCTGAACATGTTTCTCATTATGCACACTGGGCACACTATATTGAAAAGCGATAACACTACACACATATGAACACCAAACTATTGCTGAATCTTTAGTTATGCTAATTCTGAAAATGATAAAATGATCATCTGAAACACACAACAATAAAGCAAAGAACATCATTCCACAAAGCTAAGCGAGCACATACAAGGATACTGTAACATTATAACTGTACGCATACACTTAAACTAGTTCAACTAGTGTACAGGCACAATGACCATGAACTCAGGCCCAATTCTTGGTGGGGGGGTTTAAGACTATAAAAGTCACTGGTGCCATCACTGGTATACATTGATTACAGATCGGGCCCTGTGTTCAGTGTGGCCACTGCTACCTACCTACATACCAGAGGAGGCTGGTGCATAGAGGTGCGAGAGAGCAGTTCTGGATCAAACACACCTGCTGCTGCGCTCTGCTCTCCAATGCGCACTGCAGGTCAGTCTCAGGACCAGACAGTGCGCAGTAAGTTGACCATTGAAATACTCTTGCTGTGCTGGATTTTATTTCTGCTATGACACTGACAATTTGATGAATGGTGATAGCTAGTTTAGGGTTACCATACATCAGAGGAGGCTGGTCCACAGAGGCAGAGGAGGTTGCTCCTCCTCTATCTTTGAGTGTTTAGCTGTTACTGTTTCTTCAGTTATATTTGTACTATATTACCTTGTTATAGTGTTAAAATGTATTTTCATTTAATAGTGTGGTTTTTCAAAGTAAATAATTTTTATATACATTAATCATATTAACTAAAACAAATATGATATTCTTTTTAGTAAAAATAATACTAATCGTTAATGTTATTTATTGTTTGTTATTGATTGTTAAAAAAAATATGTTTTAGCTCACAAGTTGTTGTGTTCTTTTCTTGGTAAAGCATTTTAGCACCTTTTTGCCATGTATTGAACAAATAAGTGCTGTTTTGTATTTGACCTATTTGTATATATTTGCACAGTACATAATGTTACATAAGGGTCCAGGGATTGAATGTTACACTCATAACTTATTGTTCCGACATTAATACATAGATTTTGTTTTGCATGTAAATACTTGTTTGAGGTCATAACACTTTGTTGTAAAAGGGACTTCTTAACATACAGTGTTAAAGATGCATTCTAGTGATGTTGGGGGGAGTTGTGTACCCATTCTCTCCAGTCAGGCATTTTCTTTGTTTTTGCATATTAAGGGGACCCTATTTTGTTCACTAATACCATTCCCTCTTGCACTGAACACATGCTCAAGGAATGTCTCCATATTGAAGCACTTTTGGGGGTGAGGCGGGTGGAAAAGTTGTCTGTATTGTCTTGTGTTCATGGCAAGAAGGCATCACCGTTGTCTATTGTGTTCATTTTAAAATACATTTGTCACTAGCAAATGGTAGCAAATATGGTGGTACATTAATGCTGGATTGTTATGAATAGCTCAACTTATCCTTGTAATTTGCTTCAATCTTGACTTACAAACTGAGTTTTTAAAACCAATTTTAAAAGCATGCCCCCAGACCGACCTAGCAGACCTCTCTGTAATAATCATGGCCTCCTTATGGCCCCCACCCCATTTTCAAAATACTAGAAATCACCCCTGTTCATCAGTGAAATTATTTTTGTCCTGTTTTTCATGTTGTACAGAATTGATTTCTTACTATCATGGTTGTACAGTAAACTGTCCAATTTATTAATTCGGGACCGTTTAGGCTGGAGCTTAGGCTCACTCAAATCTTCCTCTTGAAAGTGGAGACTGCAGACGCTAGTATGAGGGGTTATGCTGAACTGCTCACACCAAATATTGTGTATCCACTTTTTGAGAGTATCTTCCATGGCAGGGAAAGTATGAAAAGAAAGCTCAACACGCAGTTGAACTAGAGGAAGCCTCACGCAGCGGGACATCTGATACCCCACTCCCCCGCTGTTATTGTGAAAATGGTGCGGTCGAAACACTTGGCCAGTCAGATGTGCGGAACACACTGATGTGCATTTTGCAGCTCAGCAAAGCGGAAACTGACTAGCGAGTCAAAATGCCTCACCAAAGGCAAAAATCAGGGGACAGAGAGGAAAAGGAATCGAAAGAAGCAGAGAGGCAATGGCCACATTTCTTGCAAAGCATGAACACCAGGTATGATAGGCGAAGCTGAACATGGCAAAAGTGAGGAGCTGGTAGACTAGCAAATAAAACGTCAGCTAGAAAGCTTAACCTTTAAGTAACGTTAGCACATTCACTTCACTAGATAAGAAAAAAAAAAAACACTGCTTCACTGGCCATGAGAAGGGCTGTGTACCAACCCGGTATTAAACGGGCCCCGGTGCTAAATGATTAAAGACTGTAGTATTGATGAGCTCCGACGTTACGGTTCTTTTGAACGTGTCGGTGTCATTGGAAATCACGCAGCTGCAGCCGCTGCTCTGCTCTGTCGGACTGACACACACACACACACACACACACACACACACACACACACACACACACACACACACACACACACACACACACACACACACACACACACACACACACACACACACACACACACACACTATGGCAGGGATGGCGAACCCGTAATGCAACGTCTGAATTTCAGTGTGAATACATACACAATAAAATAGCACCCTTCCCAGTAGCTAGAAATACCACGCATTAGGCTGCTATGGGTTAGATCATGGGTTTTCAAATACATGCGGAGTCTGTTTACAGCACTATGAAAGCCACTGACAGTGTGTTGTTTGCAAGAATAAAACGCCAGGGCGGCGTGGTAGCTGGGATGAGTTACTGCATCAACATAGATAGGAGCTCTTGTAAAGAATAGCCTGTGTCTATGTAAGGCCTGAAGTGACAATATTCAAAAGCCAGATGTTTGGAATTCTGTTTCCCTGTTTAGCATTCTTATGTACTTGTATATAGTTATTCCGGCTGGTGGTAGTCTAATATAAATGGCTGTAATTTCTGTTCTGGAGGTCAGATTTGAGTAGTTATTTTTACACAAGTTCATAAGACTTCGAAGTTTCACTGTCCAGTGTCAAAAGTCTACCTGGAGCACTAAAAAAGTGTTATATTTACAATACATTCATTTTTTCTTATAAGTGCTTTTGATTTTCTTCACTTTTGTGAGTTCTGTATTAACTCTGGTGGGGCAAACACAATTATTTGTCATTTTCCAAATTTCCATTTTGTGCTGAGTGTTTCCATATAAGATACTTGCCTCTAGCCCTTGTAGTTACAGAGTTATATGACAACAGTAAATTCAGGCAAAAATGGGGGGCCTCAGTGGGTTAAATAAAGAAGTTGTATTGAAAGTCAAGTGCATAACTGTATTAGTCAAGACAGATATTATGATCTGCATTCAGTCTGATGCTGAATGTTATGCATCTATAGAGTTTCAAACTTGTATTAGCACACCAGTTCCTCTCCTATGCAATGGTGAATGCAGGCATTATTTAATAAGTAGACAATGCAGTCAGAGTCTGTGAGCAGAGATGGATAGTACTGTGCAGGATTCTGGAAAGGCTTGACTACATACTACAGGAGAAGCATGGAAGTCTTGGTGGTATAACTTGGGTACAGGGATGAGCATAGGGCAGGATATTATCTACAGTCACACACCTGCAACATGCAATCATTAAACAACAATGCAAATATCTGTAAAATGCATTTCACAATCTAAAATGCATGCAAAGTAATGTAGATAAGAATGCACATATCATATGTCATGAGAACAAATCATAATCACCACTTTTGATAATTGGTAGACCAATTTAAGTTGCTAATCAAGCAACTCGTGTTGCTAAGCAAAATTATATTTGATTAGCATAACTGCTATGCAAATTTGAGACAACAAAATGTACGCTGCAGTTGGAACAAAAACCAGCAGGGCAGGGGGTACTCCAGGACCGGTTTGAAAACCACTGGGTTAGACGATTGCACTGACTCCTTTTTTCACACGCAAAATTACATCGAGAGCAACAGACATGGACGGTCACTACTACTGAGTTCAGGCAATAATTACTATGCATGCTATTTAAAGTCGTTCACATTGTCTGTCAAACCCAGCGGATTGTACATCACGCGTCACACTCCCCTCACACACACGCACACAAAGTAAGAGATAGAGAGACACCGAGAGAGACAGATAGAGAGAGAGCGCTACAGTAATTAACGGAGCACGAGAGGTGGCCGCCGAGGCCACACAAAACACGACAAAGTCAGCACAGTTTCCAAATCGACCCTATTATTTAAAATATATTCAAACTCGGCATTTACGTTTTCAAAGGAGCACAATCTGCCGGTTGTCGTGGTTGGATCGATCCATAATAATGCTAACAATATTCCAATTTCCCAAATTACTTAGCTAGCTAGCGTTAACTAATTTGACTCAGATCAGTGTAATGTGTGATGCGCTGCATCACTACACTGCATGCTAACGCCCGCAGTTTCACGCAGCAATGACGCAGTGACGCAAATGGAACTGGCTGGCACTTATTCTGCTCGGTGATATTCTTGGTTGTTCCATGGTGGTGCTAAGTTGGGGCTGTAGCCTAACCAAGCCATACCCCGCCGCCGCCCCTGACGCTGTGCAAGATTTCTATGAGGGCAATTATTGCTGTGAGAGACCTAGACAGATGTCATCATGGGCAGACTCTCTCTCTATATATATTTTTTCACAATAATGCATATTGTCTTGTGCATCATAATAATTTACCCTTGGCTAAATTACTGACCATGCCACTCGTTTCGCCCAAATAGTTTTAGATATAATGTGCACAACTCAGGTTTCCCCCTACAAGATCTTTTTAATCAAATAAAAGTAAGCAGAGACCGGAATAAATTGTACAAAATGTTTAACAGTTTATTACAAGCAAAAATCCAAGAATAAAAGCAGGATATGCAATAAACGATTCAATAATTATTCATCTTAAATGCCACAGGCGAACTGGGGTTAGTGAAGTAAAATTAACAAATAAACCACACTAAAAACCAAACTCTAAATGTGAAAACAAATCGTGATCATTGTAACAACTCAACTCCAAAAAAGAAACCATTCAAATAAGAAACCCCAACTACCCGTTCACCAAGTGGCAATTAGACAGATGACTTTTAAAACTATTGTACGTTACAAATCATAATATAACAATAGTTTATAGATGGAAAAAAAACAAAGCAAAAAATACATAAAATCCATTGTCAGCATGATTAAACAAAAGTTACCTAAAATGCAGTTTAAATACAGTTACCTCGGGGAGGACAGGTATGCAGAGCAGCTTACTTCATCCAAATCCTGTCACAGACAGTTAGATGAGTTGGGAGCTGTGAACACAGGTGGGACTTGATAGGGGTGGGACACTTTCCTGGTTTTCTTCTGTTTTTACCCCTTTCAGAGATCCCAGTTTAATACTAATGTCTAATCAGATTAATCTGTGTCCCAGTCTCCCTCTTTCATATGATATGCAAGTATTACTGATGTAACAAATATCATTTTATTTTCTAGAAATGGGTGAGGTGACACATTAGCTGACTAAAGTAGGTAGAAACTTTTTTATTTTAATCTATGTACTATTTGTCAATAGTGAAGTCATGCTGGATTCCAAGACGTGTCTCAGGCTGCCCTCTGACAGAGAAGGAGCTTATTAAGGGCATGTGTTGTGTGCAGGGTATTGTTATTGTTGTATTGCTATGACCAGCAGTACATATTGTGATATTGTGGAGCAGTGTAGCACAGTCACTCAGAGATGGCTCACACTCTGGGCCCTCATTCACCACAGCCCAACACTATAATGGGGATCCCAGACTGACGGGTAGTGGCAAAATAAATCAGTTTTCTGTTGGTCTCAGTGTAGGATGTTGTTAATATACACTGCACTGCTGGGTTTACAGGTCACAGTGAGTGTCTCTCCTGGCTGAACAGATTTCACTGATGGAGTCTGAGTCACAGTATACTGTCCGCTGGATTCTGGAAACGAAGAATAAAAATAATGCTTACATATATATGTAATATACATGAAAACAATCTGATTTGGTCTATGAGTTTGATGTGTGCCTGTTTAGATATTAAAAAGAAATACATACAAAATGGAAATAATAAAATCAAAATAATTCCCACCCTGAGTGCAGAGTGTCCAGATGAACATGGTGATGAAAGTCATTGTTGATGTGTATTGTGTTGGCATGAAGGGCAGCTGTCAGTCATGAAGTGTTAAACTCACAGGCTATAAACACTCCCAGAGCACTGAAGCATGTGCTGCCGGTGCCAAGTGTCTCGTTGTCGGACCTGCTGCATGGATTCCCCAGATCACCGCTAGCTGTCACCCCTGTCTCAAGTCTTGTGGTTTCCCTTCTAATAATTTCATTATCAACTTCACCTGTCTACTGTCTCCCTGCCCTGTTGAGAAAATCAGCTCAGACCAGCTTCAATTCCAAGATGGTCTAAGGTGGTTCATGATGGGCAATGCTGGTCTATTGCTGGTCCAAGTAGGTTTAGCTGGTTTGATGCTGGTAAAGCTGGTAAATGACAATATGATGCTGGGAGATGGTCATTTGAAAGACCAACTTGGTCAAGCTGGTTTGTTGACCATGTAACCTGGTTATGCTGGTAAAGTGACCAGCTAAACTGGCAATGAGATGATCTTTCTTTCAGCCTTGATCAAGATCTAAAGCAATGTATGCTCAAGGTGGTTATTAGTGATCAATTATGAAGTTGCATGCACTTATCAATAATACACGAGAGTCAGGTTTAAAATCCCAATTATTTTATAATCTGCTATTATTGTTCTCCACAATCTTAAATAGCCTTAATTCCCTGTGTTATAGCTCATGTTTTCTTGTGTATTTGATATGCAAATTCCCATAAATCTCCAGCATTGTTATTTAAAAATAATAATAAAATATATAAATACAAAATGTTATGTTTTTTAATTAAATTCCTTTATTGAGAGTTGAACACAGAAGAGTAAAACAGCACTCCTTGCTCTAAGCCTCTCCCAGCATGCATGGAGAGTAGCCTTTTCTACCCTGAGTCTACACTCTGAAATGTGCTGGGTAATAATTTGAACCCAATCATTGGGTTGTGTGTTGAGTCAAGTTTCTTACTGCTCTGAGATCTCAACCCGGCGTGTGGGTTATTTCTCTTAACTACTCACCGTCACCTGCAGGTAACCTGCACGCGTTACAATGAAGAGCGTTTCAAATCTCTAAGAAGCAGGTAAAGTTTCTGTAACGTACCGTGGGGCACAGGAACACGGGAACCAGTTGCAGTGCGTGGTAGAAGTGGTCAGACAGTCTTGTGTCAGATACGATCAGAACAGGGCAATCAAGGGCAAGGCAAAGACGTGGTCGTGGTCACAGGCAAGAGTCAGGCGATCAGGCAAACAGGGGAAGAGCAAGGTCGTGGTTGGGAAGTCAAGGAAGCAAGGCTGAGACAAGGCTAAACAAGAAAGAATGCTTGGAATTGTAGAAAGAGCTGACAGAACTTCACAATGTGTGAGAGACAGTGAGGGGTTTATAAGTGGAACAGAAAACCAGGTTGGGAGGTGCAGGGTGAATGGCAGCAGAGGGGCATTGTGGAAGTGCACATGGGTTTCAGAAATGTGATTGAATGATTGAATGAAGGGAGCTGGGAGAGGTGACTGGGAATGGGTGAGTAGTACAGGTAAGTCATATTTTTATTTTATTTTTTAATGTAGGCTATTATATTTAAATATAATAGAATTAAACGATTATATATATATATATATATATATATATATATATATATATGAACCCTGCAAATAGAAAAATAAAAATAGGTTATAAGTTGCTGACTAGTGCTAATGTTTTTATATTTAACGTGTGTGTGTGTGTGTGTGTATATATATATATATATACACTCACCTAAAGGATTATTAGGAACACCTATTCAATTTCTCATTAATGCAATTATCTAACCAACCAATCACATGGCAGTTGCTTCAATGCATTTAGGGGTGTGGTCCTGGTCAAGACAATCTCCTGAACTCCAAACTGAATGTCTGAATGGGGAAGAAAGGTGATTTAAGCAATTTTGAGCGTGGCATGGTTGTTGGTGCCAGACGGGCCGGTCTGAGTATTTCACAGTCTGCTCAGTTACTGGGATTTTCATGCACAACCATTTCTAGGGTTTACAAAGAATGGTGTGAAAAGGGAAAAACATCCAGTATGCGGCAGTCCTGTGGGCGAAAATGCCTTGTTGATGCTAGAGGTCAGAGGAGAATGGGCCGACTGATTCAAGCTGATAGAAGATCAACTTTGACTGAAATAACCACTCGTTACAACCGAGGTATGCAGCAAAGCATTTGTGAAGCCACAACACGTACAACCTTGAGGCGGATGGGCTACAACAGCAGAAGACCCCACCGGGTACCACTCATCTCCACTACAAATAGGAAAAAGAGGCTACAATTTGCACAAGCTCACCAAAATTGGACAGTTGAAGACTGGAAAAATGTTGCCTGGTCTGATGAGTCTCGATTTCTGTTGAGACATTCAGATGGTAGAGTCAGAATTTGGCGTAAACAGAATGAGAACATGGATCCATCATGCCTTGTTACCACTGTGCAGGCTGGTGGTGGTGGTGTAATGGTGTGGGGGATGTTTTTTGGCACACTTTAGGCCCCTTAGTGCCAATTGGGCATCGTTTAAATGCCACAGCCTACCTGAGCATTGTTTCTGACCATGTCCATCCCTTTATGACCACCATGTACCCATCCTCTGATGGCTACTTCCAGCAGGATAATGCACCATGTCACAAAGGTCGAATCATTTCAAATTGGTTTCTTGAACATGACAATGAGTTCACTGTACTAAACTGGCCCCCACAGTCACCAGATCTCAACCCAATAGAGCATCTTTGGGATGTGGTGGAACGGGAGCTTCGTGCCCTGGATGTGCATCCCACAAATCTCCATCAACTGCAAGATGCTATCCTATCAATATGGGCCAACATTTCTAAAGAATGCTTTCAGCACCTTGTTGAATCAATGCCACGTAGAATTAAGGCAGTTCTGAAGGCGAAAGGGGGTCAAACACAGTATTAGTATGGTGTTCCTAATAATCCTTTAGGTGAGTGTATATACACTCACCTAAAGGATTATTAGGAACACCTGTTCAATTTCTCATTAATGCAATTATCTAACCAACCAATCACATGGCAGTTGCTTCAATGCATTTAGGGGTGTGGTCCTGGTCAAGACAATCTCCTGAACTCCAAACTGAATGTCTGAATGGGAAAGAAAGGTGATTTAAGCAATTTTGAGCGTGGCATGGTTGTTGGTGCCAGACGGGCCGGTCTGAGTATTTCACAATCTGCTCAGTTACTGGGATTTTCACACACAACCATTTCTAGGGTTTACAAGGGAGAAACATCCAGTATGCGGCAGTCCTGTGGGCAAAAATGCCTTGTTGATGCTAGAGGTCAGAGGAGAATGGGCCGACTGATTCAAGCTGATAGAAGAGCAACTTTGACTGAAATAACCACTCGTTACAACCGAGGTATGCAGCAAAGCATTGGTGAAGCCACAACACGTACAACCTTGAGGCAGATGGGCTACAACAGCAGAAGACCCCACCGGGTACCACTCATCTCCACTACAAATAGGAAAAAGAGGCTACAATTTGCACAAGCTCACCAAAATTGGACAGTTGAAGACTGGAAAAATGTTGCCTGGTCTGATGAGTCTCGATTTCTGTTGAGACATTCAGATGGTAGAGTCAGAATTTGGCGTAAACAGAATGAGAAAATGGATCCATCATGCCTTGTTACCACTGTGCAGGCTGGTGGTGGTGGTGTAATGGTGTGGGGGATGTTTTCTTGGCACACTTTAGGCCCCTTAGTGCCAATTGGGCATCGTTTAAATGCCACGGCCTACCTGAGCATTGTTTCTGACCATGTCCATCCCTTTATGACCACCATGTACCCATCCTCTGATGGCTACTTCCAGCAGGATAATGCACCATGTCACAAAGGTCCAATTGGTTTCTTGAACATGACAATGAGTTCACTGTACTAAACTGGCCCCCACAGTCACCAGATCTCAACCCAATAGAGCATCTTTGGGATGTGGTGGAACGGGAGCTTCGTGCCCTGGATGTGCATCCCACAAATCTCCATCAACTGCAAGATGCTATCCTATCAATATGGGCCAACATTTCTAAAGAATGCTTTCAGCACCTTGTTGAATCAATGCCACGTAGAATTAAGGCAGTTCTGAAGGCGAAAGGGGGTCAAACACAGTATTAGTATGGTGTTCCTAATAATCCTTTAGGTGAGTGTATATATATATATATATATACACACACACATATATATATACACTGTATACAGTGGCTCTCAAAAGTATTCACTCCCCTTGGACTTTTCCACATTTCCTTGTGTTACAACAGGAAATCAGTTTTTGTAGTTTTTGCCACTGATCAACACAGAAAATGTCCATAATGTCAAAGTGAAAACTGCAAATTGTTCTAAATGAATTACAAATACAAAACAGAAAATAATTGAATGCATAAGTAATCACCCACTTCAGTCAATATTTGGTAGAGGCACCTTTGGCAGCAATTACAGCCATGAGTCTATGTGGATAAGTCTCTACCAGCTTTGCACATCTGGAAACAGCAATGTTTGCCCATTGTTTGTAAAATTGCTCAAGCTCCATCAAGTTGGATGGGGACCTTTGGTGAACAGCAATGTTCAAATCTTTCCACATATTCTCAATTGGATTGAGGCCCTGGCTTTGACTGGGCCACTCCAGGACATTCACCTTTTTGTTTTTAAGTCACTCCAGTGTGGCTTTGACTGTATGTTTGGGGTCATTGTCCTGCTGGAAGGTGAATCTTCTCCCAAGTCCCAGGTCTCTTGCAGACTCCAGCAGGTTTTCTTCCAGGGTTTCTCTGTACTTTGCTGCATCCATTTTGCCCTGTATTTGTCCTGATGCAGAGCATCCCCATAGCATGATGCTGCCAGCACCATGCTTCACGGTAGGGATGGTGTTCTCAGGATGATGTGCAGTGTTAGGCTTGCGCTAAACATAGTGCTTGGCGTTGAGGCCAAAAAGCTCTATTTTGGTCTTATCAGACTCATCTAGCCGAGATTTGATGTGAGTTTGTTTCAACAATGGCTTTCGTTTTGCCACTCTCCCATGAAGGCCACTTTTGTGAAGCACCCAGGCTATTGCTGCAGTCTGCACTGTGTCTCCCAGTTCAGCCGTGGAAGACTGTAACTCTTGGTGGCCTCTGTGACTAGTGCCCTTCTCGCCCAGATACTCAGTTTTTGAGGATGACCTGATCTAGGCAGATTCACAGTCTTGACATTTTATCTCCATTTCTTAATAATGGCCTTTACTGTGTTCCAGGGGATATTCAATGCCTTGGAAATGTTCTTATTTCCTACCCCTGATTGGTCCTTTTAAAGAACCTTATTCCGGATTTGATTTAATTATGTACTTTCTGTTAGGAATTGTACTAACCAACTGTGGTACTACTAGAATTACATTTTTATATTTTAATCAGAAGAATTCAAATAGTTTAAATAAAACAAATTACCTGTGTAACATGATTGTCACCGAAAGTTACAAAATTCAACAAAACAATCTGTAATTTGTATACAATACATTCACAATTATACAAAATATACAAATTACATTTAATTTACTTTATTTTCTCAACTCTGTCTTATCTTACTTTTAATAGGAAATGTAATGTATTTTTTACCCCTCATTAAAATACACAGAACCTAACCAAAATATTAGGAAATGGTATATGGCAAGGCAAGGGAAAACAAAAACAAACCATATGTATAGCTTGGTTATGTAACAGACAATCCAGAAAATATAGTAAAGTCTGTAAAAGAAACTCTCTGCACTGGACACGTTCGAAACAAACATATGCTGACTTCACCACTTGTGCCATCCTTTACTAAAGCACCAGTGTCATTGGACTTCTTTTGGTTTAGTATATTCAATCAATAATCAATCAATCAATCAATCAATTTTTATTTGTATAGCGCCCTTCACAGGGTAGCCACAGAGCGCTTTACAGAGTGGTAAACACAACAAATGTACAGCAAAATAAAATATTACGTAAATACAATAAAGTTAAATAAATATAGACCTGTTAACAGTTTACATGATCTAAAATAAAGGGGCTGTGAAGGAATGCAGACATTGGCTATAGTATTTGTGTATGTTTCCACTTCAGTCTGTTTTCTAATGCCGTTAACTTTGCTATTGAAATGATCCATGGTGAGTGGTTTGTTGCTTTAATCTGTCGTGTCCTTAATGGAGCTACTGTATCTAAAGCAGTGCTTAGTGTATTGTTGAAATTATTTAATAATTCATCTACAGATCCTGTTTTGATAAAGCTAGCATTTGGCAACAGAGTAGTACACTTATGAATAGCAGTAGGATTTAGCCAGCAAGTTTCTATGTTCCTCTCCTGTGTGTCTGATTCTACTCCAGGCAGCTCAAATGTAATAAGGGAGTGGTCAGAAATCATCTGGTTCTGGGGTGATATTATTAAGTTGTGAATCTGTACCCCATGGGTAATAACTAGATCCAGTGTGTGATTGTGATGATGTGTGGGTCCTGACACATGCTGAGTGAAGCCTACAGACTCCAATAGGGACAAGAAACTAACACTGAGGGTGTCGTCTTTAATGTCAATATGTATGTTAACGTCCCTCAAAATAATGAGTTTACCATGGTGTATGGCTAAGTCAGATAAGAGATCGCTAAATTCGGTCATAATAAAGGAATAGGGGCATGATGGCCTATAAACAGCTATAAGCTGAAGGTGGATTAAGCCTAAACCTGGTGAATTTCAAAAGATGTGAAGCTGTCAAATGGCTTAGTAGATAGGCGCAGGTCTGTGCGGGAGATGGTGGCTAGGCCCCCCCCACGGCCTGGTGTACGGGCCTTCTGGCATTAAGAGAAGTCAATAGGGGAGGCTTCTACTAATGGAATAGTGTCGTCTGGTCTTAACCAGGTCTCTCCAAGCCAATGAAAAATTACTGTTTTAATAGGATAACTATTCATTTTGTTTGTATAAGATTTAATTTCAGGATTATGTGATTTATTCGATGCCCCCAGGCATGGATCTAGGATCGGGGTCAGGTTATGCTGGGAGTTACAGGCAGACTGCAGTGTAGGACTGCGAGGCTGCAGCCCGACCGGTGCTCTGAAGAGTCACGTTTTTATATTCTAATGAAAGAACCATTTGTTTATTGATAATACATATTTGGTGATTATACATATGATATCCATCCAAGACTTGGTCACCTGTTGCTCTTAGTACTTTCTTCAAATGTACTTAAACCAAGGAGTACAGTTTTTGAACCATTCAAGACGATTTTATTAATTTGTCCTTTTTAAAAAAAAACTGGTGGTTCAGTTAATTTGCTACAGAAATTCGATACCCTCTCAGTAATGTTGTGTAGATTGCTAAATGGAGAGTCTTTGACAGCATAAACATATTAACTGTGTGGTGGTGCACCTCAACAGAGCTCTTCACAAGCTTAACAAGCTTTCCATTTCCATTTTCAAAATAAGAAGCAGAATGTGCTTAAAAGGCTCCCCAATTATTGACATTTGAGGCCAGAGGAGTAAATTGATGCACATTGAATGTCATATTTTTTTCTCCATAAAGGATCTGAACACAAATTACAAATTCTACAAGGATAAGGGCAGCAAAATGAGTATCCCGCTTATCAATTTCACTTTCTAACAATATATGCATTGGTTGCACAAGCAGAGCAAATTGAGCATTATTTAAGAAGCATCTTTCAATCACAAAGGCAACATGTTCCCTATGACCCACTGGGCTTTGGAAAGCTGTTCCTCTGCTCTATATCGGACCTCCGGATCATTTGTTTCTTGCTAATTGATTGGTTTAAGCCGCAGGTGCATACAATCCCCCAGGAAATTATATACTAGGCTGCAATTTAGTGCGTATCCACCACTTGTGTTGCAATCTGACCCAAAGGGCAACACCTTTGAGTTACTAACTTAATCCTGTACCAATGTTTACATATTAGATAACTTTCACCATCTGCTGTCAGAGAAACAATGCACTATGTTTGGCAAAGCACTACGCTATGTACAGAACACACTTATTCCTGGGTAGCTGCTGCCATGCTGGAACAGGCTGGCACACAAAATCAGGCGCCTGCAAACAGTTTATATGTTATTGCTCAACTGTCATAAATTGTAGAATACATGATCTCGATAAAAGCTCAGACATTTATCACACAGGGCAAGCCAGCTAAGCGATGAAAGGAACCATAACCATTTAATGTGCCTTTTCACAATTGCTGGCGCTCTGTGCCACGATCAGCCGTGTTCAGCCAGCATTAATGACACAGGCCGCTTGTCTAGAACGGCAACATGAATTGAGCACCATCAGAGTAAACATACAGTCGCAGTGCTTCTGTAGACTTTCACAATTATCCGAATTTACTTTTCTCGCTTTATTTAATTCTGTGCTCTCTATATTATCGCTGGATCCAGTGGACTGGGGACAGTGCTGGCTCAGTACCGGTACACTGTGTTGAAGGGGTGGCGGGGGGGCCTGCTGGGCGTCCCAGGTGCTGCTGTCTTAGACCAAGGTGGAGCCCGAGTGGTAGTCTGACGTCACCTTCTCTGTGGCACTCGTCACTTCCTTAGTTATTGTCATCATCGCCGCTGCTGGGGAAACTCTCCACTTTAAAAGCATCATTGTCCTCACCATACCTGGAGAAATAAAACAAAACGGTTCAGAATGGTTACTGGAAATCAGGGTGTGTGCCCTGCGCTGAAACCAAACACAAGAAAGGACGAGAGTGAAAAGGAAGAAAGGGAAATAAGGAGAGAGAAACGCTCACCTGCACCACAGCTCTCCAGGGTCGACCCATAGTGAGCACCCAACAAACCAAATGGCCCATCCCTAGTTCCATAATATCACTATCTATATCATATATGTTTGCTTATATATTGACTTAAATACGGTGTTGCTTATTTATGGTGTATGCAACTGTGTTAAAGGATATATGCACAAGGTTTCTTCAGTTTAATCCAGTACCCCCCCCAATACCAAATGGCCCATCCCTAACTGCACAATATCACTCTATATGTTTACTTGTATTTTAACGTAGCTTATTTATGGTCTATGCAACTGTATTTATGGATTGATACACACGTTTTCTTGTCTTTTGGCTTTGTTTTAGGATCATACTCACGTTTAATGATGCTCTGGTTACTCCACAGACTGCCTCTGTTGTCTGCTGCAAGTGGTACATTCGATTACATCTTGACGTGCGCTAGTAGCGATCGTTTCCAGTACATTTCTATATAAAATACTACCGGAGTAAGGCTGGAGGACACAAACCGAACGCAACCGCTGGCACATTGTCAGTAGCACGCATGCGCGAAACTAGCACACCGAATAGCGCACCGAGGAAAAATCTGTAGATTTAAATCGTAACAGCTGTAAAACGTAAGATAATATGCACTAGCCACACGGACTAGTTCCAGAGAATCTGTACTGGCCCGCAGCTATCTGCACTAGCCATTGGCAAGCGGGCTCGCGTTAAGATCGACCCCTGTAGTAGAACAGTGTGTCTCTATGGTTACCTATGTAGAAGCCCCAGTATAGACCAGTGTGTCTCTGGTCTATTAGATGGACTGTATTATAGAGTTAGACTTATAATTGTCACATTGTGCCAAATGTTGTGTCAAACGTAGTGAGAAGTCTGTTAATTATACAGTAGTCAAGCTGGCTTGCATTAGTCAGTCACTAGTCAGTGGGAACTGTTTCTCTTTGGTTCTAGTCCAGTATGGTCCTGCCTATGACTAGTCTATTGTTGAATGGATTGTTGTTTAAATGAGCGCTCAGATTCTAGTCCAGTTGATGTTCTAATCTCAGACTTTTGATTTTAAAATTTACTTTTCATGTTGTGCCTCAGAATGCTCAGGAGTATATGAATCAGATGTGAATTGATAATGAAACAATGATTGGTAAAAATCGATGGAGATCGATGGTTCCATGTTTATGAAAGGTTTTGATTCTTCAAGGCAATGTCACTCAATGTGTGTGACTTCTTAATAATAAGCGTTACAGTTCAGGCCAAATGGCAGCTGGAATTTGAATACTCTGTATTTCATGTGTTTTAAGTGGTAGTGTTCAAATACAGCACATTTAGAAGCCTGAATGATGCAGCAAATTGACAAAACATTGAGTGACAGTGAGTGCAAATTAAATAAGAAATAACAAAGTTTGTTACAGTTTCAAATAATACAATTTGTCAATATTTTCAACAATTTTCTTTTCCTGACAATAATTTAAAATCAGGACTGGATCCAAATTGGCGGGCTAGTGCAACTTGAGAGCCACTAGTTCTGTTGGCTAGTTGGAAAAAGAGTTAAGATCTACCCCTGTACTACATACATACAGGTAACCATAGAGACACACTGGTCTATACTGGGGCTACTACATAGGTAACCATGGAGACACACTGGTCTATACTGGGGCTACTACATATGTAAGCATAGAGAAACACTGGTCTATATTGGGGCTACTACATAGGTAACTATAGAGAAACACTGGTCTATACTGGGGCTACTACATAGGTAACCATAGAGAAACACTGGTCTATATTGGGGCTACTACATAGGTAACCATAGAGAAACACTGGTCTATATTGGGGCTACTACATAGGTAACCATAGAGAAACACTGGTCTATACTGGGGCTACTACATAGGTAACCATAGAGACACACTGGTCTATACTGGGGCTACTACATAGGTAAACATAGAGACACACTGATCTATACTGGGGCTACTACATAGGTAAACATAGAGACACACTTGTCTGTACTGGGGCTACTACATCGGTAACCATAGAGACACACTGTCCTATACTGGGGCTACTACAAAGGTAACCATAGAGACACACTGGTCTATACTGGGGCCACTACATAGGTAACCATAGAGACACACTGTCCTAACTGGGGCTACTACACAGGTAACCATAGAGACACACTGGTCTATACTGGGGCTACTACATAGGTAACCATAGAGACACTAGTCTATACTGGGGCTACAACATAGGTAACTATAGAGACACACTGGTCTATACTGGGGCTACTACATAGGTAACCATGGAGACACACTGGTATTTACTGGGGCTACTACATAGTTAACCATGGAGACACACTGGTCTATACTGGGGCTACTACAAAGGTAACCATAGAGACACACTGTCCTATACTGGGGCTACTACAAAGGTAACCATAGAGACACACTGTGGGACCTTATATAGACAGGTGTGTGCCTTTCCAAATCATGTCCAATCAACTGAATTTACCACAGGTGGACTCCAATCAAGTCTCAAGGATGATCAGTGGAAACAGGATGCACCTGAGCTCATGGCAAAGGCTGTGAATACTTATGTACATGTGCTTTTTTGTTTTTTATTTTTAATACATTTATAAAGATTTCTAGCAAACATCTTTCACGTTGTCATTATGGTGTATTGTTTGTAGCATTTTGAGGAAAATAATTAATTTAATCCATTTTGGAATAAGGCTGTAACATCACAAAATGTGGAAAAAGTGAAGCACTGTGAATATGCACTGTACATTAGCTTCCTTGTGGCAATGTTTTCCAGTCACAACAGAGAAATACAAAATGTATAAGAGCTATCTAGCTATCTAATTTATACAGTCTACTGGACTAAACGATTGGCTTTTCCTCTGCACACCACAGTCAGACTGCCGCTCTGCATTCGGAAACACACCTGTGCGTTTGTTACAGTGTCTACAGAATAAACAGCAATAGCTGGCTGCTTTTTGATCGCGTCATCAAAAACATAATTGTTCAGTAACATTTTTTCGGTCTTTTCACTTATTTGGCAGAATACGGAAAGAGCTTATTTTGCTATTTTTGGCCGAATAATTGCGGTTGCCAAACATTTGGTGCATCTCTAATCTGTGCGTGAGGGTTAGGCTGTCTGTGCATGTGTCTGTCTGTGTGTCTGTCTTTGTCTTGTCTGTCGGTCTGCACTCTGTGATGCCTTTGCTGTCAGGTGAGAGAGTTCTGTGATGTCACAGAGTGTAGGGAAGGGAACGCAACAAATATAAAATTGTATTATGCAAAATCTGAATCGATTTGTAATGTATATTCATGATTTCTTGATTGAAAGAGTTCCTTTTCTTCTGGCTAAACTTGTTTGCACATTGAATATTGAATTGTATTGTCTGTGTCTGTGTGTGTGTGTGTGTGTGTGTGTGTGTGACTAACACACCCACGAAGTGGGGACTTGAAAACCAAGTGGGGACCTTTTCCAGAATGGTGCCTAGACCCCCCCAGGTGTGTGACTTTTATGCTCAGGGCTGCCCCTGTAGGCTGGAGCTGGTATTCTGGTCACTAACACACACATAAACCTAACACGCTTTGCCTTTGAGGCACCTGGGGATCTGTCACTGATGGCCTAGAAACCATGTAGGGCTGAAACTGACTGTCATTCAGAACATTGCACTGACATTTATATTGACAGTAGGTACTTTAATCTGTATTATTAGTAGTAAGTACATGCATACCATTATTATTTATTATAATTATAATAATTATAATAAATCATCATCATAATAATAATACAATTAATATCATGAACAACAACAAAATTAGTAAAAAGGAGTAAAAAAAACCTTTAAATTGCATTTGGATCCTAACCCCATTCATCCAGAGCACATTTAAAAACAATATATTATTGCGTGTTAATATTTCTCATATTTAAAGTGTTCCTTTATTCCCTGTGCTCATTTTGAAAAGGTTTACACACAGAGGTGTGTGATGTCATTGTGTCCTATTCAAGTGGGGACTTGTGTCGCTCTGTGCTATCGCAGTGGGGACTCCATTGTAACGGCTGCTATTAGAAGATGTTATGAGGCTTTTGAGGATGTGGATGATACAATAAAATGATCTTTAACATGTTTTTCTTTGTTTGTTTTATATATTTATACATTATTTATGTTCTAACAATATAGTCTAACACACCCTGGTGTGTGAGTGTCGTTGTGGCTTATTTAAGTGGGCACTCCATTTTATTAAACTCCTCTGAGAAGTATAAACACAATCGTGGATGGGAATACTTCCATAATATATTTAAAAATACATTTCTATTAATTCTGCTTCTGATGTGTTAAATGCGTCGGTATGGCTATCCAAGAGGGGACTTGTGTCATTGGTTACTATCCAACTGGGGACACAGGTGTGTGGGCGTCGCTCTGTACCATATAAGTGGGGACCCGTGTCATTGGTTACTATCCAACTGGGGACTTTGTGTTGTAAAGTTTAGTTTCTCCACAGGGAATTAAGGACCTGATAAGTTGTAGCACCAATGATTACATATCATACACAAACAAACTGAAAAATACAGAATTATATATTTAATTTAGTAGTTGGCAGTAAAACTACTGACTTATAACTCCAGTTACAGTCGCTCTGTCCCATATAAGTGGGGACCCGTGTCGTTCTGCACCCCTCAAGTGGGGACTGTATGATGAATATTAATAGAAGAGATCTAACCAGAAGATCAATCAGAAAATTACTAATATTTGGTTGATTTAAACCAGGGATCTCCAACAGGTCGATTGCCAGTGACCAGTAGCTCGCAATATATTTCAAGATACTGCAGTGTTTACTTTTGAGAAGAATGTGAAACATCTCAAATGAATACATAACAAAACACAAGTCACTACACATTTGAAACATGACTTAAATGTTATGACTGTCTTCTTAAAGGGGAACTGGACCCCACATTATTGTGTTTAAATTCTGTTTGCTGTATATAATGCTGTAAATATGGCAATGTTGAAAAATAGGCTGAAGTGAATATATATTTAGGAAAACCATGATTTATGAATGCATAGGTGGCAGCCATTTTCTCTCTAGAGGACAGTCAGTGACATCAGTGCGGCCACACAGTGCGGAGAGGCTGTGTGTCTGTCTGACACTGACAGTGCTGGGGCAGCGCAGTCACCGTCTGTGCACAAACATGCCATACTGTGTGGCTTTTGGATATACACAACACAGTGGACACCGTCAACAAGCCAAAGATCATTATCAAGATGACGAGAAGGAAGTAAAGTTATTCCCCTTCCCAAAAGATCGCCAATTTGCCTGTCAATGGGCTGTAAATATGGGTCTTGACTGATCAACACATTTCTTGATCTTGTTCGGTCTGATAAAAAGTCCAACAATTTCAGGTTTTGTAGCAGGCACTTCACTAGCAGGCACTTCACCTCAGATATGTATCAATTGATTCACAAGACTATGTGCGCTGTGTACCTGCTAGTCTGAAGGCAGTGCGGGGGCCGCCACTACGTCACATTCGTATCATAGCCTCGTTTTGAAATCCAAAATGGCGCTGACCATAGCGAGAAAAAGTTAGCCGAAACGCGAAATTTCTTTAAAATTGAACATATCCTGGGTCAGACGACTAGTGGTATGTAATTGTAATATATATAGCCAACAGAATTTAAATTAAAAAACTGGGGTGCAGTTCCCCTTTAAGCATGGAGTTTGCATCATCAGTAGTTCAATATCTGGGTCTGTTTCAGATGCATTGGTTATTAACGGTGACAGTTCTGTAACACCTGATTTTAATTTTTAATTTTTAATGTTTAATTTCACCCTTTAGGACAGTGGTGGCAACCTGCGGCCCAAAGTACATGCACTTGCGGCCCACGACCCACACCCCCGACCCCCCAAAGTTAAAAAAATGAAGACTAAAGTAATATATTTATGACAACTGCTTATTTTGAATCAGTGTGTTACTCCTTTAATACATTGTTGATATGTATGTATTGCATTTATTTCTATTTTTAAATTAAAATGTACCGTGTGTAGCCTGTAACTGTGGTTAAATGGGTCTTACGGCCCATGCAGGCACTTATTTGACACCCTGTCACTGTCTCACCTGCTATTTCTTCCTGTCCTAAAGGTGCTGGATCTTCCTCGGCTGCCCTAGAGAAATCTGTGAGTACTGAGATTTGTCCCTTAATTTCTCCTGCACAATGTATTTTCCATGTCAGTTTTCTGTTTGGTTCTAAACAAGTGTTTCTATCTGCACTCATAGATTCGGGGTCCGCAGGGAACTTCTTAAATAAAGGAACTGCTGAACGATTGAAAATTCTACTGGTGCCAATCCTACCATCCCTTAATATCAAAGCTATCAATAATCAACCCATTGGTTCTGGTCCGGTTACCCAGAAAACCAAGTCCGTCACCATGTCTATTGGATCACAACACACTGAGCAGTTACCTTTTCTAGCGATCGAGTCACTTGGAGTTGACATTATACTTGGATTCCCATGGCTTGATCATCACAATCCAGTTATTTCTTGGTCTGAGGGGAAAATTATATCCTGGGGTCGTCAATGTTCCTCACTTTGTAGAGCTACTCACGTTGAAAGCCCTCTTCTCTCCACACCGCCTGAGATTCCACCTGAGTATCAAGACCTGGCCGCCGTTTTCAGCAAAACCCGAGCCTCCTCCTTACCACCACATCGCCCATGGGACTGCGCCATTGATCTCCTTCCAGGCACTTCTCCTCCTAGGGGACGCATATATCCTCTTTCTCTTCCAGAGTCGCAGGCCATGGAAGACTACATTCAAAAAGCTTTAGCTCAGGGCATAATCCGTCCTTCTACATCACCTGCCGTGGCTAGTTTCTTTTTTGTCGCAAAGAAGGACGGTGGTTTACGACCTTGTATAGATTACAGGGGGCTTAATACCATAACTGATAAATATCGCTATCCTTTACCTTTAGTACCGGCAGCCCTGGAACAAATCAGAGGAGCCCATTACTTCACGAAACTGGATTTACGCAGTGCTTATAACTTAATCCGGATAAGAAAGGGGGACGAGTGGAAGACTGCATTCATTACTCATACTGGACATTACGAGTATCTAGTAATGCCTTTCGGCCTGGTCAATGCACCCTCGGTCTTCCAAGCCTTCGTCAATGAGGTATTACAACCTTATATCCACTGTTTTGCGTATATTGATGATATCCTGGTCTATTCCTCTTCTCTCTCCGAACATATCTCACAGGTACGACTGGTGCTGCAATGTTTGCTGAGAAATGGACTTTATGTTAAAGCAGATAAGTGTGAATTTCATTGTCAACGAATGGCTTTCCTTGGGTACATCATTGATGCAAATGGAGTTCATATGGATCCCACAAAGGTGAGAGCAGTTACAGAATGGCCTCAACCTTGAACTGTAAAGGAATTGCAACGTTTTCTGGGTTTCGCTAACTTCTATCGCCGTTTCATCCGTAACTTTAGTTCACTTACCTCTCCGTTAACTTCTTTATTGAAAGTATCTGTTCGTAGTTTTTCTTGGTCAGAAGCCGCAGGAACTGCATTCAAGAAACTCAAGACATTGTTCACTACTGCTCCAGTTCTCAAACACCCTTACCCTAACCTTCCTTTCATTGTAGAAGTGGATGCCTCAGAAACCGGAGTAGGAGCAGTACTTTCACAGCGACACGGACAACCATCTAAACTTCATCCTTGTGCTTTCTTTTCTAAGAAACTCTAAGAAATCTCCAGCGGAGAGGAACTACGACATTGGAAACCAAAAACTCTTGGCTGTGAAGTTGGCATTCGAGGAATGGAGACATTGGTTAGGAGGTTCTAAAAGCCCCTTTTTGGTACTAACTGATCATCGAAATTTGGACTACATCCAGGCAGCCAAAAGACTCAATCCTCGTCAAGCGCGCTGGGCTCTCTTTTTTTACCCGTTTCCAATTCACCTTAACTTATCGTCCAGGATCAAAAAACATCAAGGCAGATGCACTGTCTCGACAGTATGACTCTAAACACGAACCTTCATCTTCGGATCCCATCTTGCCATCTTCCTGCATCGTCGCCCCGATACGATGGAATATCCTGGACCAAATTCAGAAAGAGCTCACATCGGATCCTACCCCCGTCAATTGTCCATCTACCAAACTCTATGTACCATCTTCCGTACGTCCTTCCCTCCTACAATGGCTTCACTCAACTCCTGCTTCAGGACATCCTGGAATTCATCGTACCATTACCTTGGCCAGGAAGAAGTTTTGGGGGCCCTCCTTGGTTCAAGACATCACCCAGTTTGTTCGTTCCTGCTCCACTTGTGCCCAATCGAAATCTTCCCAGCACCTCACAACAGGTTTCCTGGAGCCCCTGCCTATACCTCAGCGTCCCTGGTCTCATATCTCCATTGACTTTGTAACTGATCTTCCCAGTTCTCAAGGCTTTACTACTGTCTTAGTGGCAATCGATTGGTTTTCCAAATCATGCCGGCTTATATCTCTGAAAGGCCTTCCTACTGCGATCGAGACTGCTGAGGCTCTATTTCATTATGTTTTTCGCATCTATGGTTTACCCGAAGACATAGTTTCTGATCGGGGTCCTCAATTCACCTCTCGTGTATGGTCTGCGTTCTTTTCAGCATTAAATGTAAATGTCAGTTTAACCTCTGGTTATCACCCTCAGTCTAATGGACAAACTGAATGTTTGAATCAAGAAATTACTCGGTTTCTTCGATCTTATTGCAGTAACAATCAAACTGAATGGAGTGGCTTCTTACCTTGGGCTGAATATGCACAAAATTCTCTAAATAGTTCTTCCTCAGGCCTTACTCCCTTTCAGTGTGTGCTAGGATATCAGCCACCCCTGTTTCCGTGGAACGAGGAAACCACCAACGTTCCCGCCGTCGACGATTGGTTCTGCCGCAGTGCTACTGTCTGGAATGCAGCCCATGTCCATCTCCACAGAGCGGTTCATCGACAAAAGCACTTGGCTGACCGTCATCGACACCCCACTCCGCAATATCAACCTGGACAGATGGTGTGGTTGTCAACACGGGATATCAAGCTGAAACTCCAATCTAGAAAGTTAAGTCCGCGTTTCATTGGACCCTTTCCCATACTCCATACGCCAGATTAATCCTGTTACTTGAAACCCGTACATCCCGCTCCTGCCTCTGATTTTGCTCCATCCAGGGCTGATCCCCCTCCTCTTTTGGATCTTGATGATGGTCCTGCGTATGCAGTCCAGTCCCTGCTACGTTCCCGTCGCCAAAGGGGACGCTTACAGTATTTAGTTGATTGGGAGGGTTACGGTCCAGAAGAACGCTCCTGGGTTGCTGCTCCTGACATCTTGGATCCGTCCTTGATTACTGACTTTCACAGAACCCATCCTTCTGCTCCTGCTCCTCGGCCCCGTGGCCGTCCCCACCGCTGTCTGCGTCACTTCGGTCCAGCCTGGGCCAATTCTAGGGAGGGGGGTACTGTCACGGTCTCACCTGCTATTCCTTCAGCTCACCACCAGAGGTCTCTCTCTCCCGAGTATTAATCCCTGTGCTTCTTTCTCTCAGTTCCCGGATCACTCAGTCACATTACATTCCTTTTATTCACGTGCACTTGTTCTGTCTTTCCCCTCTCCCCATTGATCCCTTTCTCCCTAAACACAGTATATAAACCCCTTTGTTCCTTAGTATAATCGCTAAGTCTTGTCTTCTCTTCTGAAACATTTCTGAGCATTCTTCCTTGTTTACCTACCGTGTTTAGACTCCAGTTTCCTGTCCCTGACCACCTCTTTTGGATCTCCCAGTTTAACCTGTTTGCCTGATCGAGTGACCCTGAACTGTTCCTGTTTTCCCTTCTGGATTTCCCCTCTTGGATTGTTTGCCTTTCTGCTTTGCTACTAGGAGCCCACACTTGGATCTATACACCTTGCCTTTGAGAAACGTTACACACCCAGACTTGTGGCCCACTGATTAATTTAGGTTGCTCTCCACTGCTTTAGGAGGACAGAAGTAACCTTGTTTTTACAAACTTTTTGACATACACTCACCTAAAGGATTATTAGGAACACCTGTTCAATTTCTCATTAATGCAATTATCTAACCAACCAATCACATGGCAGTTGCTTCAATGCATTTAGGGGTGTGGTCCTGGTCAAGACAATCTCCTGAACTCCAAACTGAATGTCTGAATGGGAAAGAAAGGTGATTTAAGCAATTTTGAGCGTGGCATAGTTGTTGGTGCCAGACGGGCAGGTCTGAGTATTTCACAATCTGCTCAGTTACTGGGATTTTCACGCACAACCTTTTCTAGGGTTTACAAAGAATGGTGTGAAAAGGGAAAAACTTCCAGTATGCGGCAGTCCTGTGGGCGAAAATGCCTTGTTGATGCTAGAGGTCAAGGGAGAATGGGTCGACTGATTCAAGCTGATAGAAGAGCAACTTTGACTGAAATAACCACTCGTTACAACCGAGGTATGCAGCAAAGCATTTGTGAAGCCACAACACGTACAACCTTGAGGCGGATGGGCTACAACAGCAGAAGACCCCACCGGGTACCACTCATCTCCACTACAAATAGGAAAAAGAGGCTACAATTTGCACAAGCTCACCAAAATTGGACAGTTGAAGACTGGAAAAATGTTGCCTGGTCTGATGAGTCTCGATTTCTGTTGAGACATTCAGATGGTAGAGTCAGAATTTGGCGTAAACAGAATGAGAACATGGATCCATCATGCCTTGTTACCACTGTGCAGGCTGGTGGTGGTGGTGAAATGGTGTGGGGGATGTTTTCTTGGCACACTTTAGGCCCCTTAGTGCCAATTGGGCATCGTTTAAATGCCACGGCCTACCTGAGCATTGTTTCTGACCATGTCCATCCCTTTATGACCACCATGTACCCATCCTCTGATGGCTACTTCCAGCAGGATAATGCACCATGTCACAAAGGTCGAATCATTTCAAGTTGGTTTCTTGAACATGACAATGAGTTCACTGTACTAAACTGGCCCCCACAGTCACCAGATCTCAACCCAATAGAGCATCTTTGGGATGTGGTGGAACGGGAGCTTCGTGCCCTGGATGTGCATCCCACAAATCTCCATCAACTGCAAGATGCTATCCTATCAATATGGGCCAACATTTCTAAAGAATGCTTTCAGCACCTTGTTGAATCAATGCCACGTAGAATTAATGCAGTTCTGAAGGCGAAAGGGGGTCAAACACAGTATTAGTATGGTGTTCCTAATAATCATTTAGGTGAGTGTATAGTTGTGTTACATAAGAACATTATAACATAAAGTTTACAAACGAGAGGAGGCCATTCGACCCATTGTGCTCGTTTGGTGTCCATTAATATCTAAGTGATCAAAGGATCCTATTCAGTCTATTTTTAAATGTTCCCAAACTTTCAGCTTCTACCACATCGCTGGGGAGTTTGTTCCAGATTGTGACTACTCTCTGTGTGAAGAATTGTCTCCTGTTTTCCGTTTTGAATGTCTTGAATCCCAATTTCCATTTGTGTCCCCGGGTGCGTGTGTCCCTGCTGATCTGGAAAAGCTCCTCTGGTTTAATGTGGTCAATGCCTTTCATGATTTTGAAGACTTGGATCAAGTCCCCACATAGTCTTCTCTGTTCCAGGGTGAAAAAGTTCAGGTCCCTCAGTCTCTCAGTAGGACATTTCCTTCAGACCTGGAATAAGTCTGGTTGCTCTTCTCTGAACTGCCTTGTAGAGTAGCGATATCCTTCTTGAAGTGTGGAGCCCAGAACTGTATACAGTATCCAGATGAGGTATAACTAGTGCATTGTCCACTCTTAACATTACTGCCCTTGTTCTCAATTCTACACTTTGGACAATATACCCTAGCATTCTGTTTGCCTTTTTTATTGCTTCGCAAAATTGTTTGGATGGAGAAAGTGAGGAGTCCACATAGACTCCTAAGTCTTTCTCATGCGTTACTTCATCTAGTTCTATTCCTCCCATAGTGTAATTATAGTGGACATTTTTGTTACCTGCATGTATTACCTTGCACTTGTCCACATTGAATTTCATCTGCCAGGTGTCGGCCCACAACTGAATATTATCCAAGTCCCTTTGAGTAACCTGAGATTGTTCTGCTGATTAATAATAATTTAAGCAGGCCTTTTCCAGTACAGCAGGGATTCTTCAGAGTTGCCCTCTTTCTGGGATGTTGTATTCCCTAGCAATTGAACCCCTGCTCTGTCTGTTGTGTACCCATTTAACCAGCCTGGCCCTGCCCTCTGTGCCCAGTGCTTCTCCTCTCAAAGTGTCAGCTGATGCTAATGATGTGACTTTTTATTACTTGTCACCCTGAAGCGGTGAAGAACAGCTTAGATATATTTTGACAGGTTTCTTCTGCTAAGGAGAACTGGGGGCACCTCTTTCCTTCTGGGTCGGTTGAGTGGAGTAGGTGCCCCTTTTTGGCCAAAACAGCTGCATTGGGAGAGAACTGGCATGGATGTGCTGGGGGTGTTCCTGGGGGGCCGCAGTGGGAACAGAAGAACTGGGAGGGGTTGGTGGACGATGTTAAAGAGGCAGCAGAGCTGGAGATGACTTTTGCTGCAGTTGTCCTATAGGGGGAGGGTTCTTGTTATAAACACTCTGGTTGCCTCGATGCTTTGGCACAGGCTGGCCTGTCTGGATCTGCCCTGGGGCTGCGTCGGGTCATTCATACTGACTTACTGAATTTTTGGGGGAATTTTCATTGGCTGCAGCCGGCTGTCTTGTATGCATTTCAAATTTTCCAAAATAAAATACATATATTTGTTCTATAATACATCTGTACAACCAGGAATCAAACCATTCATGAATCTAAACAGAAAAAACAACAGTAAATACAGACGGGTGACAAATGAAAGCCTGAAACCACTGCCTTGAGGTGTATGTTTTCATTTGTTTATTTATGTTTTACAGAGTTTAACTGTTTTTGGGGGTTTTGACTACCTCACTGTATACATTAAGGTTATTACACCACATGTTTATATTTAAGGAACAGTATTTGATAAAGACATTTTGAAATAATAAAACAGAGGTTGTAAGACAGTTTAAAAGTTAATAATGCTCATACAGAGTGTGTACATTAAGGTTAATGATGAGGCCTGCCTGTAAATACTAGTGACATTGTACTGATTTTCTCTGTGTGTATGTGAGGTAAATTATGTTTTATGACATTTTTTGTATTCTTTCTGAGTTAAACAACTAGATTCAAAGGTCTTCTATCATGGTACCTGCATTTATGATGCGCTGGAAGGCATATTGGGCACCGGCTAGTTGATATGTCACCAAAACAAGTCCTAGATGCTCTGTCAGTCGCAGTGACCCTATGACACTATGCCAGTTATGATAACAACGGAGCAGTGACCGTTCAGTGATCTAAATGTTGGTTGATGTGTGATTTTTGTCCGGATGTGTTCCATAGTGATTTGTGTTTGGGAAGCAAAGATGTCTGATTAGTCCAAATCTGCCTGCTTTCATGGAGATTTTGAGCTCAGTTTTTCATCTTCAAAATGACTTCCATTGACAGCTGGTAGAGCATTGCTGTGCTTTGGGGGTTTCATGTGAGCAGACGGGTGAGGCGCAGCACCAGAGGAGAGTCCATGCGTGAGGCCGGTCAGCACCGGCCGGTGTGGGCAGCGGTCAGAACTCCAAGCACCGAGATGCTTCGGCGGGCTGTAGTGCAGCGCAAGCCGGCGGAGGAGCCCCTCACATGGACGAGATCTCAGGTCCATGACAATTCGTCCTGCGCAACCTATTTTAAGTAGCCTGCAGCCCTCGCTGCCAGCTGTTCTGACTAATTGTATAAAACTTAATTATTGGGGTTCCATCCATCCATCCATCCATTTTTGAAACTGCATATCCATGTGGGTTCCAGGGGACGCCAGAGCCGATCCTGGCAAGCATAGGGTGCAAGGACGCAACACACCCAGGAAGGGATGCCAGATTATTGGGGTTATTGGGGTCTCAAATTAATGTATCAATTAAAAACATACATTATAATAAATAATACAAAATAGTTGTGTGTCTATGTGTATTTATATATAAATATATATATTTATATAGCCTGTCTACTATACATACACATATATGTGTTCTATGGCTCTACAATAAGTGAATGCACTCATGGTTACAAATGATCAAGTGGAGAACGTATAATGATGGGGGTGAATTGACATGGGGCGAATTGTCGTCGGGAACAAATTGTTATGGGGCGAATTGACGCGGGGATGAACTGTGGTAGGGACCAATTATTCTGGGGGCGAATTGTGGTCGGGGCGAATTGACTGGGACGAATTGACGTGCTCCCTGAGATCTCCAGGGCAGGAGCAGCAGGCTGTGTTTACCAATCTGCTGCAAAGTCAAAGTCTTGGAACTTTTCCTCCTCCTCCCCACTGAGGACCCTGGGTGTCTGAGGCGGAGTCAGGACTGGGGCTTCTGCAGTAAAAGCTTCATCAAAATTACTGACATCTGTGCAGCCTTTAAGGGTGGGTACAAAGGGAGGCTTCACCTTCTTTTCCAGAAGCCCTTGCCAATCCACACTCTGAAAAGAGAAGGAAGAAAAAAATGGATAAAGGATAAAGTGACACCACCTTAATGTGAAAGAGCGGCCATAAAACGGACATGTCCACCAACGTACTCTGAAGAAGAGATGCTTCTTTACTTCCTCTGCACCGCGTTTACTGGCCCCAAGGCGCTTGGTGGGATTTTTCTTCATGAGCTGCAGAGGATTCAAAACAATAAGGAGATGCACGTTATTCTCCATCAATGGACTTAAAGTTGAAACATGATGTTAAAGATAAGTTCTCATAATTCGAATTGCAAATGAGCGTGTGTGTTGTTATTGTAAGCCTCGCTCCACTGCTGCACAGTCACTGGGTATTCCTCCAATTGTGTAACATTTAAATAACAGTGACATCCATTCACTATGGTTGGTAGCAAGATACCAAGAGACAGACTGGAGGAAAAACGTGTCTCAACAACCCTGGCATACAGACCTTTTTCATGATGAAGATGGACTCTGACGAGAGGAACGCAGGATAGTCCACTTTCATGTGCACAATATTGTGAAGCACCTGGTTTCTATCTTCACCCGGGAAAGGAGTCTATGGACACAAGAAGAAAGAGGAGAGCACATTAAAGGGTTACTCCAGTCCCAAACTTTCAATTTTCATATTCTGAGTCCGGGAATGCAAAAGCCACACAGACACAGATCTTGTAAAAAGTAAATTCACACCTTAGACATGACTTATTAAAGCAGATCAATTATAGAACACAAAGTCTGCAATAATGGAATCCTACCGAGAACCAAACCCGGTTAACAAAACGTCCTGAAGGAGTTGCTATCATAACCTGGCAATAAAGGCGTGTTTCGGTTGTGTGTGCATGAGCGATCTGTATGAAATAAAATACTGATGTGTTTCAGCTTCTGCAACTATAATGTTAGGTTTTCAAAAAGTCTAATTAAGTCCTCAAGGATTGAATGAAATCCTACCTGGCCCTTGGTGGTATAGATTTAACTTTGCCTTGATGGCACTCAATTAAATCATTTTAACCACAATGAAACCACGAGAGGATCATGATCTTACCTCAACAGAGGCCCACTGCTTTCACTTTAATACTGCATTAGCTTATATTTGAGGCTCTTGAATGGCTGAACCAATATAAGGTTTCGCTTAGAGCAGTTTGCTCCCTGAAGTCCAGATAATGCCTCAAGCTGTGGCACACAATTGGCCAAAAGTCACAGAGGTTCGACAGCTTAATAGAGTGCAACAGTTACCCCTGTGACTGGCTTGTGGACCTACTATACTACAGCCTTATCGGGAAACGTTTAACACTTTTCCACCTGAATTTGCTTCCTACATTATGAGCAAAAGCAGCAGATGGCCTGAAGGTGAGTGTTTGAGAGGATGTATATAGTGGTCTGAAATTCCAAGGTGAGTCAGGTTGGTTATTTGGCATTTGCCAAATCTACAGGTATAAAAATTAAGTTCTGTTAAGAATACCCACCTCGACAACCAGCATCTGAAAGATGACCACACCCAGCCCCCACCAGTCCACTGCCTGGGTCAACGATGGTTTGGTGAGGACTTCTGGGGCGTAAAACTCTGGGGTGCCACACATTGTTCTAGTTCGGTCTTTATAGCCCACACCTAGCAAGGAAAATTAAGAGGGTTCAGGAGAAATATCACATTGTAAATTAAATATAAAAAAAAAAAAAAAATTAATTATACATAAAGTGCTCAAATAGGAAATCAAGAATTTTAATGTACCTTCCTTGCACAGACCGAAGTCTGCAATTTTGTCAAGCACCAAGTTGTCCAGTAATAAGTCCCTGGAATAAAAATACAGTATAATCACTTGAATTGCAGAATATAGACAGAGCCTGCCAGGAACACAAGAACTATTCCCCTGTCAACAATGAACAGAAACATACATTTCTCAAACTTGTTGCATTCAGGTACATGTCTGCACTGATTTTAGGACATGACTTCTATTATGAGGACTTGCAAGCGTCACAATAAATCATTTACAAAGTCTAAGAGAAATTCAATGGGTGAATAGTTTAGGTTGGGTTTGATTTTTTCTTGCTTGTATATTATACAAATGGCTGATGTGTGATAACTTACCTGTATACGATCTTCCGCTTGTGCAGGAACTGCAGGCCGTGCACCACACACGCAGCAGAAAATCTGTTCAAGAAAAGAGACCAGCAACACAAAAAGCAGTTCAAATATCTGTCCTTTTTGTTTTTTAAGCTCGGATTGCACTTGAGTGTGAATAAGCCAACGCAGACAATTTCCTGTCAATGCAGGAACTCCAGCAACCTATGTTATTGGATCTAAAAGACAATACAAACAGACAACAAAAACTGTCAATCTGGTCAACTGTCAATCTGCATACTTTCTGTAATAATGTAAATGATTAGTTGTGCTTTGTTTTGTTATTCGGAGGTTGTGTGCCAATGGTCAGGAATAATAATGTGCAATCATTTCTGAATATATAGGTACACAGTTCTGAAACGCACCTCAGGTATGACATCATTATTTTTACTTCTACCAAGATGGACGATTCACTTACACAGCCCGGGGCTCTGGAAACACTCCTTCCTGAACGTGCGTGATGAGGTCTCCTCCAGCAGCATACTCCATAACGAAGCATACATGAACCTCTGTTTGAACACAGGCGATCAGATTCACCAAGAAGGGGTGCCGCACACTGCTCACAGTTTCCAAAATCCTTCTCTCACACAGGAGGCTGAGGCGAGACAAAAGACACACAGCATGTGAATATACATTAATAAACAGCTTGGCTGAATAAGTCCAGAGATGCTTAAAAATGGCAGCTTTCCTTCAGAGTAAGAAAGTGAAAACAGTCACTGAAGACCTTGCTAATGCAGTATATTGGTGTACATCATTAAAAACATCACTAGGTTTGTTTATCTTTGCTCAGCTTTCAAACCCAGAAGGCTCACTAGAATAAAAATAAAGCCATACCTGTCAACAGTACCATTGGCGATAATGTCTCCTTTTTTCAAAGCTTTGACCGCAACCATTTTTTTGGTCACGGTGTGCTCGGTAAGCAGCACCTGTCAAAGCAAGACAGATTCAAAACTGTCAAAAAACTCCACTCTCACGCCCAGGATCAACATTCACAGCACAAGCATTTAGTTATACATCCTTACTAATGCTGGCCTTTAATAAGTCACAGACAATGTTTCTGTTAAAGGTTAAAAAGTAGAAATAATTTCACAACTGTCCACAAATATCTTTTTGGAAAACTGGCATCGAGCAAATATCTGTTCTCCACATTCTCGACTGAATTACTGATCGTTTCTTGCCACCCCACATTATAACATGACATGACAAACTCTGAAAACAGATGCAACAAGGCTTTCGCGATGGCGTTTCCACAAAGTCAAATGACGTCCACTCTAGTCTGGGTTAGCTCGGCAACTGAATGTTAAACATCAGAAGAGCCGTTTAGAGCTCTTGAACCACTGTGACGTCACAGTGGCGAGATGACGCAATGACCCGTATCACATGGTGGCGTTGAGTATGTTATACAAAACTGTCAAAAAACTCCACTCTCACGCCCAGGATCAACATTCACAGCACAAGCATTTAGTTATACATCCTCACTAATGCTGGCCTTTAATAAGTCACAGACAATGTTTCTGTTAAAGGTTAAAAAGTAGAAATAATTTCACAACTGTCCACAAATATCTTTTTGGAAAACTGGCATCGAGCAAATATCTGTTCTCCACATTCTCGACTGAATTACTGATCGTTTCTTGCCACCCCACATTATAACATGACATGGATTACTGGGATATACCTTTCCAAAAGCTCCTCGGCCGAGCACAGCAACGTATTTAAAGTCCTCGACAACAGAATGGCTCCTGCAGAAGACAGAGCGGGGGGGGGAGTTAGTTAATCAGTAATTTTGAATTCAGCCTTTTAAGACAATTGACTTAATAATCCAAAGAGTTTGTGTGTCGTTACTCATAGGCACGTCTTGAATGTATTTTCCACATTCTCCATGAGTTCTTACCAAATCCACGAGGTGCACTGCACTCCATTCCAGTGCGCTCCACCAATGGGATATGTGGGAGTCTGCAAATCTGCGCAGACCTGCGGAAATCTGCGCTACACAAACGTCCCTAAAGCGCCGTGTGACCTTCAGTGATGATAACGGAGAGTCATTGTATATTTGCTGAACAAGTATCATACCGTGTCCTACAGCAAGCGCACACTGCTGCTGGTGTATTGACAATAACAACCTCCATCAGCAGCCTCTGATCATATCCCATCACCCATTCAGCACAGCGCATTGGATGTGTGCTAGATGTGCTCTTGCCAAACATGCCGACATATTAGGCTTAAAACATATGCATCGAGAAACTAAACCACTCAGAAGAGGCGACCAGCTTTTGGCTTCAGATGTGCCTCAACGACAACAAAATACAAGAGTGATTGCGACTGAGTAGTCTGGTGATTAGAGGAGGCGAGTATGACTCTCTGTCTGCTTCTCACTCCTCCACACCAAACGACACAATCACAAACCAGCGGCTGCACTATTCCTTTTCCACAAAGTCAAGGGATGTCAAACTCTGAAAACAGATGCAACAAGGCTTTCGCGATGGCATTTCCACAAAGTCAAATGACGTCCACTCTAGTCTGGGTTAGCTCGGCAACTGAATGTTAAACATAAGAAGAGCCGTTTAGAGCTCTTGAACCACTGTGACGTCACAGTGGCGAGATGACGCAATGACCCGTATCGCATGGTGGCGTTGAGTACGTTATACAAGATAGACGTTAGAAAGATCTCCCTATGTCAGAGGCTGGGCAGCAGCTGATGGTAGTGGCACTAATGAAGTAGTAGTATGAATCGTACAGAGAACGGCCATTATAACATATAAAGTTCCGATTGCTTTTATTGTTCATGTACTGTAGCTATGATAAGATATGGTGAATACAAAACCAAAAACATACCATTGCAGTACACATAATATCCGCTTGATGGTGCAGAAATGTACGCTTTAAAGGTGTAAAATGAAACTTACATTCTTCACCATCTAGTGGGTATTAAGTGTACTGCAGTGGTATGTTTATTTCTGACCATTGGTAAAAACAAACCATGTTTTGAAACAAGCTGTTTTACTTTAAAATGCATTGATACTTTACAGAAATGAAGAATGTAAACTCTGTAGTGTGAACTTAAATTAAACATACAGTCAAATCCTACTAGATTGTGAGGTGAAGATTCCACATCAGTGTTCCTATTCATGAAATAACAATTTCAAATACCTACCTACCAAATAAACTACCTAATACTATGGAAACCAGCACGTTTTAACTTCCCTTGGTCATCAAAATACCTTGACTTTAAACTTGATTTACTTTCATAGATGTTGAGAAATGAAGCTCAAATCAATCAATCAATCAATCAATATGTATTTGTATAGCGCCCTTCTCAGGGTAGCCACAGAGCGTTTTTGGCATGTTAAATCCCAAATCATTCAACTGAGTATGAGTATAGGGGACCACATCCACTATAGTTATGAGAATGGAAAGCCTATGTAGTGCTTCAAAAGTGTGTGGTGCTCCTGTTCACAACACATCACTGATACTGGAATTTCCTATCCATAATTGATCAATAGGGATACATATATGTAATGGATTTGTTGTTATTATTATTGTTATTTTAGGTTTTGTTTTCCAATTCACTTTCAGACTTTCAGGTCCAGTCCATTGTATTAATCTATTCAAACTTCATTGGAAAGCCTCGATTTTGTTGACACAGTTCTTCTCCTAATTAGTAAATTTTATACACTGTACAGGTCTGCAGTGAATGCTAGTGTCCCCCAAGAAGTATTGGACATATAGCAGACATATTAAATGGTTTAGCCCAGCAACTTAGTCTGGGATATCCAGAGGGAAATTATGTTGACTTTATTCACTGCAGAACCTGAACAAGTTATTTTGAGATGTTTTGACATTGGCCTCCTTAGTAGTATGGATACTGTGTTAGAAATCAGTTAGTCATTTATTTTTTATTTAATTTAATGATTTAACCTACTGTGAGTACAGTATGCATAGCACATCATTTTTCAATTCTGCTTTTTACAGCCATTAGCACAAATGATTCATGACATAAATGCCTTTTTTTTCCCCTCCCAGTCTGATTTTCAATTCAATATTCTGGACTGATGTCCATGACCAGACTTAGAAGCTCATCATCAGATATGTCACTGTGTCTTTCCTTTACAGGCCATCCATAGTGTGTCATTCTCCTCCGGATGATTCACAGTTACAGACAACAGATGTGATATTTCAGGAATGGTGAAGTCCTTTTCTAAGAGATATTCAAGATGTTCCTTGGACATATTGAATCTTTGTCACCACTCCTCATTGTCATTTTTTCTGTTTTATTCCAATTTTCAGAAAATGTGATGGTGTTAGTAACAGTGATTGAGCAGATATGGTGTAGTTTAATGAAAATAACACATTCTTAAATACCAGTGACCGGTCACTGACCTGCTAGAGCCAGAGCAAAACGTCTTACTCACAAGGAATAACAGTGGCACACTTGAATTTGAATTTGTTCATTCATATAACTGTATAACACCATGTAGGGGAACTCAGGACTACATTTCTTCGAACACCACTACTTTAATCAAACTTTATGTCCTCAGAAGAGAGGTGCTCCACAGATCTTTAGGAGAAACTATTTGTTCCATTTATCAAGCAATCACAGAAACAGGGGCTGCATGGAATGAATTGGTCAGATATCCATTATGTACACCTGACTGTTCAATCTGATTCAGCTCTCATTGTGATCACTCAACAGGAGCATTGCTGGCCACAGTGTCTCACCTCTGAGGCACTGACGTGGCTTTGGTTTTCATGGCTACAATATCCTTGTATCCATACTGATTTTTCAAGATATCAGAAATCAGACTATTGGAAAAACAAGGGAGATCTATTGAATATAAAGCTAAAACTAACTGTTTGGTTGTTTGCTTTTGCATGAGATGGATGCCATTGAAATGGATGCCATCAACCACACTGCCAAAACTCGTCTTACTACAAGATTATTTTCTCTTCTGTGAAGATCCGTGGGCCCAGAATTGTTTTCTTGGTGAATTCTTCTTGGCTCAAGAAATGTATTCTCATCCCATGGTTATGCCAATTCCAGTCAGTATGTACTTAGAACAAGAAATGATTCCTTGTGTCCAGAAATTAGTCCAATGAAACTAGTTACCTGATTTCTTGAAGCAAGAGATTGGTTAATTCCATCAAGAGAGAAAGTTCTTGAAACAAGAAAAAAAAAAATCCTGAAAAACAGTGCTTTCTTAAAACTTTATTTTAAAAATACTTTCTTAACCAAGTGCAAGAATAAAATCAAAGGATCAAAATTAAGGATGCAAAACAAACACACAGAAAACATCAATGGGTTGTTAAATTAAATTGAAGATTTAATATATTGATCCATCAAAACACACATTTTAGATAATGTACAAACTGGAGCAGCATCACACTCTTTTTCAAGTCAGTTGGAGCAGATGTTCCTGCAGAAAAGAGATTTGGCACAATCTGAAGAGCCTTGCTTGTCTTCTTCTCTAGACCAAAGAACAAACCTGTAACTCTGGCATTAATAGTATTAATTTTAAATAAGTGGCATGCATGATGATTCAGTTATTTCATTGCTGACTTTAAAGCACATCTGTGAAACAAAATGTCACAATGTTACACTGCCAGACGATTTCACAATATGTCCTGACCTGACAGGTATCTTTATTGAAATGAACTAAGTTCAATTTGTATTTGGGCTGTTCCTTATTGTACAGTATATGTCCTCACATGCAGTTTGTGTGAGCAGACGGCAAAGATAATTCAACTTAAGGCTTATTTTATACAATAGGAGACACATGTGATGAACGGGTTTGAGCTGTCATGCCGTGTTTAAACTGAAACCCCAGTATACCATAAAACCGTTAATGTATGTGTGTGTGTTACGAGGACAGTTGGATGTAAATAGTTTTGCTCATTATCCATCTCTTTTTCTCTCTGTCTAGTTAATTCTTCTATATTTTAGAATTTAAACTCCATCTAACCTAATAATCCAACTCTCCTTCAAGTCCACACACACATATGTGCATATAAACAGCAGGAGTTAATTATTCAAATCACGCCGTTAGCGAAGTGCCAGAAGATGCATACTCTACATAATGACTTGGAAGTTTGCATGCAAGGTATTATCCCATTAGCCTGACAGAAATTATGATTCTTGTTGATGATGCTGTTCATAAATTCTGTACAAATGAAGTGTTTGTTTTGTTTTCTTTCTTCCCTACCTCTATAATGGGGGGTGGACTCTTCCATTTCTGGGGAATGAGTATAAATGCTGTACAAACAGACAAGAAGGGGTCTTCTCTTTTTGCTGCTGAACAGGAAGGGTCACTAGCAATTAGTGGTGCTGTTTTCATTGTGCCTAAGGTTATTTTTACTGTTAATTAGCGTTTTTTTTTCATTAGTACTGGTTTCGTTTTTTTTTTCTCAGTTTTATGTCTTTTTTGGAATCATTTTGGTTGAAAAATGTTGTCTTGAATTTCTGGACTCCAAAGGACATAAAATCCTATTTTCCATTGCAATGTTGCCGACTCTGTTGCCTCAATTTGTTCACCTTTCATGGCCGCTTTCTACAATACCTGAGCAAACAGGTTTGGACAGTTATTATATTCAGTGACAAGTAAATTTTACATCACCTGGGACCTCACAACATATTACACAAAATATTGTATCTATATCATAGATTTTATTGTGTAATAGGACTAATACCAATACGTTTACAGGCTGTTATGGAGTTCTGGCTTGGAACTGAATGTGTTAGTTCCAATATTATTTTATGAAACAGCATCCAAAAATACAATGTGTACATATAATTAGTTACCTCGCAACAACACTAAAACAATATTATAAAAAAAATACTCGCACTATTTCTCGAAATACCAAAATTAATGTTAATGGCCTCTGTGTTATGTAATTATCTGTCTGTGTTTTCATAATTTTTAAGAAAATTTAAAAACCGGGAGCTCGCATGTAGACAAGCAGAAGTGAAAATACAACTATAGGAATGCTAAGCTAATTCTGCCTTTTATTTGTTTATAATGTGACATGAAATGAAAAGCGTTTCCCCTTATTCCTTCATTATGAGGACAGTGCTGCATGGAATTAAAAGTGCTGTGAAGCATTGCTGGAAAAGGACCTGTGCAACATAGACCTGGCCTTTGGAGACCATGGATGAGTACTTTTGTTTAACTCTTATTGAAAAATCCAGTTTTGATGATTGAAATTAGGAGACCCAGATACGGCAATTTTAACACGTGGCAGTGGCAGTTTGTGGTTTCCTCAGAGAAAGATGTGCATTTGCACCTCACATTTATGGCTTTTGCGGTCTTCCCTCACTCCCTGGTGGCCGCTCCCGGACCCACAACCTGAAAAAGAAGACCTTAGTATTTCTATCTGCACAATAGTTGCTTCTGTCAATGGACATTACCTGCCTCGATTTCTGGTCGGTTGGCGCGGAGCCAGTCCGGGTCTTGCCCGGCCCGAAACGGCTACTGGCCTCAGAGGTGCCACAGATTAAGTAGTCCTGTAGCCGGCAGCTCACTTACCTCTGAGTGGTTCATGGTGTTGATGCTACCTGACGAGACAGAAGCCCGATACTATTAAGTGCTGCTGTATTGTCTTCAAAATCGAATATTGATATTTATTGTGTGTACAGGCTTTTGAAGTCTGTTTGCTGCTACAGTGCACTTGTTCACAGTAAGGGGAAATTGGTCACATATTCTCACTGAACCCCCTCAGCTGTGACCTAATTACTCCCATCTTGCTCGCCTTCACCACATCTTTTACAGCACTAGTCAATACTCTCCCACAAAATATATTCAACTGTGCTATTGGGCATGAGAAGGTCTATCCCCTGGGACTGGGGCAGGGAGATTCTTTAATTACACTTAAATGGAAAACATTTGAACGTCACACCGCTCAGACCAGTGGTGCTACAAAACCTCAGCAGGCTAACCTCTTATTGCTGCACTCATTAGAAATGTCAGTTAGGCAGTGTTGACCTCTAGATTGACCTTCCCTTCAGCAATCCATCCAGGTTTCCCTTTGAAGAACAGCATCAATAAAAACATCCCAAAAAGCATTCAGTTCTTCCTGCTTTTTATCCTGAAAAACTCTATTATGTTCATTCAGTCTGAAGGCGTGGGTGCCATTAATATAATAAGGTGTTGCGATTTAAAAATATATTAGTAGAAAAAGAAACCCCTTATGAAAAAATATATATTACCTAATCAAGGAAGTGGGATCAGCTCAAAACATTATGAATTCAAAACTAGTTAATAGTGGACTCAATGCTGATATCAGGTCTCCAAGTGCTGGGCTGCTGAGAGGGTTTGCTTAGTTTTACTCTCAGTGGAGAACAGTGGCTTTGTGATGAATTCCCCGCTCCGGTTATTTCAACACAAATTACCTCCTCATTTACAGAGGGTAGTTTAGGTGGCTACCTGGTTAGCTGGTTTGAGAAGTGTCCACCTCCTAAATGAACTCATGCGTAACCATTCACCTTCAAAATCACACGCCAAGTTAAGTGGCCTCTACCTGTGTTAAACTCTAGTGATTCACATGATTTCAGGATAAATTTCAGTTCAGTGCAGTTCCTGTAGGTTCCCTCTGCTTGCTGGTGCAAATCAAAGCAAAGACTCAACCGTGAACACCAAGGAGAACTCGGGGACAAAGCTGATGAAAAGCACAGATCAGTGGATGGCTATAAAAAATATCAAAGGCCTTGAGTATCCCTTGGAGCTGGTCAAGATGATTATTAAGAAATGAAGGTGTGTGGCACCACCAAGACCCTGCCTAGATCAGGCTGTCCCTCCAAACTGGGTGAATGAGAAAGAAGACTGAACTGAGAGGCTACCAAGAGGTCAATGGCAACTTTGCAAGAACTATGTGGTTTTATGGCCAAGACTGGTCAACGTGTGGATGTGAAAACAGTATCCCAAGCACTATACAAATCTGGCCTGGATGGTAGGGTGACAAGAAGGAAGCCATTACTCCAGAAATAATCCTGTTTCCGAAGATTCTGTAGACATTTGTCAATAGTTGTGTTGTCTGATGAAACTAAAATGGAACTTGTTGGCCTACACTGATACAACAAAATGTGAAAAGAGTTCAAGGGGGTGTAGACTTTCTATAAGCACTATATATAAACATACATATACACACAGTATATTTATAGTGCCAGTTCAACATTGATTTGAGATGCTTTAGACTCTTCGAACAACAATCCTGAACTCTGTAGCTGAATTGGAACTGTTTAGTGTTGAGGCTCAACATTATCGTACAAAGTTTGATTTTAAGTTCTAATAAAGCCCTTCTGAATTACTCCTGACCTTAAAATATGACACTACTGTGCCATAGAGGACTTTTCTAATTGAAATAATATTCTAATAGACGATGTAAAAAATGGGTTTGAGAAATGCAGGTCTACTTATTTCACAAAATAATTACTTAATTTAGGCTAACGAACAGGTAGATTATTACTGTAATGTGAGAACTACAGATACACCTAGTATGCAAGCAATTGTGTTTAATACATCACAGGGGGAAGAATTTCTAATTCACAACATGCTGTGTGCATGACATTGTAATGCATGTACAATCTCCTCAAGAGCAATATGGGAGTATTTTGGGGGGGCATCCTCAGTTCAACCAAGACTTATTGTTTGTACGTTGCACCTGCCTGTCAATGTTAATTTAATTTAATTGTTCACTGGAAGTTTAAAAATATTTTATACTTTAAAAATATTAAGCATTTAATAACGTTGTTGTTACCTGCAGGTCAGTGATTGTCTTGTGTTCTATTTCCAAACAGTGCCATCTATTGGCCAAATATCATAATGCAATTGTGCTGTTCCAATTATGTTAGACTTTTATTATTAAAAGATGATGTTGCTGCTGACAGGACCCTCTTTCATCTGTACAGGTAGATTTGCACATTGAATGTGTGTTTGCTCTCTCTAGAGAGGCCTGCCACAGGGATATTGTCAATTTGCACCTTGAGATCATCAGGTAGTTCTTTACACAGCTGGTCAATGTGACTGATACCTATAATGTGTATAAAGACTGCAGGGAATATTCCGTTGGCTTTAACAGGCATATCATCTGTAACTGTTTATTTGATTCTTTTCAGTGTGGTTATACAAATAAGATGATGCTCATCTATGGGATGTGTGCCGCGTCACTCGTATGTGGTTCTCTTTGGAGGTGAGTCGCGTTTATATTTACTAAACATTTATACACACACGGGCTGTGACTCGATACTGAACACAATGCAAGCGATAAAACATAAAAACATAAACGTCTGAAACAAAACTAACTGAATTAGTAATTCACTGTGATAAAGATCTAGGTATTTAAACATGTTTACATTCAAAATATGAACTGGAGTATACAGTATATATCAAGTTTAACAAATGATACGGTGTGCGGCAGCGCAATGTGTTTTAAAGCCAATGAATCAATATATTCATGCGGGGCTTAAGCGAGTCCAGTTGAGCCGAGATCTGTAATGTCTAATACACGCATAGAGTCGTTTTTCAGCACAATCTGCTCCTGTCCTCCTCCATGAAACAGTTTCACTGCTTGCCCTTTGTTGACAAGCACTAGCTGCGATTCAACGCGATTAGAGCGACTATAATGTCTGACTGGACGGCGTTTCTCGACTCGTCGAGTGCGGCCAGCGACTCCGAGGCCCACGGCGGCCTCCCTCCTGCAGCGCCGAGGTATATATAGGTATATGTAAAGATCACTATTGCACAGCAGCGCTGCATGCAGCCTTAAGAGCTCAATACTTGTGTATAATGACATGGATGAAAACGAGAAATGACACTTGACAATATAACTCAACATACAGTATGCACTTCTCCTCAGTTTTTCTCCATTAAGCACCAATATCCAGGGCCTCTTATGAGCTGATCCGCAGGCTGTAAAATGAGCAATGTGTCAAACTGCTGTGCCACGGGAGTCTTATTCCTCCCCTGCTGTCACAATCCCTGTTGATTGTGCGATGAGGGGAAGATATGAGCAACATGTCTAATGTGTGTCAGGACAGCCTAATGAATTACTGCCTTTTTAATGATCATTATCTGCAGCCCGAAACATCATAAGAGGCGGCCTGATGGAGGGGTGGTGGAAGAGCGTAGGAAGGTCAGTCTTTCTGAGGAATTTCTGAATGTCCTATTGCCTCCTATAGCATACAGTACAAACAGGGACGCTCAGCCGTCATGTTTCATTGTGGATGTGTGTGTAAAATATGTTCACTGGTTTCCCCTCTGAGGTTTTGTACTGCATTTGCAGAAATGTACACAGATAACAGATTGATCAGCAGCAGCAATGAATAGTTTTATCTGCAGGTCTATCAGATGAGCGACACCCATCTGTGTGCTCTTTGTCATTCCTCTTTATGGGTCTTCTCAGGTTTTTAATTTCACAGTTATAGTTTGGGAATCTGAAATGGAATCTGTTTCAGAGCTGAAATCAAACCCGGCTGTTGCACAAAAGCTGGCCTTAACACTAGAATCACCGACATTTCGAACTAAGTGCCAAAGCCGGTCATTGTAACAGCTCTTTAACAGCTGTGATATGACAATCAAAGGCAAACTATCTCATACAACTTATATGTTTTATTCATGAACATCAAATCCAACATTTGTATAGCACAACTGGTTTATTTAAATTGATATATGATCATAAAACATTAATATTATTGCTATGAATAACAAAGCACTTTTTTTCTAAACGCGCACACTGCAGTCAAAACATAAATAACCATATAGCCTACAATAAGCAAAATGCTAAAAAACGTCATACAATAAAGGAATTAAACAAGTGTAAACGTCAATATTGGAGTAATCCTCAAAAGCAATATTTTCCAGTTCAAGAATAACTATTGCATTCTACAAAACATAATTGTACACTAAAGTAAACATTTTCATCACCGTGTAAACTTTGTTTTCAACATACAGTGCTTGTATTCACTGTAGCTTTGTATTTCAAGAAACTATTTACTATATATTTATCGTGCATACCTGACAGCTCGTACAGTCCACACAGGACAGTTTCTGCACTTTCCCTGCAGACAGCCTTGTCCAGGTGAACACTTTTGCTCCACGAATATATAGCATTGCAATAAATGCTCCTCCGCTGATAATGTCCCTGATTCATTATTTTGCGTGCGATGTGTCTGCGCTATTGCACTCTGTACTACATGCAGTAGCAATCGCGTATTGATCAGTAGAGTAAAAGCACTCGGTGCCATTTGGACCTGGCATTTCACTCACAATGTTTTCACAGCACTGGCACAAACCCACGAATGATCTGTCATTCCCAGTATCACTGATGCCCCTGAATCAGTCATGTTCATATACACGGCATTTCCAAAACGAGCTCTCTTCAGTCTCCGTTTCCAATCCATGTCTATTTGCAGGTTAATCACTGTATCCACTCAATCTGACTACAATTGTAAGAACACACCTGTAATGCTGTACAATGCGTGTGTTTTTCAAGCACATTAAATACTGTAGACAGGTAGAGATCGCCACTTGAGTGCCAGACTGACTCTATTGTAAAGGAAAGCCAGGATTATGTGTTATATTGATTTATTATGTATGTAAATGACCAGTCAAAATAACCCAATTTTGACTATTCTAGGTAAATGTGTTTAGAACTATTTTTTATTTTTGCGTTTATGCAGCTAAAACGCTGTAGGCATGTTTAATTCATATAGATAGGAAAAGTCAGGAACGGGTATGCGTTGAATAACCAAATCGGTCAAATTGACCGGCTCGGCCCTTCTAGTGTTAAAACAACATTAAACCCCAAAGCTGGAGAAAAACAACAGCATACAAATGTACCTACCTTAATGGGACACTTTAAATGTGTGCTTTTTCATTTCCTTCTCCTTCTCTTTCAAACAATCAACATGACAGAAGCGGAAGCGCCAGAAGGCAGACAGGACGGACCATGGAGAGACCAGTGCTCAATCTGCACCATCCACACCGGACCTGTCCACCTCGGCTGAGCAGCGAACCCCTCCTGGTGGAAGCAGGACAAGCAGAGGAGGTTGAAGATGATGAAGATGTGGTGTTTGTGGCAGTGGTGCGCGCTGCTCAGACGGAGGAAGAGCGTCTGCAGGTCAGTGGCGCTGCTGCAGGCGCTGTGATGCTTGTGGCCGCTGCACAGGGCCTGTCAGTGCTGCCTTCCTCAGCAATTCAGTGCCCCTTCTGGTGGCGCTGAGAACAACTCAGTTTCGTGCTGTAGCGCTTGCTGAGGTATGTATTGTTTTCCATAGCTGGACAGAGAGGAGCAACAGCAGCAGAGCAGCTCTCAGAGCGCACAACCCGGACAGGACCGCCCCCCTTGCCTGTCTCCTCCCGCCCCTCCACTCAGGTTAGTGTGGACCCTCCATCAGAAGGCGATGCGCTGGAGCCTGGGGAACATGAGGACTATCTCCTGGTCACTGTGGGAGCTGACGGACAGGAGCTGGAGGGTCATGATCAGTATCTCCTGGTCACAGTGGGAGCTGATGGACAGGAGCTGGAGGGTCATGATCAGTATCTCCTGATTCCTGTGGCAAATTATGGAGAGGATCCTGGGGTACAGGAATGGGAATACCTGCCTGTGGGTAAGAAATGGAAACAGGCTGGTTTAGGCCTGAGATGTGCCTGAGCAGGGTCCCCAGCAGATTTTTAGTTTATTCTTGTTATATGGGTAATTTCAGATTTTGCTGTGTGCTGCTTTTTGCTTTGCTTTACAAACCTGCAGTGCTTTAAACCAGGCTTTGTGCTCTTGTTCCTGCTCAGACGGCGATCTGGTGGTGTCTTTGGAGACGGATTGAACGCATCGCAGACTGAACTCCTGCCCACCAAGCGGTTCGATCCGGCCCACAGTGGAGGGAAGACAGCGTGAGTTGCCCTCCTGCAGCCTATTGCTGAGTCAGAGCACGTTCTCCCCACCTTGGGTCTCTAGACGCAGTGAAATCTAATGAAACTCACTTCCAGGCGTCTGTATCTAGAGGCAGAGTTGTGAGACCACTGGCCTGGGAGTCCTTGTTTGTAGACGTTGCTCCAAAATACAATCTCAGCTTAGACTGACCTAAGAGAGCATTGCAATAATGTAGTTACAACCTTATATGGGCACATTTCTCTGGTCCCAATCTAATGCTGGTATTAATATACACACAGTTCTACCAAGTATGTGTTGTAC